>NC_136268.1:13520721-13975721 GCF_964187855.1 Myxine glutinosa
AAATTTCGTCCAAATCCATCCACAACTTTTTGAGATATCCTGCTATGTATCGTTGTTTTTGGCTCTATCTCCCAATGGTGAAGAATCACTTTAAAAATTCTAGTAGCCGGATCCGAATCAACCTCTCTGCCAAATTTCGTCCGAATCCGTCCACAACTATTTGAGATATCTTGTTCACAAACGGACAGACAAACAGACAAGCAGACAGACAGACAAACAGACAGGCAGGGGTGAAAATATAACCTCCATCCACCTTTGGTGGCAGAGGTAATAAAGCTGTACCAAGCCTCCCATGAAGTTTAACTAGACCGAAGAAGTTATGGAGGCTGCGACATTGACCATCTCCCCGACCTCCTCCCACAACTCTGGCGATACCCACAGCGTTTGTGCAGAAAAACACGAAGAAGTCCCATGCACACACAGCAGAAAACACCAAGGGCACACGCCGACCAAGCAGAGGGTGGAGGGGCGGTGAGGCACAGGACCGAGCATGGTGGTGGGCCCGATGGCGAGCAGATCAAGTCATGACCAGAGGGAGGGCAGCCGTGGCAGGAAGGGAGTGCCCCTCTGTGATGCCAAGGCAGATCCAAAACGTCGCTGACAAATCCAAGGAGAAGCATGCAACACAGAGCCAGGTGTGCAATGCAGAGCCAGGTGTGCAACACAGAGCCAGGTGCACAATTGAGTGTCAGGTAGGCAATAGAGAGCCAGGTGCGCAATGGAGAGCCAGGTGCAGAACAGAGAGCCAGGTGCACAACAGAGAGCCAGTTGCGCAACAAAGTCAGGTGCGCAACGGAGAGCCAGGAGTGCAGCCAGGAACCAAATCCGTTGAAATCCAGGACAGTTCCCGTCTAGCCAGCAGCCCAAGGACAACACGGACCCGAAGGCAAAATGCAGAGCCAAGAATATGGCACCACTCACGACTCGCAAGTTTTCAGGCATTCTTCAATCACGATCCTTGCTCAAAACCCTGCCGATGAAACCCACCGCCAGAAAGCTCCCGGCCACTGCAAGAGTGGTGTGGAAGTCCATTTTGGACTTTCAGTGTTCATGAGATGTCTATCTTGAAGAGTAGGCAAGTTATTGCCGGCATCTCAATTTAAATTTGTCCCTCATCCTTTTAATTGTCAAGATAGTTAAATAACATGCATTGTAATGACAAATCTCCGTTCTGGTCTCTTCTTATCAAAATCTTCATGAAGGCACCAATCTCCAATATATTGCTCATGAGAAGAACACAAATATTACATGTGATGATAGAAATGTTTCAGTATTAATTATTGGATGATTTATGTTTGTTGTGAGCAGACGCTCGAGAAAGGTATGACGCGGGAATGCATAATTAGCTTGCTTATGAACGATGAAATGCTGGTAGAATCTTTGCTGTAGTTCTGACATTATTCTTTGTTCTGTTTACATAGGGTATGTTGAGATAGATTTAAATAAAGCCTCGTATCATAGCTAATGCTGTGCTGACCTCGATCGACGAGAGTATTCATTTTATGATCAAGACAGACGTCTCGGACTGCGTAATTTCTGCGACTCTCAATCAGGCTGGGAGACCGGTCGCCTTTTTCTCTCGTACCCTGTCTGATAGTGAAAGGTGACATTCCGCTATAGAAAAGGAGGCTTAAGCGATCATTGAAGCTGTCAGATGGTGGCACCATTTCCTTCTCGGGAAACGTTTCCAATTAATCACAGACCAACAGTCGGTTGCGTTCATGTATGACGGCCATCATACACAAGATTAAAAATGAGAAAATCGCTTGCTGGCGTGTGGAATTAGCTGACTTCAGTTTTGACATCATCTACAGACCGGGACGAGATAATCTGGCAGCCGACACTTTGTCCCAACCTGTCTGCGCGGGAATGACCACCGGCGATTTAAGGGATATTCATAATTCGCTCTGACACCCCAGGGTCACGCGATTAGCTCATTTCGTGCGCAGTAGTAATTTGCCTTTTTCTATAGAGGACGTTCGGCGTCTCTGCAAGTCATGCCCCGTGTGCGCCGAAGTCAAACTGAGATTTTAGAAACCATCTATGGGGACGTTGATTCAGGCCAGCTGCCCATGGGAATGTTTGAATGTTGACTTCAAGGGTCCGTTGCCAGCCTCAGAGGGTGTGGGGGGGGGGGGGGGCGCCGATACATTCTTACTGTGGTAGACGAGTGCTCTCGATTTCCGTTTGCTTTTCCTCTACTGTGTTGCTGGAAGATCCGTAACACCTATGCTTTCGATATTTGATGGTCATTTTAACAATCGGTTTGTTTGTGTTTCACACCGAATGAAAAACATTAAGGTAGAGCATGGCGATTGTGATATATGACAGGTCCGATGACATGTTCGGCCTGACCGAAATTGGAATCAAAATGGCGGTGTGCAGAGTCAGCCCTCAGCCGCCGTACTGCTGTTATGACAACATACGTAATCACATCACTGTGTCATGTGAACAGATCCTCAGCGCTGATTGGTACACGTTTGAGGAGACGTACATACATACATACATACATATGGACTGAAAAAACAGTGTTCTAGACGGCTTTGCCCTATGGGCTATGCCATTAAAATATTGTGAAATAGAAACACGTTTGGCATTCCTTCAAAAGGATTTTGCTTTGAATTTTTACAACAATTAAAACAGGCGTTATCATTATTAAATTAATATTTACCTTGGAATGCCTCGGAAAGCTCCTGCTGGTTTGGGGCTGGGCTGTTTCTCAGCAAGGAATACATGGACATCACAAACCCAGGAGTGCAGAATCCACACTGTGAGCCATTGAACTTTACGATGCGCTCCTAGCATGACATGAGACACACAGGACATATAATATGGAGTTTAATCACAGAATCCACACTGTGAGCCAATGAACTTTACTATGAGCTCCTAGCATGACATGTGACACACAGGACATAGAATATGGGGTTTAATAGCAGAATTCACACTGTGACCCAATGACCTTCACTATGAGTTCCCAGCATGACAGGAGACACACATGACCTAGAATATGGAGCTTAATTACAAAATCCACACTGTGAGTGATTGTACTTTACTATGCGTTCCGAGCATGACACGAGACACACAGGACATAGAATATGGAGTTTAATCCCAGAATCCACATGGTGAGCCATTGAACTTTACTATGCACTCCGAGCATGACAAGAGTCACACAGAACATATAATATGTGGTTTAATCACAGAATCCACACTGTGAGCCATTGAACATTACTATGTACTCCTAGCATGACACGAGACACATAGGACATAGAATATGGGGTTTCAGAGCAGAAATGTCAATGTACACAAATAGTTTATACAATGAGAAAAAAACTGAAGCATTCTTGCCATTTGAGATGTAGTAAGGGCATTTTATGAGATATTTCACAAATCTGTTAACTAAATTGTTACCAAAAAATTTCTTCACCAATATGTTTGTAAAGGTGTGTAATAACATGTGTTAAAATGTTGAAGTTCAACTCCCGTGGGAAACCCAGAAAAAAAGCTGTTGAATTCGGGTACCGAAAAATTATTTTCGAGAATTTTTTTTTTTTTAAATCGGCCCTTAAGTAACTTATGAGGGGTCAAATAAGGGTTTTTCATGATTCTGAGTTGATTGTTAACATTTATATTTTCACTTTTACATTTACACACAAAGTAGTTTTATTTCACAAACATATATAATACTCAAGAGTTATTTCTCATTCACAATGTCAGAAGTTTCAACAGTCATTGTCTATGTCTTCTTCAGACTCAACAACATCATGACTGCAGTTTCTGCATGTAATGCCATTACAGACTCCACAGGCCGAGATGCACGTGACCCCATTCTTCTTGCAGCTGCATCGCCGGTTGCTGCAATCTCCATGACAATTACAGCTCGTGAACTGCAATAGCTGGGAGGAACTCGATCTGTGTGCTCTGCTTTGCATCATTAGCATGGATTCTCTTCATCCAGCCATTCCAGTTGGAGTGTGGGAACTCAGGATCGTTGGCTTTGATCACCCACCCCGCTGCCCAGAGTGTGTCACCTGGAGTGAGGAGTGGCTGATCATGAGCCAGGGAGGAGGAAAGCTCAGCGAGGGGGAGAAACATGATCGCGTTCGTTCCTATCTGTTTCCTGTTCGTAAATGGAATAATCTTTACTTCAGTTCCTCTCAGGATCTTAGCTTTGTCGAGTGCCTTCAACTTCACCCGGGGGAAAGCTGCTGTTGTCTGTGGATCTGGCAAAGGTGGTGCCGGAGAGGTGACTTCGATCCAACCCATTGAGTGAAAGGGAGTGTTTCCGTGAATAGAGACAATGTTTAAATCCATATTGTCTCCAACAAACTGAGTGACTGCATTGTTTGTTTCCCCAACCTCCATAAAGACCACCTGATCATTACTTGACAATTCACTTTCACTGGCTGGCACTTTGGCTGTCATCACTGATTGATCCTCAAGCGCAGCATCAACCACAACCTCATCATTGATCTGTTCATCGGTTTCCTCCACAATGGTGTCAAGAGTGCCAGAAGTATCTGGAACATCATCTCCACTACTACTATTAAGGAAGCAGTATTTGTAGTTTTGTGTCTCCGTGTAAGACTCAGTGTATCCCAGCCGGTGGAACTTGTTGAGCATCCATTTTGACCCAAATCTATGATCAAGTTGTATGGCAAGCCCCAATTGGTGTGGCAATACTCCAGACCGAGGTCGACAGGCCTTAATAAAATTCTGCCCCCAAACGGCAACTCTTTCGTCTGTCTTGACAATCGGTCTCAAGAACATCTGAAGGCTTGCAGGAACAAGTGTCAGCTGACTATCGATGTCAGTCATACTGTGTGTGGTGGGGTATGACTTTGGACCTAAATCAATCAAGGCAATATCATTGGATATGAACTTGAGTGCCGTCTTTATGATCTGAGTCTTCTCATCTCCATGGTCAAGATTAGCATGATGCACTCGCAGAATATTGTCGGTGCCATCTTTGAGACAGAGTACATCTGCCCTTCTTTCCTGTGTTGTGAAATACAAGGTGTCTTCGTATTTCTCTAGAAGTTTTATCTTTAGCCAATGCTTTGAATAAGAAAGGCTCTTCTCTGGTGCCTGATCAAACTCCTGCAGCTTTTCATGGACTTGGTCCATGTTCATTACCCCATGCTCTAATTCTGAGTCTAACCATTCGCAGAATTCAATAAAAACTGCCTCTCGCTCCTCATCAATACTCCTCTGTCCTCTCTTCCTTTTTCCTTCCTCATCAGTCTTGGACAAACTGTCACCTCTCGCAAACATAAGTTTGCATCGCAAATGGTACAGTGTTTCTTCTGCTACCAAGTCATTGATCCCTTCCAGGCGTCCAGTGACTTCAGTGCCCCAGTCATCCCCGCGACTCCGTGCTGTCTTCAGCAAGCTTGCCTTCAGTGTATCTGCAGTCAAATTATCTGGCACTCTGTATTTCTTTCTAGCTTGTGCTGGAATATTTTTGTAGAGCTGGGCTGGTTGGTTGCAAAGAATGCATACATCCTTATACAGGAGGTCAACTGACTGTGATCTTCTAGAACTGCAGCCAGTTGATGAACTGAACTCACAAGTAGTGCGTCTTCTCTTCAACTTTGATGACTCTTTCTCTGCCTTTGATGCTTGAGCTGACTTCTTGGTGGTTGCAACAAAGTTGTTGTACAGATCATTTTTACACTTCTGGTGGTACCTCAGTTTTCCTTCCTTTTGAGCCTCCTTCATACGTTCCACAACAGTAACATTTTCGACAGTTTCTACTTGTTTCAATAAAGTTGAGTATCCCTTTGGAGTTGCCTGTATGAGCCTTTCAGCTGGTGTATCCGAGTGTGCACAGATGAAGCAATTGAGCACAGGTGGAGTAAAGTCTTCATCCATATTGCTAGAGTCCATGTCCTGCAAAGTAGAAAATGAGATATATTTAGAAATTATTTTTCCACAAAGGAGTGTCTGTGGTGAAATAGAAATGTTAACAATCAACTCAGAATCATGAAAAACCCTTATTTGACCCCTCATAAGTTACATAAGGGCCGATTAAAAAAAAAAAAAATTCTCGAAAATAATTTTTCGGTACCCGAATTCAACAGCTTTTTTTCTGGGTTTCCCACGGGAGTTGACCTTCAACATTTTAACACATGTTATTACACACCTTTACAAACATATTGGGGAAGAAATTTTTTGGTAACAATTTAGTGAACAGATTTTCATATGTTTCCCTGACTAATGTTCAATGCATGTTAATTATATTCTCATTATTGGAATAATAGAAGTGTATAACAATAATCCCCTGTTGTTTTATCTGCCCAAAACAGCCAGGATAAACTCGTGCCCTAAAAATTGTTCATTTTTATATTGATAAATGTTTACCTTATATTGATTTTTATTTCGAATATTTTTGTATTTCATCCATTGTTATACCTCTGACTTATCTATATGTGGCAGTCCTCGCTGTAGGAACAAGAAGTGTTCCACAAAAGTAGTATGTACAGTGAAAATATGTATAGCAAAAATGTGTGCAGTGAAAATGTGTATAGTGAAAATATGTATAGCTAAAATGTGTATAGCTAAAATGTGTATAGCTAAAATGTGTGTTGTGAAAATGTGTATCGTGAAAATGTGTTTAGCGAAAATGTGTGCAGTGAAAATATGTATAGCGACAATCTGTTGAGCTAAAATGTGTGTAGTGAAAATGTGTATTGCGAAAATGTGTATAGTGAAAATGTGTATGGCGAAAATGTGTAAAGCGAAAATGTGAATAGCGACAATGTGTATCGCGACAATGTGAAAAGCGACAATGTGTATAGCGACAATGTGTATAGTGAAAATGTGTTGAGTGAAAATGTGTGTAGCGTCAATGTGTAGAGCAAAAATGTGTACAGCGACAATGTGTGCAGCGAAAATATGTATAGCGAAAAGGAGTATTGCGAAAATGTGAATATCGACAATGTGTTGAGCGAAAATGTGTACAGCGACAATGTGTTAAGCTACAATGTGTATCGTGACAATGTGTATAGCAACAATGTGTATAACGACAATGTGCAGAGCGACAATGTGTATTGCGAAAATGTGTATAGCGACAAATGTGAATAGCGAAAATGTGAACAGCAAAAATGTGTATAACAAAAATGTGTATAGCGAAAATGTGTATAGTGACAATGTGTATAGGGACAATGGGTATAGTGACAATGTGTATAGTGACAATGTGTATTGTGAGAATGTGTATAGCCACAATTTGTATAGCGACAATATGTATAGTGACAATGTATATAGCGACAATGTGTATAGCTACAATGTGTATTGTGACAATGTGTATCGTGACAATGCGTATTGCGACAATGTGTAGAGCGACAATGTGTATAGCGACAATGTGTAGAGCGAGAATGTGAATAGCGAAAATGTAAATCGCGAAAATGTGAAGAGCGAAAATGTGCATAACAAAAATGTGTATGGCGAAAGTATGTAGCTACAAAGTCTATCGCAAAAATGTGTTGAGCGAAAATGTATGTAGCGAAAATGTGTTGAGTGAAAATGTAAACAGCGACAGAGTGTATCGCGACAATGTGTATAGCTACAATGTGCATAGCGACAATGTGTATTGTGACAATGTGTATCGCGACAATGCGTATTGCGACAATGTGTAGAGCAACAATGTGTATAGCGACAATGTGTAGAGCGAGAATGTGAATAGCGAAAATGTAAATCGCGAAAAGGTGAATAGTGAAAAGGTGTATCAGGAAAATGTGTGTAGCGAAAATATGTATCGCTACAAAATGTATCGCGACAATGTGTTGAGCAAAAATGTGTGTTGCGATAATGTGTGTCGTGAAAATGTAAACAGCGACAGAGTGTATCGCGACAATGTGTATAGCTACAATGTGCATAGCGACAATGTCTATTGCGACATTGTGTATAATGACAATGTGAATAGCGACAAAGTGCATAGCAACAATGTGAAATGCGACAATGTGTATAGCGACAATGTGAATAGCGACAATGTGTATAGCGACAACGTGTATCGCGAAAATGTGTTGAGCGAAGATGTGTGTAGCAAAAATGTGTATAGCTACAATGTGTCTATCGAAAATGTGCATTGCGAAAATGTGTATCGCGAAAATGTGTATCGCGAAAATGTGTATAGCGTCAATGTGTATCGCGAAAATGTGAATCATGAAAATGTGTATCGCGAAAATGTGTATAGCACCAATGTATATTGCGAAAATGTGAATAGCACCAAAGTGTATAAAGACAACGTGTATTATGGCGACAATGTGTATAGCGAAAATGTGTTGAGGGAAGATGTGTATAGCGAAGATGGGTGCAGCGAAACTATGTGTCGCAAAAATGTGTATCGCGAAAAAGTGTACAGCGAAAATGTGAATAGCGACAATGTGTATTGCGACAATGTGTATCGCTACAATGTTTATCGTGAAAATGTGTCCTTCGAAAATGTGTGCAGCGAAAATGTGTGCAGTGAAAATGTGTGCAGTGAAAATGTGTGTCGTGAAAATGTGTATCGTGAATGTTGAGCGAAAATGTGTGTAGCGAAAATGTGTGCAGTGAAAATGTGTGTGCAGTGAAAATGTTTGCAGTGAAAATGTGTGTCATGAAAATGTGTAGAGTGAATGTGTCGCGAAAATGTGTGAAGTGAAAATGTGTGTTGCGAAAATGTGTATATCGAAAATGTGTGTTGTGAAAATGTGTATCGTGAATGTGTAGCGAAAATGTGTACAGTGAAAATGTGTGACGCGAAAATTTGTATTGCAACAATGTGTATAGCTGCAATGTTTGTCGCGAAAATATGTCTCGTGAAATTGTGTATCGCAAATATGTGTACACCGACAGAGTGTGTTGCGAAAATGTGTGTAGCGAAAATGTGTTTCGTGAAAATGTGTACAGCGAAAATGTGGATAGTGAAAATGTGTATCGTGACAATGTGTATAGCAACAATGTGTATAACGACAATGTGCAGAGCGACAATGTGTATAGCGACAATGTGTATTGCGAAAATGTGTATAGCGACAAATGTGAATAGCGAAAATGTGAACAGCAAAAATGTGTTTAACAAAAATGTGTATAGTGAAAATGTGTATAGTGACAATGTGTATCGTGACAATGTGTATAGTGACAATGTGTATAGTGACAATGTGTATTGTGAGAATGTGTATAGCCGCAATTTGTATAGCGACAATGTGTATAGTGACAATGTGTATAGTGACAATGTATATAGTGACAATGTGTATAGTGACAATGTGTTTAGCTACAATGTGTATCGTGACAATGTGTAGAGCGACAATGTGTATAGCGACAATGTGTAGAGCGAGAATGTGAATAGCGAAAATGTGAATCGCAAAAATGTGAAGAGCGAAAATGTGCATAACAAAAATGTGTATAGCGAAAATGTGTGTCGCTACAAGGTGTATCGCGAAAACGTGTTGAGCGAAAATGTATGTAGCGAAAATGTGTTGAGTGAAAATGTGTGTAGCGAAAAGGTGTATAGTGAAAAGGTGTATCAGGAAAATGTGTGTAGCGAAAATGTGTATAGCTACAAAGTGTATCGTGAAAATGTGTTGAGCAAAAATGTGTGTTGCAAAAATGTGTATAACGACAATGTGAATAGCGACAAAGTGCATAGCAACAATGTCTATAGCGACATTGTGTATAACGACAATGTGAATAGCGCCAAAGTGCATGTCGACAATGTGAAAAGCGACAATGTGTATAGCGACAATGTGAATAGCGACAATGTGAATAGCGACAATGTGTATAGCGACAATGTGTATAGTGACAATGTGTGTAGCGAAAATGTGTTGAGCGAAGATGTGTGTAGCAAAAATGTGTATAGCCACAATGTGTCTAGCGAAAATGTGTCGCGAAAATGTGTATCACGAAAATGTGTATCGCGACAATATGTATAGCGTCAATGTGTATCGCAAAAATGTCTATCGTGAAAATGTGTATCGAGAAAATGTGTGCAGTGACAATGTGTATATCGAAAATGTGTGTTGTGAAAATGTGTGTCGCGACTGTGTATATTGACAAAGTATATTGCGACAATGTCCATCGTGACAATGTGCACAGCGCCAATGTGTGTAGCGAAAATGTGTGCAGCAAAAATGTGTATTGTGAAAATGTGTATAGCGACAATGTATATAGCTACAATATGTATCCCGAAAATGTGTTGAGTGAAGATGTTTGTCGCGAAAATGTGCATCGCGAAAATATGTATGGCGAAAATGTGTATCGTGAAAATGTGTGGCATCGATGTGTATCGCGAAAATGTGTATGGCGACAATGTGTATGGCGAAAATGTGAATAGCGACATAGTGTATCGAGACATCGTGTATAGCGAAAATGTGTATCACTACAATGTGTATCGTGAGAATGGGTTGAGTGAAGATGTGTATCGTGAAGATGTGTGTCGCGAAACTATGTGTCGCAAAAATGTGTATCGCGAAAAAGTGAATAGCGAAAAAGTGAATAGCAACAATGTGTATTGCGACAATGTGTATAGCTACAATGTTTATCGTGAAAATGTGTCTCGCAAAAATGTGTATAGCAAGTATGTGTACACCGACAAAGTGTGTTGCGAAAATGTGTATAGCGACAACGTGTATCGCGAAAATGTGTTGAGCGAAGATGTGTGTAGCTAAAATGTGTGTAGCGAAAATGTGTGTAGTGAAAATATGTGTAGTGAAAATGTGTATCGTGAATGTAGAGCGAAAATGTGTGTTGCGAAAATGTGTGCAGTGAAAATGTGTGTGTCGCGAAAATGCGTGTCATGAAAATATGTATTGTGAAAATGTGTGTCGTGAAAATGTGTATCACGAAAATGTGTATCGTGAAAATGTGTGTCGTTAAAATGTGTAGTGAATGTGTAGCGAAAATGTGTGAAGTGAAAATGTGTGTGGCGAAAATGTGTATCATGAAAATGTGTATAGTGTATGTGTAGCGAAAATGTGTATCGCAAAAATCTGTGCAGTGAAAATGTGTATGTCGAAAATGTGTATCGTGAAAATGTGTATAGTGAACGTGTCGCGAAAATGTGTGCAGTGAAAATGTGAGTCGCGAAAATGTGTGAAGTGAAAATCTGTATTGTGAAAATGTGTGTCGCGAAAATGTGCACAGCAAAAATGTGTATCGCAAAAATGTGTATTGCGAAAATGTGAATCGTGAAAATGTGTATTGCTAAAATGTGAATAGTGAAAATGTGTATTGTAAAAATGTGTACAGTGAAAATGTGTATTGTGTGATTGCAAATGTTATAGCAAAGCAAATGTTATAGCAAATGCAAATGTTATAGCAAATGTTATAGCATTATAAATGTTATAGCAAAAAGTGTATGGCAAAAATATGTATCGTGAAATTGTGTTTCGCTAAAATGTGCAAAGCGACAATGTGTAAAGCAAAAATGTGTGTAGCAAAAATGTGGATCGTGAAAATGTGGATAGTGCCAAAGTGTATAGCGAAAATGTGTGTTGCGAAAATGTGTTTGGCTAAATTATGTATCGCGACAATGTGTATTATGAAAATATGTAAAGCGACAATGTGTTTCGCAAAAATGTGTGTTGCAAAAATGTTTGCAGAGAAAATGTCTGTTGCGACAAAGTGCACAGTGGAAATTTGTATAGTGACAATGTGTTTTGTGATAATGTGTGTAGTGACAAAGTGCATTGCCCAATTCTGGTGGGATTGTCACTTTCTGCTGTGCCAAATGAGTCCTATTTAATAAGGTGCAACTGCAATGTGTCTATAATTCATATTTTTTGAGATATTGCCCACTTTTTGTATTATGAACTCACAAGTGGCCATATTGTGTTTCGGATCAGCTTATTTTAATCAAATGTTTGCCTAGGTAGTTGATCATATGTTTTAAGTTTCGCATTGATCGGTTAAGCGGTTATCGAGAAGCGAGAAGTTTGTTAATCGGTTAAGTACCACACCTTGCTGTATAGAAATACCACACCATGCTGCATAGAAATACCACACCATGCTGCATAGAAATACCACACCATGCTGTATAGAAATACCACACCATGCTGCATAGAAATACTACACCATGCTGTATAGAAATACCACACCATGCTGCATAGAAATACCACACCATGCTGCATAGAAATACCACACCATGCTGTATAGAAATACCACACCATGCTGCATAGAAATATCACACCATGCTGCATAGAAATACCACACCATGCTGCATAGAAATACCACACCATGCTGCATAGAAATACTACACCATGCTGCATAGAAATACCACACCATGCTGCATAGAAATACCACACCATGCTGCATAGAAATACCACACCATGCTGCATAGAAATACCACACCATGCTGCATAGAAATACCACACCATGCTGCATAGAAATACCACACCATGCTGCATAGAAATACCACACCATGCTGCATAGAAATACCACACCATGCTGCATAGAAATACTACACCATGCTGCATGCATGTTTGATGTAGTTGTTGTTAACTACCTTGTAGCATACCTGCCTGCTGTCCCGCTTCAGCATTAGTTTACCTTTTACCAAGCCCAGGTCTGCTTGGACTAGGGCAGGGATGATACGTTCGTTTTATTATTGCCAAATGGTACGAATATTATTATTGTTGTTAATATTATTAGTATTAATAAATGCTTTGTTACAATGTCATCATTGTTTTTGTTATTTATTTTGTAATAGGAATACCATGTCATGGAAGGACCTATTAAACTGCTCTATGCACCTTAACATGGCGATGCGTGTTTAGAAAAATAGGAATTCTTCAGGATTCTTTGTAGTTAATAAGCCTGATCATGTCAGGAGATCATAACTAAATAGTTTCTCATTTTGAACATGTTCCAGGGCTCTGCTTCTGATCCGTCTGGGGAAGCATAAGCTCTTTCATATGGCCCCTCAATAGGAACTTCTGACTGTCATTATCTGCAGGGGGCGATATTTTTTACCTTCACCCCGAGCGCCACAAACCATCACTTCGCCACTGCTTTCTAGCATTGAGTGAGTTACAAGCACAGTCGTGAGTTACCTGCACAGGGTGCAACCGGCTGGTTGAGTTACCAATCCCTTCTGTCGTGATAACTGCTTTACCATGCAAAGAGCAGATGGGAGTCAGACAGGTATTAACCGCATAGTGCCTGTGACATAGAGAGGGTTACATCAAAATAAGACAGGTATTTTCCGCATCGTACCTGTGATATACAGAGCATTACATCAAAATAAGACAGGAATTAACCACTTAGTGCTTGTGACAAACAGAGCGTTACATCAAAATAAGACAGGTATTAACCGCATAGTGCTTGTGACATACAGAGCGTTACATCAAAATAAGACAGGTATTAACCGCATAGTGCTTGTGACATACAGAGCGTTACATCAAAATAAGACAGGTATTAACCACATAGTGCTTGTGACATACAGAGCGTTACATCAAAATAAGACAGGTATTAACCACATAGTGCTTGTGACATACAGAGCGTTACATCAAAATAAGACAGTTATTAACCGCATAGTGCTTGTGACATACAGAGCGTTACATCAAAATAAGACAGTTATTAACCGCATAGTGCTTGTGACATACAGAGCGTTACATCAAAATAAGACAGGTATTAACCGCATAGTGCTTGTGACATACAGAGCGTTACATCAAAATAAGACAGGTATTAACCGCATAGTGCTTGTGACATACAGAGCGTTACATCAAAATAAGACAGGTATTAACAGCATAGTACCTGTGACATACAGAGCGTTACATCAAAATAAGACAGGTATTAACAGCATAGTACCTGTGACATACAGAGCGTTACATCAAAATAAGACAGGTATTAACCGCATAGTGCTTGTGACATACAGAGCGTTACATCAAAATAAGACAGGTATTAACCGCATAGTGCTTGTGACATACAGAGCGTTACATCAAAATAAGACAGGTATTAACCGCATAGTGCTTGTGACATACAGAGCGTTACATCAAAATAAGGCAGGTATTAACCGCATAGTGCTTGTGACATACAGAGCGTTACATCAAAATAAGACAGGTATTAACCGCATAGTGCTTGTGACATACAGAGCGTTACATCAAAATAAGGCAGGTATTAACCGCATAGTGCTTGTGACATACAGAGCGTTACATCAAAATAAGGCAGGTATTAACCGCATAGTGCTTGTGACATACAGAGCGTTACATCAAAATAAGGCAGGTATTAACCGCATAGTGCTTGTGACATACAGAGCGTTACATCAAAATAAGGCAGGTATTAACCGCATAGTGCTTGTGACATACAGAGCGTTACATCAAAATAAGGCAGGTATTAACCGCATAGTGCTTGTGACATACAGAGCGTTACATCAAAATAAGACAGGTATTAACCGCATAGTGCTTGTGACATACAGAGTGTTACATCAAAATAAGACAGGTATTAACCGCATAGTGCTTGTGACATACAGAGCGTTACATCAAAATAAGGCAGGTATTAACCGCATAGTGCTTGTGACATACAGAGCGTTACATCAAAATAAGGCAGGTATTAACCGCATAGTGCTTGTGACATACAGAGCATTACATCAAAATAAGGCAGGTATTAACCGCATAGTGCTTGTGACATACAGAGCGTTACATCAAAATAAGGCAGGTATTAACCGCATAGTGCTTGTGACATACAGAGCGTTACATCAAAATAAGGCAGGTATTAACCGCATAGTGCTTGTGACATACAGAGCATTACATCAAAATAAGGCAGGTATTAACCGCATAGTGCTTGTGACATACAGAGCGTTACATCAAAATAAGGCAGGTATTAACCGCATAGTGCTTGTGACATACAGAGCATTACATCAAAATAAGGCAGGTATTAACCGCATAGTGCTTGTGACATACAGAGCGTTACATCAAAATAAGACAGGTATTAACCGCATAGTGCTTGTGACATACAGAGTGTTACATCAAAATAAGACAGGTATTAACCGCATAGTGCTTGTGACATACAGAGCGTTACATCAAAATAAGGCAGGTATTAACCGCATAGTGCTTGTGACATACAGAGCATTACATCAAAATAAGGCAGGTATTAACCGCATAGTGCTTGTGACATACAGAGCGTTACATCAAAATAAGACAGGTATTAACAGCATAGTACCTGTGACATACAGAGCGTTACATCAAAATAAGACAGGTATTAACCGCATAGTGCTTGTGACATACAGAGCGTTACATCAAAATAAGGCAGGTATTAACCGCATAGTGCTTGTGACATACAGAGCGTTACATCAAAATAAGACAGGTATTAACCGCATAGTGCTTGTGACATACAGAGCGTTACATCAAAATAAGGCAGGTATTAACCGCATAGTGCTTGTGACATACAGAGCGTTACATCAAAATAAGGCAGGTATTAACCGCATAGTGCTTGTGACATACTGATGGGTCAAATGTCAATTAATTTAGAAGAGGGGGAATAAATAGCGCAGGCATTATGGGTCAAATGTCCTCCTCCTGAGGTGTAATTCCTTGTATATATTATTGTAGACAATAAAAAGGAAATGTGACAAATTGACAACAGTTTATAGCTGGGCAGAGATTCAAACCCATGAAAGACATCTTGTTAAATAAGACTCCAAAACGACATTACAAGAGAAAGAGATTTGCTCGATTCTGTTTTGTCTGATACGAGTTATTACTATTATGAGACTTACCGAATATGTCGACTCCCTGGGTCACAATGAGACACCATGACGGTACATGCTCCACAACCACCCTCCCCACAGGCCAGCTTGGCTCCGGTCAATCCAACTGTGTGAAGCTCAGGAACAACATGAAAACGTTGGAATCTCAGTGCAGAAATTATAGCCGACTCGAGCTGTAGCGTGGAAAATACGCCATGTCACTCTAGCAACCACAAAGCGCGGAAGCAGGTAGAATAGGGGAATTTAGACGGTAGAATAGGGGGAATTTAGACGGTAGAATAGGGGAAATTTAGACGGTATATAAGGGGGAATTTAGACGGTAGAATAGGGGAAATTTAGACGGTATATAAGGGGGAATTTAGACGGTAGAATAGGGGAAATTTAGACGGTATATAAGGGGGAATTTAGACGGTAGAATAGGGGTAATTTAGACGGTAGAATAGGGGAAATTTAGACGGTAGAATAGGGGAAATTTAGACGGTAGAAGAGGGGGAATTTAGACGGTAGAATATGGGAAATTTAGACGGTATATAAGGGGGAATTTAGACGGTAGAATAGGGGAAATTTAGACGGTAGAATAGGGGAAATTTAGACGGTAGAATAGGGGAAATTTAGACGGTAGAATAGGGGAAATTTAGACGGTAGAATAGGGGAAATTTAGACGGTAGAAGAGGGGGAATTTAGACGGTAGAATAGGGGAAATTTAGACGGTATATAAGGGGGAATTTAGACGGTAGAATAGGGGAAATTTAGACGGTAGAATAGGGGAAATTTAGACGGTAGAATAGGGGAAATTTAGACGGTAGAAGAGGGGGAATTTCGATGGTAGAAGAGGAGGGAATTTCGATGGTAGAATAGGAGGGAATTTCGATGGTAGAAGAGGAGGGAATTTCGATGGTAGAAGAGGAGGGAATTTCGATGGTAGAATAGGAGGGAATTTCGATGGTAGAAGAGGAGGGAATTTCGATGGTAGAAGAGGAGGGAATTTCGATGGTAGAATAGGAGGGAATTTCGATGGTAGAAGAGGAGGGAATTTCGATGGTAGAGGAGGAGGGAATTTCGATGGTAGAATAGGGGGACGTTTGACGGGAGAAGAGGGGGAATTTTGACGGGAGAAGAGGGGGAATTTTGTCAGTGGAAGAGGGGGAATTTAGACGGTAGAAGAGGGGGAATTTAGACGGTATAAGAGGGGGAATATAGACGGTGGAAGAAGGGGAATTCAGACAGTAGAAGAGGGGAAATTTAGACGGTAGAAGAGGGGGAATTTATATGGTAGAAGAGAAGGAATATAGACGGTAGAAGAGGGGGACTTTTGATTGTAGAAGAGGGGGACTTTTGATTGTAGAAGAGGGGGAATTTATATGGTAGAAGAGAAGGAATATAGACGGTAGAAGAGGGGGACTTTTGATTGTAGAAGAGGGGGACTTTTGATTGTAGAAGAGGGGGAGTTTTGATGGTATATAAGGGCGAATTTAGACGGGAGAAGAGGGGAAAGTTAGATGCTACAAGAGGGGAAAGTTAGATGGTAGAAGAGGGGGAATTTATATGGTAGAAGAGGAGGAATTTAGACGGTAGAAGAGGGGGAATTTATATGGTAGAAGAGGAGGAATTTAGACGGTAGAAGAGGAGGAATTTAGATGCTATAAGAGGGGAAAGTTAGATGGTAGAAGAGGGGGAATTTAGAGCAGAAGAAGAGCGGGAATTTCGACGGTAGAAGAGGTGGGACTTATATGGTAGAAGAGGGGGAATATACAGTGCATTCAGAAAGTATTCAGACCCCTTCACTTTTTTCACATTTTGTTATGTTGCAGCCTTTTGCTGAAATAGTTTAAATTCATTTTTTCCCTCATCAATCTACACTCAATACCCCATAATGACAAAGAGAAAACAGGATTTTAGAAAGTTTTGCAAATTTATTAAAAATAAAAAACTGAAATATCACATTGACATAAGTATTCATACCCTTTGCTATGACACTTGAAATTTAGCTCAGGTGCCTCCCATTTCTCTTGATCATCTTTTAGATGTTTCTACACCTTGATTGGTGTCCACCTGTGGTAAATTCAATTGATTGGACATGATTTGGAAAGGCACACACCTGTCTCTATAAGGTCTCACAGCTGACAATGCATATCTCACACTCTTACTATGTCTCTCCGAAAAGATCGACTGGACAACCCTCCCATCTACTTTCTCAACAATCCTCTCCAAGAAGTTCTGTCGCTCAAGATTTTGGGTCTCACTATCTGCCATGATCTTTCTTGGGAAAACCACATTTCCAAGCTGGCCTCCAAAGCCAGTCGCCGACTGGGCATCCTCCGTCGTGCGAAGTCCTTCCTCGGCACACCTGAGCTCCTCACCACATACAAGGCTTTCATCCGCAGCTCAATGGAATACTGTTCTCCCCTATGGGCCGGTGCTCCTGCCTCACACCTAGCTCGGCTTCACGCTGTTGAAACCAAAGCTTTCAGAATTATTGGAATCTCCCGCGATGAAGCTATCTCTGAGGGCCTTTCACTCACTCACCGCAGGCAGGTAGGTGGTCTTTCTGTCTTCTACCGACTCCTCTCCGGCCTTGCACCCCCAGCTCTCTCTGTGCTCTGTCCCCCAAATATTCCTACAGGTCGCACAAGATCTGCCAGCAACCCTCTGATGGTTAAACTGCCGAAATCTCGGCTCTCCGCTCACCTTCACTCTTTCATTCCTCTTTTCTCCCGCCTCTGGAACAAACTACCTCACTCCCTTCAATCCCACTCCTCCCTCCAGGTCTTTAAAACAGCTGTTCACCACCATCTCTTATCTTCCCCCATCCAAAACCTTGATCTTTTCTACCCCCGCTAATTCACCCCAGATCCACCTTGTTTGAAATTCCAACTTCTTTCCTGGAAGTCCTGGCAGTGTCCATATGTTTTATACCTCTCCCACTGCCCCTTTCCCACGCCCCCCCCCCCCAAAGCCCTCGCCCTCTCTCAGATCTCTCGATGTCTCCATGTCTCCATGTCTCTCGGTCCCTGCTCTCAAATGTTGTGTTTGTTTCCTTCCCCCTCTCTCCCCATCTTGTCTACCGCTCCCTATGTTATATGTTTTATGTGTCGGTTTGTCTTTCTGTGTGATTAATGTTCGCTCTTTCACGAGCCTCGATATTGTATACAAAAAAAAAAAAAAAAAAAAAAAAAAAAAAAACCATAATATTTCCACCACCATGCTTTACCGTTGGTATCAGGTTCTTGTGGTCAAATGCTGTCAAATGCTGTCTTTGGTTTTCGCCAAACATGTCTTCTGGTACTGTGGCCAAATAGCTCTACCTTTGACTCATCTGTCCAGAGCACATTGTTCCAGAAGTGCTGGTCTTTGCCTCGGTGTTCATTGGCAAACTTTAGTCTTGCCCTGATGTTCTTTCTGGACAGCAAAGGTTTCCTCCTGGCACACCTCCGATGTAGATCAAATTTGTGCACCTGAGCTGGTGCACCTGATTCTAATTTTAGGTATTTGAAGTAGTGATAAATGTCGGGGTGTACTTACTTTTTCCACATGCGAAATTTGCATTTATGTTTATTTAAATTATACAATGGACTACAAAATGTAAATGTTTCATGATATTTGTTATATTATATCACCTTTATCTATCAATATTGTTGAAATGAAGATCAAATAGCTGTATGTTGAAATATGTTGAAAAAGTCAAAACTTTACATGGGGTGAACTTACTTTTTCACGTGACTGTATAAACCTGTCGGAGACGGTTATAAAACGTACTACCTGAGTTAGATAACATCGTCCCATCGTGGTGCTTTGCAGATACAGGATACCCATGCAGATCATGTACTTTATACCCAGTAGTTCAAAAGGTGTAAAAATTACATGAATATACATGTACTTCAATGAGGCTGTAGACCCCACCACCCCCACTCTACCCCACCACCCCCACTCTACCCCTCTCTCCCTGAACAAACGTAATAATATTTATTAGTTATTGGTTAAATATCTCAAAAAGGTTTAATATTACAACATAATAACCCAATTGTTTTTAAGGAAAAGACGACTTTATTACTTTTACTTGTACGTATTTAAAAAATTAACTTTTGTTTAAAACTTGTCAATTTCCTCAAGTTGAGAGAAAAAGTCATGGATGTGGAAAGTAGAGGCATGGATACAAAAGTAGTGTGATAAAAGGTAACCGTCTATGCAAGCAATCCGTCAATCCGTCGTCAATCAGTCAATCCGTCAATCCGTCAATCCGTCAATCCGTCAATCAGTAACCGTCAATCAGTCTATGCAAGCAAGTTTCACTGTTTCACTGCCAATGTGAAGAAGCCAGTAGTTTATATTAAACTGCGTAATCAGTTAACATTTGGGTCGGTTTCCTTGAACGTGAAGGATACGTTTGTTACGAAGATATGACAACAACGTTGTTTCTGGGTCAACATTCTGGTCCACAATCTGAGAGAGGAAAGTGCATGAGAAAACGCGCTCACAATTCAAGAATCTTCACAAACATTGAACTTGTTACTCTTCCTGCAAACAAGTCATGCACAACTTCTTTCCACAATCCCCTTCATCGTCTTCTATTGGAATTACTATCAGAGTAGCTTGTTACGACTTTTACTTCCTCTAGACAGTCAAGTTCGCTCATCTTTTCGGCGCACCGGCACGAGCCGAGAACGGCCCGTGCAGGGGCTGATCCGAGGATCTCACCAAACCGTCCGATCGGTAGTAGCGACGGGCGGTGTGTACAAAGGGCAGGGACTTAATCAACGCAAGCTGATGACTCGCGCTTACTGGGAATTCCTCGTTCGTGGGACACTGTCTCAAGCCCCAGTCCCCATCACGGACGGGGCTCAGCGGTTTACCCGAGCCTGACGGCGAAGGGCAAGGTACACGCTGGCCCGTCCAGTGTAGCGCGCGTGCGGCCCCGGACATCGAAGGGCATCACAGACCTGTTATTGCTCCATCTCGCACGGCTTGCAGCCGCTCGTCCCTCTAAGAAGTTAGTCCGCCGGCCACACCAGGGTCGCGGAACTAGTTAGCGTGTCGGAGTCTCGCTCGTTATCGGAATCAACCAGACGGATCGCTCCACCAACTAAGAACGGCCATGCACCTTCATCATCCCCAATCAGTATCGGAATCCGAGCTCGCAATGCGCCGTTTCTCTATATACCTCTTGATTAGGATCACAGTGAGTTCACAATGTGACGTCACTGGCAACCTCGAAAATCGACAGTTGAAGGTTTTTTTGGCACTTTGTGATTGGTAAATAAATAAAAATTCCCTTCAAATTAGACGATGATTAATGATTGCCAATGGTTTTCAGGAATGTTTGGGTTCCCTTTTAAGGGACTTTTGGGTCTTCATGGTCTTTTCAGTCTTTTGGGTCTTGATGATCTTTTGAGTCTACAGGGTCTTTTCAATCATTTGGGTCTTGATGATCTTTTGGGTCTTCAGGGTCTTCAGGGTCTTTTCAGTCTTTGGGGTCTTTTCATTATTTTGAGTGTTTTAGGAATTTAAGGATATTTGGGGTCTTCTGGATCTTTGGGGTCTTTTTCGTCTTTTGATCTTTGGGGTCTTTAAGGGTATTTGGGTTATTTTGGGTCTTTGGGGTCCATTGGGTCTTTTCAACCTTTTGGGTATTTAAGGGTCTTCGGGGTCTTTTTGTCTTTTCAGTCTTTTGGGTCTTCAATTATCTTTGGGATATTTTGGGTCTTCAATGTCTTTTGGGTCTTTGGGTCTTTTGTGTCTTTGGGGTCTTTAAGGGTCTTTGGAGTATTTTGGGTATTTGGGGTATTTTGGGTCCTCTGGGTCCTTTGGGTCTTCTGGGTGTTAAAGGGTCTTCGGGGTATTTAAGGGTCTTCAGAGTATTTTGGGTCTTCAGTATCTTTTGGTTCTCTTGGGTCTTCGAGGTCTTTAAGGGTCTTTGGGATCTTCTCGGTTGTTAAGGGTCTTTGGAATAATTCCAGTCTTTAGGGTATTTTAGGTCTTTGGGGTCTTTTGGGTCTTCAGGGTATTTTGGTTCTCTTGGGTCTTTAAAGGTCTTAGGGGTATTTTAGGTCTTTGGGGTCTATTGGGTCTTTTCAGTCTTTTAGGTCTTTGGGGCCTTTTATGTTTTCAGAGTCTTTTATGTCTTTGCAGTCTTTTGGGTATTTGGGGTCCATTGCATCTTCCTGGTCTTTTTAGTCTTAGTCATTGTGGTCTTTTGGTTCCTCTGGGTAGGTCCTTTGAGGCCTCAGAGTCTTTTGGGTCCTCCCGGTTTTTGGGGGTCCTCTGGGTCTTCTTGGTCTAGTAGGTCCTCGGCGTGTAGAGAGGGTGGGTGGAAAGGGTATTTTGGGTTCTCTGTGTACTCTAGGTGAAGTATTTCAGGTTACATTTGTGGGCGGCGCCAGGCCAGCTGTCCAACCAAAGGGTGAAGAGGGGACACACATACTCGTACATGCATACAAACACTTGCTCAATTTTATATAGATTATGTGTTCTGTGTCTCTTCATTTTGATATGTCTATTCCGCAAAGACATCGTCATGTGGAAACCTTTGTGCCATTGACGTAGAAGAAGAAGTCGTTTGAAGTTCCTTGATAATCCATTGTGGTGCAGACTTGGTATAAGTTGCGTTAAATCGATCTTCAGTGACACAAAAATCAATCAGATTAGTTAAGAATAGATGAACAAGAAATTTATTAATAATGACGAGATCACCTAACAAAACTTGCTCTATTAATAATTAATCAATAGATCACCTTGTAAAACTTGCTCTATTAAAAATTTTTTTTTTTTTTTGTATACTGAATCGAGGCTCGTGAAAGAGCTGACAACCACGAGGGAAAGACAGTACAGGGGGACCACGAGGGAAAGACAGCACAGGGGGACCACGAGGGAAAGACAGTACAGGGGGACCACGAGGG
Source organism: Myxine glutinosa (assembly GCF_964187855.1). Classification (NCBI taxonomy): domain Eukaryota; kingdom Metazoa; phylum Chordata; class Myxini; order Myxiniformes; family Myxinidae; genus Myxine; species Myxine glutinosa. The sequence goes on from NC_136268.1 coordinate 13,543,294, forward strand.
AAAGACAGTACAGGGGGACCACGAGGGAAAGACAGTACAGGGGGACCACGAGGGAAAGACAGCACAGGGGGACCGCGAGGGAAAGGAAGCACAGGGGGACCGCGAGGGAAAGACAGTACAGGGGGACCACGAGGGAAAGACAGTACAGGGGGACCACGAGGGAAAGACAGCACAGGGGGACCGCGAGGGAAAGACAGCACAGGGGGACCGCGAGGGAAAGACAGCACAGGGGGGACCAGGAGGGTAAGACAGCACAGGGGGACCGCGAGGGAAAGACAGCACAGGGGGACCACGAGGGAAAGACAGCACAGGGGGACCGCGAGGGAAAGACAGCACAGGGGGACCGCGAGGGAAAGACAGCACAGGGGGACCAGGAGGGAAAGACAGGACAGGGGGACCAGGAGGGAAAGACAGTACAGGGGGACCACGAGGGAAAGACAGCACAGGGGGACCGCGAGGGAAAGACAGCACCAATTAATCAATAGATCACCTTTCAAAACTTGCTCTTTTAATAATCAATAGATCACCTTACAAAACTTGCTCTTTTAATAATCAATAGATCACCTTACAAAACTTGCTGTATTTATTAATAATAATCAATAGATCACCTTTCAAAACTTGCTCTATTTATTAAAAATCAATAGATCACCTTACAAAACTTGCTCTATTAATAATCAATAGATCACCTAACAAAACTTGCTCTATTAATAATCAATAGATCACCTTACAAAACTTGCTCTATTAATAATAATCAATAGATCACCTTACAAAACTGGCTCTATTTATTAATAATAATCAATAGATCACCTTACAAAACTTGCTCTTTTAATAATCAATAGATCACCTTACAAAACTTGCTCTATTTATTAATAATCAAGAGATCACCTGACAAAACTTGCTCTATTAATAATCAAGAGATCACCTTACAAAACTTGCTCTATTAATAATCAAGAGATCACCTTACAAAACTTGCTCTTAATAATCAAGAGATCACCTTACAAAACTTTCTTCTTTTTTTTTTTGTATACAAGATCGAGGCTCGTGAAAGAGCTAACATTAATCACACAAAAAGACAAACCGACACACAAAACACAAAAAAACAAGGGGAGCGGCAGACAAGATGGGGAGAAAGGGGGAAGGACACAAAAGAGAGGGGGAAGAGGGGGAAGGACACAAACACAACATTTGAGAGCAGGGACATCGGGAGGACTTGGGGGGAGGTGGGAGAGGAATAAAACATATGAACACTGCAAGGACTCTGGGGTGAATTACCGGGGGTAGAAAAGATCAAGGTTTTCGATGGGGGAAGATAAGAGATGGTGGTGAACAGCTGTTTTAAAGACCTGGAGGGAGGAGTGGTATTGAAGGGAGTGGGGGAGTTTGTTCCAGAGGCGGGAGAAAAGGGGAATGAAAGAGTGAAGGTGAGCAGAGAGCCTAGACTTTGGCAGTTTAACCATAAGAGGGTTGCAGGCAGATCTTGTGCGACCTGAAGGAATATTGGGGGGACAGAGCACAGAGAGAGCTGGGGGAGCAAGGCCGGAGAGGAGTCGGTAGAAGACAGAAAGACCACCAACCTGCCTGCGGTGAGTGAGTGAAAGGCCCTCGGTGTTGACTACATCGCAGGAGATTCCACTGATTCTGAAAGCTTTGGCCTCAACAGCGTGAAGCCGAGTAAGGTGTGAGGCAGGAGCACCAGCCCAGAGGGGGGAACAGTATTCCATTGAGCTGCGGATGAAAGCCTTGTATGTGGTGAGGAGCTCAGGTGTGCCAAGGAAGGACTTCGCACGACGGAGGATGCCCAGTCGGCGACTGGCTTTGGAGGCCAGCTTGGAAATGTGGTTTTCCCAAGAAAGATCATGGCAGATAGTGAGACCCAAAAGCTTGAGCGACAGAACTTCTTGGAGAGGATTGTTGAGAAAGTAGATGGGAGGGTTGTCCAGTCGGTCCTTTCGGAGAGACATTGTAAGAGTGTGAGATTGTCAGGATTGAAAGACATGTTCCACTTGTTTGACCAGTCTGTGATTTTGTCCAGGTCTGCAGAGAGTGAGGAGGCTGCAGACTGCCGATCTGAGGGATGAGGAATGGAGCGACAGAGAGTAGAGTCGTCAGCAAAGAGATAGAGAGGATTTTCAAGAGAGTCAGAGAGATCATTGATGAAGACCAGAAAAAGCACAGGGCCCAGAACACTACCTTGGGGAACTCCAGCCTGAACAGGAAGAGGAGATGAGAGAAACCCATTCAGGGCCACACGTTGACTACGACCAGAGAGGAAGTCCACCAGCCATGCGTGGAGATTTCCATGGATACCAAAGGAGGAGAGTTTGGTGAGCAGAGCAGGGAGCCAGACCGTATCGAAGGCACGTGAAATGTCAAGGGAGACAGCTCTAATTTCCTGTTTGGCGTTGAGGACCTCCATCCATTGTTGAGAAAGCAGAAGCAGCATGTCCAGAGTAGAGTGACCAGGTCTGAAACCAAATTGATGATCAGAGATCAAGCCATTGGAGAAGAGGAAAGATTTAATATCTGAAGCAATGATGGATTCCATGACTTTGCTGATAATTGGGAGAAGGCTGATTGGTCTGTAGTTGCTGGGATCTGTTTTTGCACCTTTTTTGTGCAAAGCGGTGATGTTGGCTGATTTCCAAGCAGATGGCAGATGACCTTGAGCAAAAGATAGGGTGAAGAGAACAGAAAGAGGGAGTGAAAGAGCAGAAGAACATGATTTTAGGACCTGTGGGCTGATGCCGTCAGGACCAGTTGCAGAATCAGAATCGAGGGTTGACAGAAACTTTTCCACCTTGTCAGGAGGAAAGGACACAGAGTCCAGGAGCAGCTGGGTACGACTGGGTACGGTGGGTACAGAGAGGGATGGGTTTGGGACACAAGATTTAGAGGCAAACACAGAGTTGAGGCATTCAGCTTTTTCACGTGCGGAGTCAGCCGTTAAGCCGTTTGAGGTGAGGGAGGGGATGGAGGGGGAACAAACACCAGAAACAGATTTGACCAGACGCCACCAGGATTTGGAAGAGGGAGACAGATAAGAGAGTTCGGTCTTGAGAATGGTGAGATATTGTTTCCTGGCTCTCCTGAGGGTGGACACACACTTGTTTCGGGCTTTGTGAAAGGAAATGAGATTTCCTTCCGTTGGGATTGCTTTCCAGGAGACGAAAGCAAGTTGTTTCAGGGCAACAGCCTCACCACAAGATTCCGTGTACCATGGACGGGAGGAAGGGTATGACAACTAACGGGAGGAAGAGACCTTGCTTGCTCTATTACAAAATTTGCTCTATTAATAATCAAGAGATCACCTTACAAAACTTGCTCTATTAATAATCAAGAGATCACCTGACAAAACTTGCTCTATTAGTAATCAAGAGATCACCTTACAAAACTTGCTCTATTAGTAATCAAGAGATCACCTTTCAAAACTTGCTCTATTAATAATCAAGAGATCACCTTACAAAACTTGCTCTATTAATAATCAAGAGATCACCTGACAAAACTTGCTCTATTAGTAATCAAGAGATCACCTGACAAAACTTGCTCTATTAATAATCAAGAGATCACCTAACAAAACTTGCTCTATTAGTAATCAAGAGATCACCTTACAAAACTTGCTCTTTTAGTAATCAAGAGATCACCTTACAAAACTTGCTCTATCAATAATCAAGAGATCAACTTACAAAACTTGCTCTATTAGTAATCAAGAGATCACCTGACAAAACTTGCTCTATTAGTAATCAAGAGATCACCTTTCAAAACTTGCTCGATTAGTAATCAAGAGATCACCTGACAAAACTTGCTCTATTAGTAATCAAGAGATCACCTGACAAAACTTGCTCGATTAGTAATCAAGAGATCACCTTACAAAACTTGCTCTATCAATAATCAAGAGATCACCTGACAAAACTTGCTCTATTAGTAATCAAGTGATCACCTGACAAAACTTGCTCTATTAGTAATCAAGAGATCACCTTTCAAAACTTGCTCGATTAGTAATCAAGAGATCACCTGACAAAACTTGCTCTATTAGTAATCAAGAGATCACCTGACAAAACTTGCTCTATTAGTAATCAAGAGATCACCTTTCAAAACTTGCTCGATTAGTAATCAAGAGATCACCAAACAAAACTTGCTCTATTAGTAATCAAGAGATCACCAAACAAAACTTGCTCTATTAGTAATCAAGAGATCACCTGACAAAACTTGCTATATTTATTAATAATCAAGAGATCACCAAACAAAACTTGCTCTATTAATAATCAATAGATCACCTTTCAAAACTTGCTCTATTTATTAATAATAATCAATAGATCACCAAACAAAACTTGCTCTATTAGTAATCAAGAGATCACCAAACAAAACTTGCTCTATTAATAATCAATAGATCACCTGACAAAACTTGCTCTATTAATAATCAATAGATCACCTTACAAAACTTGCTCTATTAATAATCAATAGATCACCTTACAAAACTTGCTCTATTTATTAATAATAATCAATAGATCACCTTACAAAACTTGCTCTATTAATAATCAATAGATCACCTTACAAAACTTGCTCTATTAATAATCAATAGATCACCTTACAAAACTTGCTCTATTAGTAATCAAGAGATCACCTTACAAAACTTGCTCTATTTATTAATAATAATCAATCGATCACCTTGCAAAACTTGCTCTATTTATTAATAATAATCAATAGATCACATTACAAAACTTGCTCTATTAATAATCAATAGATCACCTTACAAAACTTGCTCTATTTATTAATAATAATCAATAGATCACCTTGCAAAACTTGCTCTATTTATTAATAAATAATCAATAGATCACATTTCAAAACTTGCTCTATTAATAATCAATAGATCACCTTACAAAACTTGCTCTATTTATTAATAATAATCAATAGATCACCTGACAAAACTTGCTCTATTAATAATCAAGTGATCACCTTACAAAACTTGCTCTATTAGTAATCAAGAGATCACCTTACAAAACTTGATCTATTAATAATCAATAGATCACCTTACAAAACTTGCTCTATTAATAATCAAGAGATCACCTGACAAAACGTGCTCTATTAATAATCAATGGATCACCTTTCAAAACTTGCTCTATTAATAATCAATAGATCACATTACAAAACTTGCTCTATTAATAATCAAGAGATCACCTGACAAAACTTGCTCTATTTATTAATAATCAAGAGATCACCTTACAAAACGTGCTCTATTTATTAATAATCAAGTGATCCCCTAACAAAACTTGCTCTATTAGTAATCAATAGATCACCTTACAAAATTTGCTCTATTAATAATCAAGAGATCACCTGACAAAACGTGCTCTATTAATAATCAATAGATCACCTTACAAAACTTGCTCTATTAATAATCAATAGATCACCTGACAAAACTTGCTCTATTTATTAATAATCAAGAGATCACCTGACAAAACGTGCTCTATTAATAATCAATAGATCACCTGACAAAACGTGCTCTATTAATAATCAATGGATCACCTTTCAAAACTTGCTCTATTAATAATCAATAGATCACATTACAAAACTTGCTCTATTAATAATCAAGAGATCACCTGACAAAACTTGCTCTATTTATTAATAATCAAGAGATCACCTTACAAAACTTGCTCTATTAATAATCAAGAGATCACCTTACAAAACTTGCTCTATTAATAATCAAGAGATCACCTGACAAAACGTGCTCTATTAATAATCAATGGATCACCTTTCAAAACTTGCTCTATTAATAATCAATAGATCACATTACAAAACTTGCTCTATTAATAATCAAGAGATCACCTGACAAAACTTGCTCTATTTATTAATAATCAAGAGATCACCTTACAAAACTTGCTCTATTTATTAATAATCAAGTGATCCCCTAACAAAACTTGCTCTATTTATTAATAATCAAGAGATCACCTTACAAAACGTGCTCTATTAATAATCAAGTGATCCCCTCACAAAACTTGCTCTATTTATTAATAATCAAGAGATCACCTTACAAAACTTGCTCTATTAGTAATCAATAGATCACCTGACAAAACTTGCTCTATTAGTAATCAATAGATCACCTGACAAAACGTGCTCTATTAATAATCAATAGATCACCTGACAAAACTTGCTCTATTTATTAATAATCAAGAGATCACCTGACAAAACGTGCTCTATTAATAATCAATAGATCACCTGACAAAACTTGCTCTATTAATAATCAAGAGATCACCTTACAAAACTTGCTGTATTAGTAATCAAGAGATCACCTGACAAAACGTGCTCTATTAATAATCAAGAGATCACCTGACAAAACTTGCTCTATTAATAATCAATGGATCACCTTACAAAACTTGCTCTATTAGTAATCAAGAGATCACCTGACAAAACTTGCTCTATTAATAATCAATAGATCACCTGACAAAACTTGCTCTATTAGTAATCAAGAGATCACCTTACAAAACTTGCTCTATTAATAATCAATGGATCACCTGACAAAACTTGCTCTATTAATAATCAATGGATCACCTTACAAAACTTGCTCTATTAGTAATCAAGAGATCACCTGACAAAACTTGCTCTATTAATAATCAATGGATCACCTGACAAAACTTGCTCTATTAATAATCAAGAGATCACCTTACAAAACTTGCTCTATTAATAATCAATGGATCACCTGACAAAACTTGCTCTATTAATAATCAATAGATCACCTGACAAAACTTGCTCTATTAGTAATCAAGAGATCACCTTACAAAACTTGCTCTATTAATAATCAAGAGATCACCTTGCACAACTTGCTCTATTAGTAATCAAGAGATCACCTGACAAAACGTGCTCTATTAATAATCAAGAGATCACCTTACAAAACTTGCTCTATTAGTAATCAAGAGATCACCTGACAAAACTTGCTCTATTAATAATCAATGGATCACCTTACAAAACTTGCTCTATTAATAATCAATGGATCACCTGACAAAACTTGCTCTATTAGTAATCAAGAGATCACCTTACAAAACTTGCTCTATTAATAATCAATGGATCACCTGACAAAACTTGCTCTATTAATAATCAATAGATCACCTGACAAAACTTGCTCTATTAGTAATCAAGAGATCACCTTACAAAACTTGCTCTATTAATAATCAAGAGATCACCTTACACAACTTGCTCTATTAGTAATCAAGAGATCACCTGACAAAACGTGCTCTATTAATAATCAATGGATCACCTTACAAAACTTGCTCTATAAGTAATCAATAGATCACCTTACAAAACTTGCTCTATTTATTAATAATAATCAATAGATCACCTTGCAAAACTTGCTCTATTTATTAATAATAATCAATAGATCACCTTGCAAAACTTGCTCTATTAATAATCAATAGATCACCTTACAAAACTTGCTCTATTTATTAATAATAATCAATAGATCACCTTGCAAAACTTGCTCTATTTATTAATAATAATCAATAGATCACCTTGCAAAACTTGCTCTATTAATAATCAAGAGATCACCTTACAAAACCTGCTCTATTAGTAATCAAGAGATCACCTTACAAAACTTGCTCTATTAATAATCAATGGATCACATTACAAAACGTGCTCTATTAATAATCAAGAGATCACCTGACAAAACTTGCTCTATTAGTAATCAAGAGATCACCTGACAAAACGTGCTCTATTAATAATCAAGAGATCACCTGACAAAACATGCTCTATTAGTAATCAAGAGATCACCTTACAAAACTTGCTCTATTAATAATCAATGGATCACCTTACAAAACTTGCTCTATTAATAATCAATGGATCACCTTACAAAACTTGCTCTATTAGTAATCAAGAGATCACCTTACAAAACGTGCTCTATTAATAATCAAGAGATCACCTGACAAAACTTGCTCTATTAATAATCAATGGATCACCTTACAAAACTTGCTCTATTAGTAATCAAGAGATCACCTTACAAAACTTGCTCTATTAATAATCAATGGATCACCTTACAAAACTTGCTCTATTAGTAATCAAGAGATCACCTGACAAAACTTGCTCTATTAATTAATCAATGGATCACCTTACAAAACTTGCTCTATTAGTAATCAAGAGATCACCTGACAAAACTTGCTCTATTAATAATCAATGGATCACCTTACAAAACTTGCTCTATTAGTAATCAAGAGATCACCTGACAAAACTTGCTCTATTAGTAATCAAGAGATCACCTTACAAAACTTGCTCTATTAATAATCAATGGATCACCTTACAAAACTTGCTCTATTAGTAATCAAGAGATCACCTTACAAAACTTGCTCTATTAATAATCAATGGATCACCTGACAAAACTTGCTCTATTAATAATCAAGAGATCACCTGACAAAACGTGCTCTATTAATAATGAATAGATCACCTGACAAAACTTGCTCTATTAGTAATCAAGAGATCACCTTACAAAACTTGCTCTATTAATAATCAAGAGATCACCTTACAAAACTTGCTCTATTAGTAATCAAGAGATCACCTGACAAAACGTGCTCTATTAATAATCAATGGATCACCTTACAAAACTTGCTCTATTAGTAATCAATAGATCACATTACAAAACTTGCTCTATTTATTAATAATAATCAATAGATCACCTTGCAAAACTTGCTCTATTAATAATCAATAGATCACCTTACAAAACTTGCTCTATTTATTAATAATAATCAATAGATCACCTTTCAAAACTTGCTCTATTTATTATTAATAATCAATAGATCACCTTACAAAACTTGCTCTATTAATAATCAATAGATAACCTTACAAAACTTGCTCTATTTATTAATAATAATCAATAGATCACCTTTCAAAACTTGCTCTATTTATTAATAATAATCAATAGATCACATTACAAAACTTGCTCTATTAATAATCAATAGATAACCATACAAAACTTGCTCTATTTATTAATAATAATCAATAGATCACCTTGCAAAACTTGCTCTATTAATAATCAATAGATCACCTGACAAAACGTGCTCTATTAGTAATCAAGAGATCACCTGACAAAACTTGCTCTATTAATTAATCAATGGATCACCTTACAAAACTTGCTCTATTAGTAATCAAGAGATCACCTGACAAAACTTGCTCTATTAATAATCAATGGATCACCTTACAAAACTTGCTCTATTAGTAATCAAGAGATCACCTGACAAAACTTGCTCTATTAGTAATCAAGAGATCACCTTACAAAACTTGCTCTATTAATAATCAATGGATCACCTGACAAAACTTGCTCTATTAATAATCAAGAGATCACCTGACAAAACGTGCTCTATTAATAATCAATAGATCACCTGACAAAACTTGCTCTATTAGTAATCAAGAGATCACCTTACAAAACTTGCTCTATTAGTAATCAAGAGATCACCTGACAAAACGTGCTCTATTAATAATCAATGGATCACCTTACAAAACTTGCTCTATTAGTAATCAATAGATCACATTACAAAACTTGCTCTATTTATTAATAATAATCAATAGATCACCTTGCAAAACTTGCTCTATTAATAATCAATAGATCACCTTACAAAACTTGCTCTATTTATTAATAATAATCAATAGATCACCTTTCAAAACTTGCTCTATTTATTATTAATAATCAATAGATCACCTTACAAAACTTGCTCTATTAATAATCAATAGATAACCTTACAAAACTTGCTCTATTTATTAATAATAATCAATAGATCACCTTTCAAAACTTGCTCTATTTATTAATAATAATCAATAGATCACATTACAAAACTTGCTCTATTAATAATCAATAGATAACCATACAAAACTTGCTCTATTTATTAATAATAATCAATAGATCACCTTGCAAAACTTGCTCTATTAATAATCAATAGATCACCTGACAAAACGTGCTCTATTAGTAATCAATAGATCACATTAGAAAACTTGCTCTATTAATAATCAATAGATCACCTTACAAAACTTGCTCTATTTATTAATAATAATCAATAGATCACATTACAAAACTTGCTCTATTAATAATCAATAGATAACCATACAAAACTTGCTCTATTTATTAATAATAATCAATAGATCACCTTGCAAAACTTGCTCTATTAATAATCAATGGATCACCTTACAAAACGTGCTCTATTAATAATCAAGAGATTACCTGACAAAACTTGCTCTATTAGTAATCAAGAGATCACCTGACAAAACGTGCTCTATTAATAATCAAGAGATCACCTGACAAAACATGCTCTATTAGTAATCAAGAGATCACCTTACAAAACTTGCTCTATTAATAAATCAATGGATCACCTTACAAAACTTGCTCTATTAATAATCAATGGATCACCTTACAAAACTTGCTCTATTAGTAATCAAGAGATCACCTTACAAAACGTGCTCTATTAATAATCAAGAGATCACCTGACAAAACTTGCTCTATTAATAATCAATGGATCACCTTACAAAACTTGCTCTATTAGTAATCAAGAGATCACCTTACAAAACTTGCTCTATTAATAATCAATGGATCACCTTACAAAACTTGCTCTATTAGTAATCAAGAGATCACCTGACAAAACTTGCTCTATTAATAATCAATGGATCACCTTACAAAACTTGCTCTATTAGTAATCAAGAGATCACCTGACAAAACTTGCTCTATTAATAAATCAATGGATCACCTTACAAAACTTGCTCTATTAGTAATCAAGAGATCACCTGACAAAACTTGCTCTATTAGTAATCAAGAGATCACCTTACAAAACTTGCTCTATTAATAATCAATGGATCACCTTACAAAACTTGCTCTATTAATAATCAAGAGATCACCTGACAAAACGTGCTCTATAAATAATCAATAGATCACCTGACAAAACTTGCTCTATTAGTAATCAAGAGATCACCTTACAAAACTTGCTCTATTAATAATCAAGAGATCACCTTACAAAACTTGCTCTATTAGTAATCAAGAGATCACCTGACAAAACGTGCTCTATTAATAAATCAATGGATCACCTTACAAAACTTGCTCTATTAGTAATCAATAGATCACATTACAAAACTTGCTCTATTTATTAATAATAATCAATAGATCACCTTGCAAAACTTGCTCTATTAATAATCAATAGATCACCTTACAAAACTTGCTCTATTTATTAATAATAATCAATAGATCACCTTACAAAACTTGCTCTATTAATAATCAATAGATAACCTTACAAAACTTGCTCTATTTATTAATAATAATCAATAGATCACCTTTCAAAACTTGCTCTATTTATTAATAATAATCAATAGATCACATTACAAAACTTGCTCTATTAATAATCAATAGATAACCATACAAAACTTGCTCTATTTATTAATAATAATCAATAGATCACCTTGCAAAACTTGCTCTATTAATAATCAATAGATCACCTGACAAAACGTGCTCTATTAGTAATCAATAGATCACATTACAAAACTTGCTCTATTAATAATCAATAGATCACCTTACAAAACTTGCTCTATTTATTAATAATAATCAATAGATCACCTTGCAAAACTTGCTCTATTTATTAATAATAATCAATAGATCACCTTGCAAAACTTGCTCTATTAATAATCAATAGATCACCTTACAAAACTTGCTCTATTTATTAATAATAATCAATAGATCACCTTACAAAACTTGCTCTATTTATTAATAATAATCAATAGATCACCTTCAAAACTTGCTCTATTTATTAATAATAATCAATAGATCACCTTGCAAAACTTGCTCTATTAATAATCAATAGATCACCTTACAAAACTTGCTCTATTTATTAATAATAATCAATAGATCACATTACAAAACTTGCTCTATTTATTAATAATAATCAATAGATCACCTTGCAAAACTTGCTCTATTTATTAATAATAATCAATAGATCACCTTGCAAAACTTGCTCTATTAATAATCAATAGATAACCTTACAAAACTTGCTCTATTTATTAATAATAATCAATAGATCACCTTTCAAAACTTGCTCTATTTATTAATAATAATCAATAGATCACATTACAAAACTTGCTCTATTAATAATCAATAGATCACCTTACAAAACTTGCTCTATTTATTAATAATAATCAATAGATCACCTTGCAAAACTTGCTCTATTTATTAATAATAATCAATAGATCACCTTGCAAAACTTGCTCTGTTAGTAATCAAGAGATCACCTTACAAAACTTGCTCTATTAATAATCAAGAGATCACCTTACAAAACTTGCTCTATTAGTAATCAAGAGATCACCTTACAAAACTTGCTCTATTAATAATCAATGGATCACCTTTCAAAACTTGCTCTATTAATAATCAAGAGATCACCTTACAAAACTTGCTCTATTAATAATCAATAGATCACCTCACAAAACTTGCTCTATTTATTAATAATAATCAATAGATCACCTTACAAAACTTGCTCTATTTATTAATAATAATCAATAGATCACCTTGCAAAACTTGCTCTATTTATTAATAATAATCAATAGATCACCTTGCAAAACTTGCTCTATTAATAATCAATAGATCACCTTACAAAACTTGCTCTATTTATTAATAATAATCAATAGATCACCTTTCAAAACTTTCTCTATTTATTAATAATAATCAATAGATCACCTTGCAAAACTTGCTCTATTTATTAATAATAATCAATAGATCACCTTACAAAACTTGCTCTATTAATAATCAATAGATCACCTTGCAAAACTTGCTCTATTAATAATCAATAGATCACCTTACAAAACTTGCTCTATTTATTAATAATAATCAATAGATCACCTTTCAAAACTTGCTCTATTTATTATTAATAATCAATAGATCACCTTACAAAACTTGCTCTATTAATAATCAATAGATAACCTTACAAAACTTGCCCTATTTATTAATAATAATCAATTGATCACCTTTCAAAACTTGCTCTATTTATTAATAATAATCAATAGATCACATTACAAAACTTGCTCTATTAATAATCAATAGATCACCTTACAAAACTTGCTCTATTTATTAATAATAATCAATAGATCACCTTGCAAAACTTGCTCTATTTATTAATAATAATCAATAGATCACCTTGCAAAATTTGCTCTATTCGTAATCAAGAGATCACCTCACAAAAATTGCTCTATTTATTAATAATAATCAATAGATCACCTTGCAAAACTTGCTCTATTTATTAATAATAATCAATAGATCACCTTGCAAAACTTGCTCTATTAATAATCAAGAGATCACCTTACAAAACCTGCTCTATTAGTAATCAAGAGATCACCTTACAAAACGTGCTCTATTAATAATCAAGAGATCACCTGACAAAACTTGCTCTATTAATAATCAATGGATCACCTTACAAAACTTGCTCTATTAGTAATCAAGAGATCACCTTACAAAACTTGCTCTATTAATAATCAATGGATCACCTTACAAAACTTGCTCTATTAGTAATCAAGAGATCACCTGACAAAACTTGCTCTATTAATTAATCAATGGATCACCTTACAAAACTTGCTCTATTAGTAATCAAGAGATCACCTGACAAAACTTGCTCTATTAATAATCAATGGATCACCTTACAAAACTTGCTCTATTAGTAATCAAGAGATCACCTGACAAAACTTGCTCTATTAGTAATCAAGAGATCACCTTACAAAACTTGCTCTATTAATAATCAATGGATCACCTTACAAAACTTGCTCTATTAGTAATCAAGAGATCACCTTACAAAACTTGCTCTATTAATAATCAATGGATCACCTGACAAAACTTGCTCTATTAATAATCAAGAGATCACCTGACAAAACGTGCTCTATTAATAATGAATAGATCACCTGACAAAACTTGCTCTATTAGTAATCAAGAGATCACCTTACAAAACTTGCTCTATTAATAATCAAGAGATCACCTTACAAAACTTGCTCTATTAGTAATCAAGAGATCACCTGACAAAACGTGCTCTATTAATAATCAATGGATCACCTTACAAAACTTGCTCTATTAGTAATCAATAGATCACATTACAAAACTTGCTCTATTTATTAATAATAATCAATAGATCACCTTGCAAAACTTGCTCTATTAATAATCAATAGATCACCTTACAAAACTTGCTCTATTTATTAATAATAATCAATAGATCACCTTTCAAAACTTGCTCTATTTATTATTAATAATCAATAGATCACCTTACAAAACTTGCTCTATTAATAATCAATAGATAACCTTACAAAACTTGCTCTATTTATTAATAATAATCAATAGATCACCTTTCAAAACTTGCTCTATTTATTAATAATAATCAATAGATCACATTACAAAACTTGCTCTATTAATAATCAATAGATAACCATACAAAACTTGCTCTATTTATTAATAATAATCAATAGATCACCTTGCAAAACTTGCTCTATTAATAATCAATAGATCACCTGACAAAACGTGCTCTATTAGTAATCAAGAGATCACCTGACAAAACTTGCTCTATTAATAATCAATGGATCACCTTACAAAACTTGCTCTATTAGTAATCAAGAGATCACCTGACAAAACTTGCTCTATTAATAATCAATGGATCACCTTACAAAACTTGCTCTATTAGTAATCAAGAGATCACCTGACAAAACTTGCTCTATTAGTAATCAAGAGATCACCTTACAAAACTTGCTCTATTAATAATCAATGGATCACCTGACAAAACTTGCTCTATTAATAATCAAGAGATCACCTGACAAAACGTGCTCTATTAATAATCAATAGATCACCTGACAAAACTTGCTCTATTAGTAATCAAGAGATCACCTTACAAAACTTGCTCTATTAGTAATCAAGAGATCACCTGACAAAACGTGCTCTATTAATAATCAATGGATCACCTTACAAAACTTGCTCTATTAGTAATCAATAGATCACATTACAAAACTTGCTCTATTTATTAATAATAATCAATAGATCACCTTGCAAAACTTGCTCTATTAATAATCAATAGATCACCTTACAAAACTTGCTCTATTTATTAATAATAATCAATAGATCACCTTTCAAAACTTGCTCTATTTATTATTAATAATCAATAGATCACCTTACAAAACTTGCTCTATTAATAATCAATAGATAACCTTACAAAACTTGCTCTATTTATTAATAATAATCAATAGATCACCTTTCAAAACTTGCTCTATTTATTAATAATAATCAATAGATCACATTACAAAACTTGCTCTATTAATAATCAATAGATAACCATACAAAACTTGCTCTATTTATTAATAATAATCAATAGATCACCTTGCAAAACTTGCTCTATTAATAATCAATAGATCACCTGACAAAACGTGCTCTATTAGTAATCAATAGATCACATTACAAAACTTGCTCTATTAATAATCAATAGATCACCTTACAAAACTTGCTCTATTTATTAATAATAATCAATAGATCACCTTGCAAAACTTGCTCTATTTATTAATAATAATCAATAGATCACCTTGCAAAACTTGCTCTATTAATAATCAATAGATCACCTTACAAAACTTGCTCTATTTATTAATAATAATCAATAGATCACCTTACAAAACTTGCTCTATTTATTAATAATAATCAATAGATCACCTTCAAAACTTGC
Organism: Myxine glutinosa; assembly: GCF_964187855.1. Taxonomy (NCBI): domain Eukaryota; kingdom Metazoa; phylum Chordata; class Myxini; order Myxiniformes; family Myxinidae; genus Myxine; species Myxine glutinosa. The sequence goes on from NC_136268.1 coordinate 13,558,968, forward strand.
TCTATTTATTAATAATAATCAATAGATCACCTTGCAAAACTTGCTCTATTAATAATCAATAGATCACCTTACAAAACTTGCTCTATTTATTAATAATAATCAATAGATAACCTTACAAAACTTGCTCTATTTATTAATAATAATCAATAGATCACCTTGCAAAACTTGCTCTATTTATTAATAATAATCAATAGATCACCTTGCAAAACTTGCTCTATTAATAATCAATACATCACCTTACAAAACTTGCTCTATTTATTAATAATAATCAATAGATCACCTTTCAAAACTTGCTCTATTTATTAATAATAATCAATAGATCACATTACAAAACTTGCTCTATTAATAATCAATAGATCACCTTACAAAACTTGCTCTATTTATTAATAATAATCAATAGATCACCTTGCAAAACTTGCTCTATTTATTAATAATAATCAATAGATCACCTTGCAAAACTTGCTCTGTTAGTAATCAAGAGATCACCTTACAAAACTTGCTCTATTAATAATCAAGAGATCACCTTACAAAACTTGCTCTATTAGTAATCAAGAGATCACCTTACAAAACTTGCTCTATTAATAATCAATGGATCACCTTTCAAAACTTGCTCTATTAATAATCAAGAGATCACCTTACAAAACTTGCTCTATTAATAATCAATAGATCACCTCACAAAACTTGCTCTATTTATTAATAATAATCAATAGATCACCTTACAAAACTTGCTCTATTTATTAATAATAATCAATAGATCACCTTGCAAAACTTGCTCTATTTATTAATAATAATCAATAGATCACCTTGCAAAACTTGCTCTATTAATAATCAATAGATCACCTTACAAAACTTGCTCTATTTATTAATAATAATCAATAGATCACCTTTCAAAACTTTCTCTATTTATTAATAATAATCAATAGATCACCTTGCAAAACTTGCTCTACTTATTAATAATAATCAATAGATCACCTTACAAAACTTGCTCTATTAATAATCAATAGATCACCTTGCAAAACTTGCTCTATTAATAATCAATAGATCACCTTACAAAACTTGCTCTATTTATTAATAATAATCAATAGATCACCTTTCAAAACTTGCTCTATTTATTATTAATAATCAATAGATCACCTTACAAAACTTGCTCTATTAATAATCAATAGATAACCTTACAAAACTTGCCCTATTTATTAATAATAATCAATTGATCACCTTTCAAAACTTGCTCTATTTATTAATAATAATCAATAGATCACCTTGCAAAACTTGCTCTATTTATTAATAATAATCAATAGATCACCTTGCAAAACTTGCTCTATTCGTAATCAAGAGATCACCTTACAAAAATTGCTCTATTTATTAATAATAATCAATAGATCACCTTGCAAAACTTGCTCTATTTATTAATAATAATCAATAGATCACCTTGCAAAACTTGCTCTATTAATAATCAAGAGATCACCTTACAAAACCTGCTCTATTAGTAATCAAGAGATCACCTTACAAAACTTGCTCTATTAGTAATCAAGAGATCATCTGACAAAACTTGCTCTATTAGTAATCAAGAGATCAACTTACAAAACTTGCTCTATTAGTAATCAAGTGATCACCTTACAAAACTTGCTCTATTAATAATCAAGAGATCACCTTACAAAACTTGCTCTATTAGTAATCAAGAGATCACCTGACAAAACTTGCTCTATTAGTAATCAAGAGATCACCTGACAAAACGTGCTCTATTAATAATCAAGTGATCACCTTACAAAACTTGCTCTATTAATAATCAATGGATCACCTTACAAAACTTGCTCTATTAGTAATCAAGAGATCACCTGACAAAACTTGCTCTATTAATAATCAATGGATCACCTTACAAAACTTGCTCTATTAGTAATCAAGAGATCACCTGACAAAACTTGCTCTATTAGTAATCAAGAGATCACCTTACAAAACTTGCTCTATTAATAATCAATGGATCACCTGACAAAACTTGCTCTATTAATAATCAAGAGATCACCTGACAAAACGTGCTCTATTAATAATCAATAGATCACCTGACAAAACTTGCTCTATTAGTAATCAAGAGATCACCTTACAAAACTTGCTCTATTAGTAATCAAGAGATCACCTGACAAAACGTGCTCTATTAATAATCAATGGATCACCTTACAAAACTTGCTCTATTAGTAATCAATAGATCACATTACAAAACTTGCTCTATTTATTAATAATAATCAATAGATCACCTTGCAAAACTTGCTCTATTAATAATCAATAGATCACCTTACAAAACTTGCTCTATTTATTAATAATAATCAATAGATCACCTTTCAAAACTTGCTCTATTTATTATTAATAATCAATAGATCACCTTACAAAACTTGCTCTATTAATAATCAATAGATAACCTTACAAAACTTGCTCTATTTATTAATAATAATCAATAGATCACCTTTCAAAACTTGCTCTATTTATTAATAATAATCAATAGATCACATTACAAAACTTGCTCTATTAATAATCAATAGATAACCATACAAAACTTGCTCTATTTATTAATAATAATCAATAGATCACCTTGCAAAACTTGCTCTATTAATAATCAATAGATCACCTGACAAAACGTGCTCTATTAGTAATCAATAGATCACATTACAAAACTTGCTCTATTAATAATCAATAGATCACCTTACAAAACTTGCTCTATTTATTAATAATAATCAATAGATCACCTTGCAAAACTTGCTCTATTTATTAATAATAATCAATAGATCACCTTGCAAAACTTGCTCTATTAATAATCAATAGATCACCTTACAAAACTTGCTCTATTTATTAATAATAATCAATAGATCACCTTACAAAACTTGCTCTATTTATTAATAATAATCAATAGATCACCTTCAAAACTTGCTCTATTTGTTAATAATAATCAATAGATCACCTTGCAAAACTTGCTCTATTAATAATCAATAGATCACCTTACAAAACTTGCTCTATTTATTAATAATAATCAATAGATCACATTACAAAACTTGCTCTATTTATTAATAATAATCAATAGATCACCTTGCAAAACTTGCTCTATTTATTAATAATAATCAATAGATCACCTTGCAAAACTTGCTCTATTAATAATCAATACATCACCTTACAAAACTTGCTCTATTTATTAATAATAATCAATAGATCACATTACAAAACTTGCTCTATTAATAATCAATAGATCACCTTACAAAACTTGCTCTATTTATTAATAATAATCAATAGATCACCTTGCAAAACTTGCTCTATTTATTAATAATAATCAATAGATCACCTTGCAAAACTTGCTCTGTTAGTAATCAAGAGATCACCTTACAAAACTTGCTCTATTAATAATCAAGAGATCACCTTACAAAACTTGCTCTATTAGTAATCAAGAGATCACCTTACAAAACTTGCTCTATTAATAATCAATGGATCACCTTTCAAAACTTGCTCTATTAATAATCAAGAGATCACCTTACAAAACTTGCTCTATTAATAATCAATAGATCACCTCACAAAACTTGCTCTATTTATTAATAATAATCAATAGATCACCTTACAAAACTTGCTCTATTTATTAATAATAATCAATAGATCACCTTGCAAAACTTGCTCTATTTATTAATAATAATCAATAGATCACCTTGCAAAACTTGCTCTATTAATAATCAATAGATCACCTTACAAAACTTGCTCTATTTATTAATAATAATCAATAGATCACCTTTCAAAACTTTCTCTATTTATTAATAATAATCAATAGATCACCTTGCAAAACTTGCTCTATTTATTAATAATAATCAATAGATCACCTTACAAAACTTGCTCTATTAATAATCAATAGATCACCTTGCAAAACTTGCTCTATTAATAATCAATAGATCACCTTACAAAACTTGCTCTATTTATTAATAATAATCAATAGATCACCTTTCAAAACTTGCTCTATTTATTATTAATAATCAATAGATCACCTTACAAAACTTGCTCTATTAATAATCAATAGATAACCTTACAAAACTTGCCCTATTTATTAATAATAATCAATTGATCACCTTTCAAAACTTGCTCTATTTATTAATAATAATCAATAGATCACCTTGCAAAACTTGCTCTATTTATTAATAATAATCAATAGATCACCTTGCAAAACTTGCTCTATTCGTAATCAAGAGATCACCTTGCAAAAATTGCTCTATTTATTAATAATAATCAATAGATCACCTTGCAAAACTTGCTCTATTTATTAATAATAATCAATAGATCACCTTGCAAAACTTGCTCTATTAATAATCAAGAGATCACCTTACAAAACCTGCTCTATTAGTAATCAAGAGATCACCTTACAAAACTTGCTCTATTAGTAATCAAGAGATCATCTGACAAAACTTGCTCTATTAGTAATCAAGAGATCAACTTACAAAACTTGCTCTATTAGTAATCAAGTGATCACCTTACAAAACTTGCTCTATTAATAATCAAGAGATCACCTTACAAAACTTGCTCTATTAGTAATCAAGAGATCACCTGACAAAACTTGCTCTATTAGTAATCAAGAGATCACCTGACAAAACGTGCTCTATTAATAATCAAGTGATCACCTTACAAAACTTGCTCTATTAATAATCAATGGATCACCTTACAAAACTTGCTCTATTAGTAATCAAGAGATCACCTGACAAAACTTGCTCTATTAATAATCAATGGATCACCTTACAAAACTTGCTCTATTAGTAATCAAGAGATCACCTGACAAAACTTGCTCTATTAGTAATCAAGAGATCACCTTACAAAACTTGCTCTATTAATAATCAATGGATCACCTGACAAAACTTGCTCTATTAATAATCAAGAGATCACCTGACAAAACGTGCTCTATTAATAATCAATAGATCACCTGACAAAACTTGCTCTATTAGTAATCAAGAGATCACCTTACAAAACTTGCTCTATTAGTAATCAAGAGATCACCTGACAAAACGTGCTCTATTAATAATCAATGGATCACCTTACAAAACTTGCTCTATTAGTAATCAATAGATCACATTACAAAACTTGCTCTATTTATTAATAATAATCAATAGATCACCTTGCAAAACTTGCTCTATTAATAATCAATAGATCACCTTACAAAACTTGCTCTATTTATTAATAATAATCAATAGATCACCTTTCAAAACTTGCTCTATTTATTATTAATAATCAATAGATCACCTTACAAAACTTGCTCTATTAATAATCAATAGATAACCTTACAAAACTTGCTCTATTTATTAATAATAATCAATAGATCACCTTTCAAAACTTGCTCTATTTATTAATAATAATCAATAGATCACATTACAAAACTTGCTCTATTAATAATCAATAGATAACCATACAAAACTTGCTCTATTTATTAATAATAATCAATAGATCACCTTGCAAAACTTGCTCTATTAATAATCAATAGATCACCTGACAAAACGTGCTCTATTAGTAATCAATAGATCACATTACAAAACTTGCTCTATTAATAATCAATAGATCACCTTACAAAACTTGCTCTATTTATTAATAATAATCAATAGATCACCTTGCAAAACTTGCTCTATTTATTAATAATAATCAATAGATCACCTTGCAAAACTTGCTCTATTAATAATCAATAGATCACCTTACAAAACTTGCTCTATTTATTAATAATAATCAATAGATCACCTTACAAAACTTGCTCTATTTATTAATAATAATCAATAGATCACCTTCAAAACTTGCTCTATTTATTAATAATAATCAATAGATCACCTTGCAAAACTTGCTCTATTAATAATCAATAGATCACCTTACAAAACTTGCTCTATTTATTAATAATAATCAATAGATCACATTACAAAACTTGCTCTATTTATTAATAATAATCAATAGATCACCTTGCAAAACTTGCTCTATTTATTAATAATAATCAATAGATCACCTTGCAAAACTTGCTCTATTAATAATCAATACATCACCTTACAAAACTTGCTCTATTTATTAATAATAATCAATAGATCACCTTTCAAAACTTGCTCTATTTATTAATAATAATCAATAGATCACATTACAAAACTTGCTCTATTAATAATCAATAGATCACCTTACAAAACTTGCTCTATTTATTAATAATAATCAATAGATCACCTTGCAAAACTTGCTCTATTTATTAATAATAATCAATAGATCACCTTGCAAAACTTGCTCTGTTAGTAATCAAGAGATCACCTTACAAAACTTGCTCTATTAATAATCAAGAGATCACCTTACAAAACTTGCTCTATTAGTAATCAAGAGATCACCTTACAAAACTTGCTCTATTAATAATCAATGGATCACCTTTCAAAACTTGCTCTATTAATAATCAAGAGATCACCTTACAAAACTTGCTCTATTAATAATCAATAGATCACCTCACAAAACTTGCTCTATTTATTAATAATAATCAATAGATCACCTTACAAAACTTGCTCTATTTATTAATAATAATCAATAGATCACCTTGCAAAACTTGCTCTATTTATTAATAATAATCAATAGATCACCTTGCAAAACTTGCTCTATTAATAATCAATAGATCACCTTACAAAACTTGCTCTATTTATTAATAATAATCAATAGATCACCTTTCAAAACTTTCTCTATTTATTAATAATAATCAATAGATCACCTTGCAAAACTTGCTCTATTTATTAATAATAATCAATAGATCACCTTACAAAACTTGCTCTATTAATAATCAATAGATCACCTTGCAAAACTTGCTCTATTAATAATCAATAGATCACCTTACAAAACTTGCTCTATTTATTAATAATAATCAATAGATCACCTTTCAAAACTTGCTCTATTTATTATTAATAATCAATAGATCACCTTACAAAACTTGCTCTATTAATAATCAATAGATAACCTTACAAAACTTGCCCTATTTATTAATAATAATCAATTGATCACCTTTCAAAACTTGCTCTATTTATTAATAATAATCAATAGATCACCTTGCAAAACTTGCTCTATTTATTAATAATAATCAATAGATCACCTTGCAAAACTTGCTCTATTCGTAATCAAGAGATCACCTTACAAAAATTGCTCTATTTATTAATAATAATCAATAGATCACCTTGCAAAACTTGCTCTATTTATTAATAATAATCAATAGATCACCTTGCAAAACTTGCTCTATTAATAATCAAGAGATCACCTTACAAAACCTGCTCTATTAGTAATCAAGAGATCACCTTACAAAACTTGCTCTATTAGTAATCAAGAGATCATCTGACAAAACTTGCTCTATTAGTAATCAAGAGATCAACTTACAAAACTTGCTCTATTAGTAATCAAGTGATCACCTTACAAAACTTGCTCTATTAATAATCAAGAGATCACCTTACAAAACTTGCTCTATTAGTAATCAAGAGATCACCTGACAAAACTTGCTCTATTAGTAATCAAGAGATCACCTGACAAAACGTGCTCTATTAATAATCAAGTGATCACCTTACAAAACTTGCTCTATTAATAATCAATGGATCACCTTACAAAACGTGCTCTATTAATAATCAAGAGATCACCTGACAAAACTTGCTCTATTTATTAATAATAATCAATAGCTCACCTTGCAAAACTTGCTCTATTTATTAATAATAATCAATAGATCACCTTGCAAAACTTGCTCTATTAATAATCAAGAGATCACCTTACAAAACCTGCTCTATTAGTAATCAAGAGATCACCTTACAAAACTTGCTCTATTAATAATCAATGGATCACATTACAAAACGTGCTCTATTAATAATCAAGAGATCACCTGACAAAACTTGCTCTATTAGTAATCAAGAGATCACCTGACAAAACGTGCTCTATTAATAATCAAGAGATCACCTGACAAAACATGCTCTATTAGTAATCAAGAGATCACCTTACAAAACTTGCTCTATTAATAATCAATGGATCACCTTACAAAACTTGCTCTATTAATAATCAATGGATCACCTTACAAAACTTGCTCTATTAGTAATCAAGAGATCACCTTACAAAACGTGCTCTATTAATAATCAAGAGATCACCTGACAAAACTTGCTCTATTAATAATCAATGGATCACCTTACAAAACTTGCTCTATTAGTAATCAAGAGATCACCTTACAAAACTTGCTCTATTAATAATCAATGGATCACCTTACAAAACTTGCTCTATTAGTAATCAAGAGATCACCTGACAAAACTTGCTCTTTTAATAATCAATGGATCACCTTACAAAACTTGCTCTATTAGTAATCAAGAGATCACCTGACAAAACTTGCTCTATTAATAATCAATGGATCACCTTACAAAACTTGCTCTATTAGTAATCAAGAGATCACCTGACAAAACTTGCTCTATTAGTAATCAAGAGATCACCTTACAAAACTTGCTCTATTAATAATCAATGGATCACCTTACAAAACTTGCTCTATTAGTAATCAAGAGATCACCTTACAAAACTTGCTCTATTAATAATCAATGGATCACCTGACAAAACTTGCTCTATTAATAATCAAGAGATCACCTGACAAAACGTGCTCTATTAATAATGAATAGATCACCTGACAAAACTTGCTCTATTAGTAATCAAGAGATCACCTTACAAAACTTGCTCTATTAATAATCAAGAGATCACCTTACAAAACTTGCTCTATTAGTAATCAAGAGATCACCTGACAAAACGTGCTCTATTAATAATCAATGGATCACCTTACAAAACTTGCTCTATTAGTAATCAATAGATCACATTACAAAACTTGCTCTATTTATTAATAATAATCAATAGATCACCTTGCAAAACTTGCTCTATTAATAATCAATAGATCACCTTACAAAACTTGCTCTATTTATTAATAATAATCAATAGATCACCTTTCAAAACTTGCTCTATTTATTATTAATAATCAATAGATCACCTTACAAAACTTGCTCTATTAATAATCAATAGATAACCTTACAAAACTTGCTCTATTTATTAATAATAATCAATAGATCACCTTTCAAAACTTGCTCTATTTATTAATAATAATCAATAGATCACATTACAAAACTTGCTCTATTAATAATCAATAGATAACCATACAAAACTTGCTCTATTTATTAATAATAATCAATAGATCACCTTGCAAAACTTGCTCTATTAATAATCAATAGATCACCTGACAAAACGTGCTCTATTAGTAATCAATAGATCACATTACAAAACTTGCTCTATTAATAATCAATAGATCACCTTACAAAACTTGCTCTATTTATTAATAATAATCAATAGATCACCTTGCAAAACTTGCTCTATTTATTAATAATAATCAATAGATCACCTTGCAAAACTTGCTCTATTAATAATCAATAGATCACCTTACAAAACTTGCTCTATTTATTAATAATAATCAATAGATCACCTTACAAAACTTGCTCTATTTATTAATAATAATCAATAGATCACCTTCAAAACTTGCTCTATTTATTAATAATAATCAATAGATCACCTTGCAAAACTTGCTCTATTAATAATCAATAGATCACCTTACAAAACTTGCTCTATTTATTAATAATAATCAATAGATCACATTACAAAACTTGCTCTATTTATTAATAATAATCAATAGATCACCTTGCAAAACTTGCTCTATTTATTAATAATAATCAATAGATCACCTTGCAAAACTTGCTCTATTAATAATCAATAGATCACCTTACAAAACTTGCTCTATTTATTAATAATAATCAATAGATCACCTTTCAAACTTGCTCTATTTATTATTAATAATCAATAGATCACCTTACAAAACTTGCTCTATTAATAATCAATAGATAACCTTACAAAACTTGCTCTATTTATTAATAATAATCAATAGATCACCTTTCAAAACTTGCTCTATTTATTAATAATAATCAATAGATCACATTACAAAACTTGCTCTATTAATAATCAATAGATCACCTTACAAAACTTGCTCTATTTATTAATAATAATCAATAGATCACCTTGCAAAACTTGCTCTATTTATTAATAATAATCAATAGATCACCTTGCAAAACTTGCTCTGTTAGTAATCAAGAGATCACCTTACAAAACTTGCTCTATTAATAATCAAGAGATCACCTTACAAAACTTGCTCTATTAGTAATCAAGAGATCACCTTACAAAACTTGCTCTATTAATAAATCAATGGATCACCTTTCAAAACTTGCTCTATTAATAATCAAGAGATCACCTTACAAAACTTGCTCTATTAATAATCAATAGATCACCTCACAAAACTTGCTCTATTTATTAATAATAATCAATAGATCACCTTACAAAACTTGCTCTATTTATTAATAATAATCAATAGATCACCTTGCAAAACTTGCTCTATTTATTAATAATAATCAATAGATCACCTTGCAAAACTTGCTCTATTAATAATCAATAGATCACCTTACAAAACTTGCTCTATTTATTAATAATAATCAATAGATCACCTTTCAAAACTTGCTCTATTTATTAATAATAATCAATAGATCACCTTGCAAAACTTGCTCTATTTATTAATAATAATCAATAGATCACCTTACAAAACTTGCTCTATTAATAATCAATAGATCACCTTGCAAAACTTGCTCTATTAATAATCAATAGATCACCTTACAAAACTTGCTCTATTTATTAATAATAATCAATAGATCACCTTTCAAAACTTGCTCTATTTATTATTAATAATCAATAGATCACCTTACAAAACTTGCTCTATTAATAATCAATAGATAACCTTACAAAACTTGCCCTATTTATTAATAATAATCAATTGATCACCTTTCAAAACTTGCTCTATTTATTAATAATAATCAATAGATCACATTACAAAACTTGCTCTATTAATAATCAATAGATCACCTTACAAAACTTGCTCTATTTATTAATAATAATCAATAGATCACCTTGCAAAACTTGCTCTATTTATTAATAATAATCAATAGATCACCTTGCAAAACTTGCTCTATTCGTAATCAAGAGATCACCTTACAAAAATTGCTCTATTTATTAATAATAATCAATAGATCACCTTGCAAAACTTGCTCTATTTATTAATAATAATCAATAGATCACCTTGCAAAACTTGCTCTATTAATAATCAAGAGATCACCTTACAAAACCTGCTCTATTAGTAATCAAGAGATCACCTTACAAAACTTGCTCTATTAGTAATCAAGAGATCATCTGACAAAACTTGCTCTATTAGTAATCAAGAGATCAACTTACAAAACTTGCTCTATTAGTAATCAAGTGATCACCTTACAAAACTTGCTCTATTAATAATCAAGAGATCACCTTACAAAACTTGCTCTATTAGTAATCAAGAGATCACCTGACAAAACTTGCTCTATTAGTAATCAAGAGATCACCTGACAAAACGTGCTCTATTAATAATCAAGTGATCACCTTACAAAACTTGCTCTATTAATAATCAAGAGATCACCTTACAAAACTTGCTCTATTAGTAATCAAGAGATCACCTTACAAAACATGCTCTATTAGTAATCAAGAGATCACCTGACAAAACGTGCTCTATTAATAATCAAGTGATCACCTTACAAAACTTGCTCTATTAATAATCAAGAGATCACCTTACAAAACTTGCTCTATTAATAATCAAGAGATCACCTGACAAAACTTGCTCTATTTATTAATAATCAAGTGATCACCTTACAAATCTTGCTCTATTAATAATCAAGAGATCACCTTACAAAACTTGCTCTATTAATAATCAAGAGATCACCTTACAAAACTTGCTCTATTTATTAATGATCAATAGATCACCTTACAAAACTTGCTCTATTTATTAATGATCAATTGATCACCTTACAAAACTTGCTCTATTAATAATCAAGAGATCACCTTACAAAACTTCCTCTATTAGTCATCAAGAGATCACCTTACAAAACTTGCTCTATTTATTAATAATCAATAGATCACCTTACAAAACTTGCTCTATTTATTAATGATCAATAGATCACCTTACAAAACTTGCTCTATTTATTAATAATCAATAGATCACCTTACAAAACTTGCTCTATTTATTAATAATCAATAGATCACCTTACAAAACTTGCTCTATTTATTAATGATCAATAGATCACCTTACAAAACTTGCTCTATTTATTAATAATCAATAGATCACCTTACAAAACTTGCTCTATTTATTAATAATCAATAGATCACCTTACAAAACTTGCTCTATTTATTAATAATCAATAGATCACCTTACAAAACTTGCTCTATTTATTAATAATCAATAGATCACCTTACAAAACTTGCTCTATTTATTAATAATCAATAGATCACCTTACAAAACTTGCTCTATTTATTAATAATCAATAGATCACCTTACAAAACTTGCTCTATTTATTAATAATCAATAGATCACCTTACAAAACTTGCTCTATTTATTAATGATCAATAGATCACCTTACAAAACTTGCTCTATTTATTAATAATCAATAGATCACCTTACAAAACTTGCTCTATTTATTAATAATCAATAGATCACCTTACAAAACTTGCTCTATTTATTAATAATCAATAGATCACCTTACAAAACTTGCTCTATTTATTAATAATCAATAGATCACCTTACAAAACTTGCTCTATTTATTAATGATCAATAGATCACCTTACAAAACTTCCTCTATTTATTAATGATCAATAGATCACCTTACAAAACTTGCTCTATTTATTAATGATCAATAGATCACCTTACAAAACTTGCTCTATTTATTAATAATCAATAGATCACCTTACAAAACTTGCTCTATTTATTAATGATCAATAGATCACCTTACAAAACTTGCTCTATTTATTAATGATCAATAGATCACCTTACAAAACTTGCTCTATTTATTAATAATCAATAGATCACCATACAAAACTTGCTCTATTTATTAATGATCAATAGATCACCTTACAAAACTTGCTCTATTTATTAATAATCAATAGATCACCTTACAAAACTTGCTCTATTTATTAATGATCAATAGATCACCTTACAAAACTTGCTCTATTTATTAATAATCAAAAGATCACCTTACAAAACTTGCTCTATTTATTAATGATCAATAGATCACCTTACAAAACTTGCTCTATTTATTAATAATCAATAGATCACCTTACAAAACTTGCTCTATTTATTAATGATCAATAGATCACCTTAGAAAACTTGCTCTATTTATTAATGATCAATAGATCACCTTACAAAACTTGCTCTATTTATTAATAATCAATAGATCACCTTACAAAACTTGCTCTATTTATTAATAATCAATAGATCACCTTACAAAACTTGCTCTATTTATTAATAATCAATAGATCACCTTACAAAACTTGCTCTATTTATTAATAATCAATAGATCACCTTACAAAACTTGCTCTATTTATTAATGATCAATAGATCACCTTACAAAACTTGCTCTATTTATTAATAATCAATAGATCACTTTACAAAACTTGCTCTATTTATTAATGATCAATAGATCACCTTACAAAACTTGCTCTATTTATTAATGATCAATAGATCACCTTACAAAACTTGCTCTATTTATTAATAATCAATAGATCACCTTACAAAACTTGCTCTATTTATTAATGATCAATAGATCACCTAACAAAACTTGCTCTATTTATTAATAATCAATAGATCACCTTACAAAACTTGCTCTATTTATTAATGATCAATAGATCACCTTACAAAACTTGCTCTATTTATTAATGATCAATAGATCACCTTACAAAACTTGCTCTATTTATTAATGATCAATACATCACCTTACAAAACTTGCTCTATTTATTAATGATCAATAGATCACCTTACAAAACTTGCTCTATTTATTAATGATCAATAGATCACCTTACAAAACTTGCTCTATTTATTAATGATCAATATATCACCTTACAAAACTTGCTCTATCTATTAATGATCAATAGATCACCTTACAAAACTTGCTCTATTTATTAATGATCAATAGATCACCTTACAAAACTTGCTCTATTTATTAATGATCAATAGATCACCTTGCAAAATTTGCTCTATTTATTAATGATCAATAGATCACCTTACAAAACTTGCTCTATTTATTAATTATCAATAGATCACCTTGCAAAACTTGCTCTATTTATTAATGATCAATAGATCACCTTACAAAACTTGCTCTATTTATTAATGATCAATAGATCACCTTACAAATCTTGCTCTATTTATTAATGATCAATAGATCACCTTACAAAACTTGCTCTATTTATTAATGATCAATAGATCACCTTACAAAACTTGCTCTATTTATTAATGATCAATAGATCACCTTACAAAACTTGCTCTATTTATTAATGATCAATAGATCACCTTACAAAACTTGCTCTATTTATTAATGATCAATAGATCACCTTACAAAATTTGCTCTATTTCTTAATAATCAATAGATCACCTTACAAAACTTGCTCTATTTATTAATAATCAATAGATCACCTTACAAAACTTGCTCTATTTATTAATAATCAATAGATCACCTACAAACAGATCACGTTGCAAAACTTGCTCTATTTATTAATGATCAAGAGATCACCTTACAAAACTTGCTCTATTTATTAATGATCAATAGATCACCTACAAACAGATCACGTTGCAAAACTTGCTCTATTTATTAATGATCAATAGATCACCTTACAAAACTTGCTCTATTTATTAATGATCAATAGATCACCTTACAAAACTTGCTCTATTTATTAATGATCAATAGATCACCTTACAAAACTTGCTCTATTTATTAATAATCAATAGATCACCTTACAAAACTTGCTCTATTTATTAATAATAATCAATAGATCACCTTTCAAAACTTGCTCTATTTATTATTAATAATCAATAGATCACCTTACAAAACTTGCTCTATTAATAATCAATAGATAACCTTACAAAACTTGCCCTATTTATTAATAATAATCAATTGATCACCTTTCAAAACTTGCTCTATTTATTAATAATAATCAATAGATCACATTACAAAACTTGCTCTATTAATAATCAATAGATCACCTTACAAAACTTGCTCTATTTATTAATAATAATCAATAGATCACCTTGCAAAACTTGCTCTATTTATTAATAATAATCAATAGATCACCTTGCAAAATTTGCTCTATTCGTAATCAAGAGATCACCTTACAAAAATTGCTCTATTTATTAATAATAATCAATAGATCACCTTGCAAAACTTGCTCTATTTATTAATAATAATCAATAGATCACCTTGCAAAACTTGCTCTATTAATAATCAAGAGATCACCTTACAAAACCTGCTCTATTAGTAATCAAGAGATCACCTTACAAAACTTGCTCTATTAATAATCAATGGATCACATTACAAAACGTGCTCTATTAATAATCAAGAGATCACCTGACAAAACTTGCTCTATTAGTAATCAAGAGATCACCTGACAAAACGTGCTCTATTAATAATCAAGAGATCACCTGACAAAACATGCTCTATTAGTAATCAAGAGATCACCTTACAAAACTTGCTCTATTAATAATCAATGGATCACCTTACAAAACTTGCTCTATTAATAATCAATGGATCACCTTACAAAACTTGCTCTATTAGTAATCAAGAGATCACCTTACAAAACGTGCTCTATTAATAATCAAGAGATCACCTGACAAAACTTGCTCTATTAATAAATCAATGGATCACCTTACAAAACTTGCTCTATTAGTAATCAAGAGATCACCTTACAAAACTTGCTCTATTAATAATCAATGGATCACCTTACAAAACTTGCTCTATTAGTAATCAAGAGATCACCTGACAAAACTTGCTCTATTAATTAATCAATGGATCACCTTACAAAACTTGCTCTATTAGTAATCAAGAGATCACCTGACAAAACTTGCTCTATTAATAATCAATGGATCACCTTACAAAACTTGCTCTATTAGTAATCAAGAGATCACCTGACAAAACTTGCTCTATTAGTAATCAAGAGATCACCTTACAAAACTTGCTCTATTAATAATCAATGGATCACCTTACAAAACTTGCTCTATTAGTAATCAAGAGATCACCTTACAAAACTTGCTCTATTAATAATCAATGGATCACCTGACAAAACTTGCTCTATTAATAATCAAGAGATCACCTGACAAAACGTGCTCTATTAATAATGAATAGATCACCTGACAAAACTTGCTCTATTAGTAATCAAGAGATCACCTTACAAAACTTGCTCTATTAATAATCAAGAGATCACCTTACAAAACTTGCTCTATTAGTAATCAAGAGATCACCTGACAAAACGTGCTCTATTAATAATCAATGGATCACCTTACAAAACTTGCTCTATTAGTAATCAATAGATCACATTACAAAACTTGCTCTATTTATTAATAATAATCAATAGATCACCTTGCAAAACTTGCTCTATTAATAATCAATAGATCACCTTACAAAACTTGCTCTATTTATTAATAATAATCAATAGATCACCTTTCAAACTTGCTCTATTTATTATTAATAATCAATAGATCACCTTACAAAACTTGCTCTATTAATAATCAATAGATAACCTTACAAAACTTGCTCTATTTATTAATAATAATCAATAGATCACCTTTCAAAACTTGCTCTATTTATTAATAATAATCAATAGATCACATTACAAAACTTGCTCTATTAATAATCAATAGATAACCATACAAAACTTGCTCTATTTATTAATAATAATCAATAGATCACCTTGCAAAACTTGCTCTATTAATAATCAATAGATCACCTGACAAAACGTGCTCTATTAGTAATCAAGAGATCACCTGACAAAACTTGCTCTATTAATAATCAATGGATCACCTTACAAAACTTGCTCTATTAGTAATCAAGAGATCACCTGACAAAACTTGCTCTATTAATAATCAATGGATCACCTTACAAAACTTGCTCTATTAGTAATCAAGAGATCACCTGACAAAACTTGCTCTATTAGTAATCAAGAGATCACCTTACAAAACTTGCTCTATTAATAATCAATGGATCACCTGACAAAACTTGCTCTATTAATAATCAAGAGATCACCTGACAAAACGTGCTCTATTAATAATCAATAGATCACCTGACAAAACTTGCTCTATTAGTAATCAAGAGATCACCTTACAAAACTTGCTCTATTAGTAATCAAGAGATCACCTGACAAAACGTGCTCTATTAATAATCAATGGATCACCTTACAAAACTTGCTCTATTAGTAATCAATAGATCACATTACAAAACTTGCTCTATTTATTAATAATAATCAATAGATCACCTTGCAAAACTTGCTCTATTAATAATCAATAGATCACCTTACAAAACCTGCTCTATTAGTAATCAAGAGATCACCTTACAAAACTTGCTCTATTAATAATCAATGGATCACATTACAAAACGTGCTCTATTAATAATCAAGAGATCACCTGACAAAACTTGCTCTATTAGTAATCAAGAGATCACCTGACAAAACGTGCTCTATTAATAATCAAGAGATCACCTGACAAAACATGCTCTATTAGTAATCAAGAGATCACCTTACAAAACTTGCTCTATTAATAATCAATGGATCACCTTACAAAACTTGCTCTATTAATAATCAATGGATCACCTTACAAAACTTGCTCTATTAGTAATCAAGAGATCACCTTACAAAACGTGCTCTATTAATAATCAAGAGATCACCTGACAAAACTTGCTCTATTAATAAATCAATGGATCACCTTACAAAACTTGCTCTATTAGTAATCAAGAGATCACCTTACAAAACTTGCTCTATTAATAATCAATGGATCACCTTACAAAACTTGCTCTATTAGTAATCAAGAGATCACCTGACAAAACTTGCTCTATTAATTAATCAATGGATCACCTTACAAAACTTGCTCTATTAGTAATCAAGAGATCACCTGACAAAACTTGCTCTATTAATAATCAATGGATCACCTTACAAAACTTGCTCTATTAGTAATCAAGAGATCACCTGACAAAACTTGCTCTATTAGTAATCAAGAGATCACCTTACAAAACTTGCTCTATTAATAATCAATGGATCACCTTACAAAACTTGCTCTATTAGTAATCAAGAGATCACCTTACAAAACTTGCTCTATTAATAATCAATGGATCACCTGACAAAACTTGCTCTATTAATAATCAAGAGATCACCTGACAAAACGTGCTCTATTAATAATGAATAGATCACCTGACAAAACTTGCTCTATTAGTAATCAAGAGATCACCTTACAAAACTTGCTCTATTAATAATCAAGAGATCACCTTACAAAACTTGCTCTATTAGTAATCAAGAGATCACCTGACAAAACGTGCTCTATTAATAATCAATGGATCACCTTACAAAACTTGCTCTATTAGTAATCAATAGATCACATTACAAAACTTGCTCTATTTATTAATAATAATCAATAGATCACCTTGCAAAACTTGCTCTATTAATAATCAATAGATCACCTTACAAAACTTGCTCTATTTATTAATAATAATCAATAGATCACCTTTCAAACTTGCTCTATTTATTATTAATAATCAATAGATCACCTTACATAACTTGCTCTATTAATAATCAATAGATAACCTTACAAAACTTGCTCTATTTATTAATAATAATCAATAGATCACCTTTCAAAACTTGCTCTATTTATTAATAATAATCAATAGATCACATTACAAAACTTGCTCTATTAATAATCAATAGATAACCATACAAAACTTGCTCTATTTATTAATAATAATCAATAGATCACCTTGCAAAACTTGCTCTATTAATAATCAATAGATCACCTGACAAAACGTGCTCTATTAGTAATCAAGAGATCACCTGACAAAACTTGCTCTATTAATAATCAATGGATCACCTTACAAAACTTGCTCTATTAGTAATCAAGAGATCACCTGACAAAACTTGCTCTATTAATAATCAATGGATCACCTTACAAAACTTGCTCTATTAGTAATCAAGAGATCACCTGACAAAACTTGCTCTATTAGTAATCAAGAGATCACCTTACAAAACTTGCTCTATTAATAATCAATGGATCACCTGACAAAACTTGCTCTATTAATAATCAAGAGATCACCTGACAAAACGTGCTCTATTAATAATCAATAGATCACCTGACAAAACTTGCTCTATTAGTAATCAAGAGATCACCTTACAAAACTTGCTCTATTAGTAATCAAGAGATCACCTGACAAAACGTGCTCTATTAATAATCAATGGATCACCTTACAAAACTTGCTCTATTAGTAATCAATAGATCACATTACAAAACTTGCTCTATTTATTAATAATAATCAATAGATCACCTTGCAAAACTTGCTCTATTAATAATCAATAGATCACCTTACAAAACTTGCTCTATTTATTAATAATAATCAATAGATCACCTTTCAAAACTTGCTCTATTTATTATTAATAATCAATAGATCACCTTACAAAACTTGCTCTATTAATAATCAATAGATAACCTTACAAAACTTGCTCTATTTATTAATAATAATCAATAGATCACCTTTCAAAACTTGCTCTATTTATTAATAATAATCAATAGATCACATTACAAAACTTGCTCTATTAATAATCAATAGATAACCATACAAAACTTGCTCTATTTATTAATAATAATCAATAGATCACCTTGCAAAACTTGCTCTATTAATAATCAATAGATCACCTGACAAAACGTGCTCTATTAGTAATCAATAGATCACATTACAAAACTTGCTCTATTAATAATCAATAGATCACCTTACAAAACTTGCTCTATTTATTAATAATAATCAATAGATCACCTTGCAAAACTTGCTCTATTTATTAATAATAATCAATAGATCACCTTGCAAAACTTGCTCTATTAATAATCAATAGATCACCTTACAAAACTTGCTCTATTTATTAATAATAATCAATAGATCACCTTACAAAACTTGCTCTATTTATTAATAATAATCAATAGATCACCTTCAAAACTTGCTCTATTTATTAATAATAATCAATAGATCACCTTGCAAAACTTGCTCTATTAATAATCAATAGATCACCTTACAAAACTTGCTCTATTTATTAATAATAATCAATAGATAACCTTACAAAACTTGCTCTATTTATTAATAATAATCAATAGATCACCTTGCAAAACTTGCTCTATTTATTAATAATAATCAATAGATCACCTTGCAAAACTTGCTCTATTAATAATCAATACATCACCTTACAAAACTTGCTCTATTTATTAATAATAATCAATAGATCACCTTTCAAAACTTGCTCTATTTATTAATAATAATCAATAGATCACATTACAAAACTTGCTCTATTAATAATCAATAGATCACCTTACAAAACTTGCTCTATTTATTAATAATAATCAATAGATCACCTTGCAAAACTTGCTCTATTTATTAATAATAATCAATAGATCACCTTGCAAAACTTGCTCTGTTAGTAATCAAGAGATCACCTTACAAAACTTGCTCTATTAATAATCAAGAGATCACCTTACAAAACTTGCTCTATTAGTAATCAAGAGATCACCTTACAAAACTTGCTCTATTAATAATCAATGGATCACCTTTCAAAACTTGCTCTATTAATAATCAAGAGATCACCTTACAAAACTTGCTCTATTAATAATCAATAGATCACCTCACAAAACTTGCTCTATTTATTAATAATAATCAATAGATCACCTTACAAAACTTGCTCTATTTATTAATAATAATCAATAGATCACCTTGCAAAACTTGCTCTATTTATTAATAATAATCAATAGATCACCTTGCAAAACTTGCTCTATTAATAATCAATAGATCACCTTACAAAACTTGCTCTATTTATTAATAATAATCAATAGATCACCTTTCAAAACTTTCTCTATTTATTAATAATAATCAATAGATCACCTTGCAAAACTTGCTCTATTTATTAATAATAATCAATAGATCACCTTACAAAACTTGCTCTATTAATAATCAATAGATCACCTTGCAAAACTTGCTCTATTAATAATCAATAGATCACCTTACAAAACTTGCTCTATTTATTAATAATAATCAATAGATCACCTTTCAAAACTTGCTCTATTTATTATTAATAATCAATAGATCACCTTACAAAACTTGCTCTATTAATAATCAATAGATAACCTTACAAAACTTGCCCTATTTATTAATAATAATCAATTGATCACCTTTCAAAACTTGCTCTATTTATTAATAATAATCAATAGATCACCTTGCAAAACTTGCTCTATTTATTAATAATAATCAATAGATCACCTTGCAAAACTTGCTCTATTCGTAATCAAGAGATCACCTTACAAAAATTGCTCTATTTATTAATAATAATCAATAGATCACCTTGCAAAACTTGCTCTATTTATTAATAATAATCAATAGATCACCTTGCAAAACTTGCTCTATTAATAATCAAGAGATCACCTTACAAAACCTGCTCTATTAGTAATCAAGAGATCACCTTACAAAACTTGCTCTATTAGTAATCAAGAGATCATCTGACAAAACTTGCTCTATTAGTAATCAAGAGATCAACTTACAAAACTTGCTCTATTAGTAATCAAGTGATCACCTTACAAAACTTGCTCTATTAATAATCAAGAGATCACCTTACAAAACTTGCTCTATTAGTAATCAAGAGATCACCTGACAAAACTTGCTCTATTAGTAATCAAGAGATCACCTGACAAAACGTGCTCTATTAATAATCAAGTGATCACCTTACAAAACTTGCTCT
Organism: Myxine glutinosa; assembly: GCF_964187855.1. NCBI lineage: Eukaryota > Metazoa > Chordata > Myxini > Myxiniformes > Myxinidae > Myxine > Myxine glutinosa. Next base: position 13,580,868 of record NC_136268.1, read on the forward strand.
ATTAATAATCAATGGATCACCTTACAAAACTTGCTCTATTAGTAATCAAGAGATCACCTGACAAAACTTGCTCTATTAATAATCAATGGATCACCTTACAAAACTTGCTCTATTAGTAATCAAGAGATCACCTGACAAAACTTGCTCTATTAGTAATCAAGAGATCACCTTACAAAACTTGCTCTATTAATAATCAATGGATCACCTGACAAAACTTGCTCTATTAATAATCAAGAGATCACCTGACAAAACGTGCTCTATTAATAATCAATAGATCACCTGACAAAACTTGCTCTATTAGTAATCAAGAGATCACCTTACAAAACTTGCTCTATTAGTAATCAAGAGATCACCTGACAAAACGTGCTCTATTAATAATCAATGGATCACCTTACAAAACTTGCTCTATTAGTAATCAATAGATCACATTACAAAACTTGCTCTATTTATTAATAATAATCAATAGATCACCTTGCAAAACTTGCTCTATTAATAATCAATAGATCACCTTACAAAACTTGCTCTATTTATTAATAATAATCAATAGATCACCTTTCAAAACTTGCTCTATTTATTATTAATAATCAATAGATCACCTTACAAAACTTGCTCTATTAATAATCAATAGATAACCTTACAAAACTTGCTCTATTTATTAATAATAATCAATAGATCACCTTTCAAAACTTGCTCTATTTATTAATAATAATCAATAGATCACATTACAAAACTTGCTCTATTAATAATCAATAGATAACCATACAAAACTTGCTCTATTTATTAATAATAATCAATAGATCACCTTGCAAAACTTGCTGTATTAATAATCAATAGATCACCTGACAAAACGTGCTCTATTAGTAATCAATAGATCACATTACAAAACTTGCTCTATTAATAATCAATAGATCACCTTACAAAACTTGCTCTATTTATTAATAATAATCAATAGATCACCTTGCAAAACTTGCTCTATTTATTAATAATAATCAATAGATCACCTTGCAAAACTTGCTCTATTAATAATCAATAGATCACCTTACAAAACTTGCTCTATTTATTAATAATAATCAATAGATCACCTTACAAAACTTGCTCTATTTATTAATAATAATCAATAGATCACCTTCAAAACTTGCTCTATTTATTAATAATAATCAATAGATCACCTTGCAAAACTTGCTCTATTAATAATCAATAGATCACCTTACAAAACTTGCTCTATTTATTAATAATAATCAATAGATCACATTACAAAACTTGCTCTATTTATTAATAATAATCAATAGATCACCTTGCAAAACTTGCTCTATTTATTAATAATAATCAATAGATCACCTTGCAAAACTTGCTCTATTAATAATCAATACATCACCTTACAAAACTTGCTCTATTTATTAATAATAATCAATAGATCACCTTTCAAAACTTGCTCTATTTATTAATAATAATCAATAGATCACATTACAAAACTTGCTCTATTAATAATCAATAGATCACCTTACAAAACTTGCTCTATTTATTAATAATAATCAATAGATCACCTTGCAAAACTTGCTCTATTTATTAATAATAATCAATAGATCACCTTGCAAAACTTGCTCTGTTAGTAATCAAGAGATCACCTTACAAAACTTGCTCTATTAATAATCAAGAGATCACCTTACAAAACTTGCTCTATTAGTAATCAAGAGATCACCTTACAAAACTTGCTCTATTAATAATCAATGGATCACCTTTCAAAACTTGCTCTATTAATAATCAAGAGATCACCTTACAAAACTTGCTCTATTAATAATCAATAGATCACCTCACAAAACTTGCTCTATTTATTAATAATAATCAATAGATCACCTTACAAAACTTGCTCTATTTATTAATAATAATCAATAGATCACCTTGCAAAACTTGCTCTATTTATTAATAATAATCAATAGATCACCTTGCAAAACTTGCTCTATTAATAATCAATAGATCACCTTACAAAACTTGCTCTATTTATTAATAATAATCAATAGATCACCTTTCAAAACTTTCTCTATTTATTAATAATAATCAATAGATCACCTTGCAAAACTTGCTCTATTTATTAATAATAATCAATAGATCACCTTACAAAACTTGCTCTATTAATAATCAATAGATCACCTTGCAAAACTTGCTCTATTAATAATCAATAGATCACCTTACAAAACTTGCTCTATTTATTAATAATAATCAATAGATCACCTTTCAAAACTTGCTCTATTTATTATTAATAATCAATAGATCACCTTACAAAACTTGCTCTATTAATAATCAATAGATAACCTTACAAAACTTGCCCTATTTATTAATAATAATCAATTGATCACCTTTCAAAACTTGCTCTATTTATTAATAATAATCAATAGATCACCTTGCAAAACTTGCTCTATTTATTAATAATAATCAATAGATCACCTTGCAAAACTTGCTCTATTCGTAATCAAGAGATCACCTTACAAAAATTGCTCTATTTATTAATAATAATCAATAGATCACCTTGCAAAACTTGCTCTATTTATTAATAATAATCAATAGATCACCTTGCAAAACTTGCTCTATTAATAATCAAGAGATCACCTTACAAAACCTGCTCTATTAGTAATCAAGAGATCACCTTACAAAACTTGCTCTATTAGTAATCAAGAGATCATCTGACAAAACTTGCTCTATTAGTAATCAAGAGATCAACTTACAAAACTTGCTCTATTAGTAATCAAGTGATCACCTTACAAAACTTGCTCTATTAATAATCAAGAGATCACCTTACAAAACTTGCTCTATTAGTAATCAAGAGATCACCTGACAAAACTTGCTCTATTAGTAATCAAGAGATCACCTGACAAAACGTGCTCTATTAATAATCAAGTGATCACCTTACAAAACTTGCTCTATTAATAATCAATGGATCACCTTACAAAACGTGCTCTATTAATAATCAAGAGATCACCTGACAAAACTTGCTCTATTTATTAATAATAATCAATAGCTCACCTTGCAAAACTTGCTCTATTTATTAATAATAATCAATAGATCACCTTGCAAAACTTGCTCTATTAATAATCAATGGATCACATTACAAAACGTGCTCTATTAATAATCAATGGATCACCTTACAAAACTTGCTCTATTAATAATCAATGGATCACCTTACAAAACTTGCTCTATTAGTAATCAAGAGATCACCTTACAAAACGTGCTCTATTAATAATCAAGAGATCACCTGACAAAACTTGCTCTATTAATAATCAATGGATCACCTTACAAAACTTGCTCTATTAGTAATCAAGAGATCACCTTACAAAACTTGCTCTATTAATAATCAATGGATCACCTTACAAAACTTGCTCTATTAGTAATCAAGAGATCACCTGACAAAACATGCTCTTTTAATAATCAATGGATCACCTTACAAAACTTGCTCTATTAGTAATCAAGAGATCACCTGACAAAACTTGCTCTATTAATAATATCAATGGATCACCTTACAAAACTTGCTCTATTAGTAATCAAGAGATCACCTGACAAAACTTGCTCTATTAGTAATCAAGAGATCACCTTACAAAACTTGCTCTATTAATAATCAATGGATCACCTTACAAAACTTGCTCTATTAGTAATCAAGAGATCACCTTACAAAACGTGCTCTATTAATAATCAAGAGATCACCTGACAAAACTTGCTCTATTAATAATCAATGGATCACCTTACAAAACTTGCTCTATTAGTAATCAAGAGATCACCTTACAAAACTTGCTCTATTAATAATCAATGGATCACCTTACAAAACTTGCTCTATTAGTAATCAAGAGATCACCTGACAAAACTTGCTCTTTTAATAATCAATGGATCACCTTACAAAACTTGCTCTATTAGTAATCAAGAGATCACCTGACAAAACTTGCTCTATTAATAATATCAATGGATCACCTTACAAAACTTGCTCTATTAGTAATCAAGAGATCACCTGACAAAACTTGCTCTATTAGTAATCAAGAGATCACCTTACAAAACTTGCTCTATTAATAATCAATGGATCACCTTACAAAACTTGCTCTATTAGTAATCAAGAGATCACCTTACAAAACTTGCTCTATTAATAATCAATGGATCACCTGACAAAACTTGCTCTATTAATAATCAAGAGATCACCTGACAAAACGTGCTCTATTAATAATGAATAGATCACCTGACAAAACTTGCTCTATTAGTAATCAAGAGATCACCTTACAAAACTTGCTCTATTAATAATCAAGAGATCACCTTACAAAACTTGCTCTATTAGTAATCAAGAGATCACCTGACAAAACGTGCTCTATTAATAATCAATGGATCACCTTACAAAACTTGCTCTATTAGTAATCAATAGATCACATTACAAAACTTGCTCTATTTATTAATAATAATCAATAGATCACCTTGCAAAACTTGCTCTATTAATAATCAATAGATCACCTTACAAAACTTGCTCTATTTATTAATAATAATCAATAGATCACCTTTCAAAACTTGCTCTATTTATTATTAATAATCAATAGATCACCTTACAAAACTTGCTCTATTAATAATCAATAGATAACCTTACAAAACTTGCTCTATTTATTAATAATAATCAATAGATCACCTTTCAAAACTTGCTCTATTTATTAATAATAATCAATAGATCACATTACAAAACTTGCTCTATTAATAATCAATAGATAACCATACAAAACTTGCTCTATTTATTAATAATAATCAATAGATCACCTTGCAAAACTTGCTCTATTAATAATCAATAGATCACCTGACAAAACGTGCTCTATTAGTAATCAATAGATCACATTACAAAACTTGCTCTATTAATAATCAATAGATCACCTTACAAAACTTGCTCTATTTATTAATAATAATCAATAGATCACCTTGCAAAACTTGCTCTATTTATTAATAATAATCAATAGATCACCTTGCAAAACTTGCTCTATTAATAATCAATAGATCACCTTACAAAACTTGCTCTATTTATTAATAATAATCAATAGATCACCTTACAAAACTTGCTCTATTTATTAATAATAATCAATAGATCACCTTCAAAACTTGCTCTATTTATTAATAATAATCAATAGATCACCTTGCAAAACTTGCTCTATTAATAATCAATAGATCACCTTACAAAACTTGCTCTATTTATTAATAATAATCAATAGATCACATTACAAAACTTGCTCTATTTATTAATAATAATCAATAGATCACCTTGCAAAACTTGCTCTATTTATTAATAATAATCAATAGATCACCTTGCAAAACTTGCTCTATTAATAATCAATAGATCACCTTACAAAACTTGCTCTATTTATTAATAATAATCAATAGATCACCTTTCAAACTTGCTCTATTTATTATTAATAATCAATAGATCACCTTACAAAACTTGCTCTATTAATAATCAATAGATAACCTTACAAAACTTGCTCTATTTATTAATAATAATCAATAGATCACCTTTCAAAACTTGCTCTATTTATTAATAATAATCAATAGATCACATTACAAAACTTGCTCTATTAATAATCAATAGATCACCTTACAAAACTTGCTCTATTTATTAATAATAATCAATAGATCACCTTGCAAAACTTGCTCTATTTATTAATAATAATCAATAGATCACCTTGCAAAACTTGCTCTGTTAGTAATCAAGAGATCACCTTACAAAACTTGCTCTATTAATAATCAAGAGATCACCTTACAAAACTTGCTCTATTAGTAATCAAGAGATCACCTTACAAAACTTGCTCTATTAATAAATCAATGGATCACCTTTCAAAACTTGCTCTATTAATAATCAAGAGATCACCTTACAAAACTTGCTCTATTAATAATCAATAGATCACCTCACAAAACTTGCTCTATTTATTAATAATAATCAATAGATCACCTTACAAAACTTGCTCTATTTATTAATAATAATCAATAGATCACCTTGCAAAACTTGCTCTATTTATTAATAATAATCAATAGATCACCTTGCAAAACTTGCTCTATTAATAATCAATAGATCACCTTACAAAACTTGCTCTATTTATTAATAATAATCAATAGATCACCTTTCAAAACTTGCTCTATTTATTAATAATAATCAATAGATCACCTTGCAAAACTTGCTCTATTTATTAATAATAATCAATAGATCACCTTACAAAACTTGCTCTATTAATAATCAATAGATCACCTTGCAAAACTTGCTCTATTAATAATCAATAGATCACCTTACAAAACTTGCTCTATTTATTAATAATAATCAATAGATCACCTTTCAAAACTTGCTCTATTTATTATTAATAATCAATAGATCACCTTACAAAACTTGCTCTATTAATAATCAATAGATAACCTTACAAAACTTGCCCTATTTATTAATAATAATCAATTGATCACCTTTCAAAACTTGCTCTATTTATTAATAATAATCAATAGATCACATTACAAAACTTGCTCTATTAATAATCAATAGATCACCTTACAAAACTTGCTCTATTTATTAATAATAATCAATAGATCACCTTGCAAAACTTGCTCTATTTATTAATAATAATCAATAGATCACCTTGCAAAACTTGCTCTATTCGTAATCAAGAGATCACCTTACAAAAATTGCTCTATTTATTAATAATAATCAATAGATCACCTTGCAAAACTTGCTCTATTTATTAATAATAATCAATAGATCACCTTGCAAAACTTGCTCTATTAATAATCAAGAGATCACCTTACAAAACCTGCTCTATTAGTAATCAAGAGATCACCTTACAAAACTTGCTCTATTAGTAATCAAGAGATCATCTGACAAAACTTGCTCTATTAGTAATCAATAGATCAACTTACAAAACTTGCTCTATTAGTAATCAAGTGATCACCTTACAAAACTTGCTCTATTAATAATCAAGAGATCACCTTACAAAACTTGCTCTATTAGTAATCAAGAGATCACCTGACAAAACTTGCTCTATTAGTAATCAAGAGATCACCTGACAAAACGTGCTCTATTAATAATCAAGTGATCACCTTACAAAACTTGCTCTATTAATAATCAAGAGATCACCTTACAAAACTTGCTCTATTAGTAATCAAGAGATCACCTTACAAAACTTGCTCTATTAGTAATCAAGAGATCACCTGACAAAACGTGCTCTATTAATAATCAAGTGATCACCTTACAAAACTTGCTCTATTAATAATCAAGAGATCACCTTACAAAACTTGCTCTATTAATAATCAAGAGATCACCTGACAAAACTTGCTCTATTTATTAATAATCAAGTGATCACCTTACAAATCTTGCTCTATTAATAATCAAGAGATCACCTTACAAAACTTGCTCTATTAATAATCAAGAGATCACCTTACAAAACTTGCTCTATTTATTAATGATCAATAGATCACCTTACAAAACTTGCTCTATTTATTAATGATCAATTGATCACCTTACAAAACTTGCTCTATTAATAATCAAGAGATCACCTTACAAAACTTGCTCTATTAGTCATCAAGAGATCACCTTACAAAACTTGCTCTATTTATTAATAATCAATAGATCACCTTACAAAACTTGCTCTATTTATTAATGATCAATAGATCACCTTACAAAACTTGCTCTATTTATTAATAATCAATAGATCACCTTACAAAACTTGCTCTATTTATTAATAATCAATAGATCACCTTACAAAACTTGCTCTATTTATTAATGATCAATAGATCACCTTACAAAACTTGCTCTATTTATTAATAATCAATAGATCACCTTACAAAACTTGCTCTATTTATTAATAATCAATAGATCACCTTACAAAACTTGCTCTATTTATTAATAATCAATAGATCACCTTACAAAACTTGCTCTATTTATTAATAATCAATAGATCACCTTACAAAACTTGCTCTATTTATTAATAATCAATAGATCACCTTACAAAACTTGCTCTATTTATTAATAATCAATAGATCACCTTACAAAACTTGCTCTATTTATTAATAATCAATAGATCACCTTACAAAACTTGCTCTATTTATTAATGATCAATAGATCACCTTACAAAACTTGCTCTATTTATTAATAATCAATAGATCACCTTACAAAACTTGCTCTATTTATTAATAATCAATAGATCACCTTACAAAACTTGCTCTATTTATTAATAATCAATAGATCACCTTACAAAACTTGCTCTATTTATTAATAATCAATAGATCACCTTACAAAACTTGCTCTATTTATTAATGATCAATAGATCACCTTACAAAACTTCCTCTATTTATTAATGATCAATAGATCACCTTACAAAACTTGCTCTATTTATTAATGATCAATAGATCACCTTACAAAACTTGCTCTATTTATTAATAATCAATAGATCACCTTACAAAACTTGCTCTATTTATTAATGATCAATAGATCACCTTACAAAACTTGCTCTATTTATTAATGATCAATAGATCACCTTACAAAACTTGCTCTATTTATTAATAATCAATAGATCACCATACAAAACTTGCTCTATTTATTAATGATCAATAGATCACCTTACAAAACTTGCTCTATTTATTAATAATCAATAGATCACCTTACAAAACTTGCTCTATTTATTAATGATCAATAGATCACCTTACAAAACTTGCTCTATTTATTAATAATCAAAAGATCACCTTACAAAACTTGCTCTATTTATTAATGATCAATAGATCACCTTACAAAACTTGCTCTATTTATTAATAATCAATAGATCACCTTACAAAACTTGCTCTATTTATTAATGATCAATAGATCACCTTAGAAAACTTGCTCTATTTATTAATGATCAATAGATCACCTTACAAAACTTGCTCTATTTATTAATAATCAATAGATCACCTTACAAAACTTGCTCTATTTATTAATAATCAATAGATCACCTTACAAAACTTGCTCTATTTATTAATAATCAATAGATCACCTTACAAAACTTGCTCTATTTATTAATAATCAATAGATCACCTTACAAAACTTGCTCTATTTATTAATGATCAATAGATCACCTTACAAAACTTGCTCTATTTATTAATAATCAATAGATCACTTTACAAAACTTGCTCTATTTATTAATGATCAATAGATCACCTTACAAAACTTGCTCTATTTATTAATGATCAATAGATCACCTTACAAAACTTGCTCTATTTATTAATAATCAATAGATCACCTTACAAAACTTGCTCTATTTATTAATGATCAATAGATCACCTAACAAAACTTGCTCTATTTATTAATAATCAATAGATCACCTTACAAAACTTGCTCTATTTATTAATGATCAATAGATCACCTTACAAAACTTGCTCTATTTATTAATGATCAATAGATCACCTTACAAAACTTGCTCTATTTATTAATGATCAATACATCACCTTACAAAACTTGCTCTATTTATTAATGATCAATAGATCACCTTACAAAACTTGCTCTATTTATTAATGATCAATAGATCACCTTACAAAACTTGCTCTATTTATTAATGATCAATATATCACCTTACAAAACTTGCTCTATCTATTAATGATCAATAGATCACCTTACAAAACTTGCTCTATTTATTAATGATCAATAGATCACCTTACAAAACTTGCTCTATTTATTAATGATCAATAGATCACCTTGCAAAATTTGCTCTATTTATTAATGATCAATAGATCACCTTACAAAACTTGCTCTATTTATTAATTATCAATAGATCACCTTGCAAAACTTGCTCTATTTATTAATGATCAATAGATCACCTTACAAAACTTGCTCTATTTATTAATGATCAATAGATCACCTTACAAATCTTGCTCTATTTATTAATGATCAATAGATCACCTTACAAAACTTGCTCTATTTATTAATGATCAATAGATCACCTTACAAAACTTGCTCTATTTATTAATGATCAATAGATCACCTTACAAAACTTGCTCTATTTATTAATGATCAATAGATCACCTTACAAAACTTGCTCTATTTATTAATGATCAATAGATCACCTTACAAAATTTGCTCTATTTCTTAATAATCAATAGATCACCTTACAAAACTTGCTCTATTTATTAATAATCAATAGATCACCTTACAAAACTTGCTCTATTTATTAATAATCAATAGATCACCTACAAACAGATCACGTTGCAAAACTTGCTCTATTTATTAATGATCAAGAGATCACCTTACAAAACTTGCTCTATTTATTAATGATCAATAGATCACCTACAAACAGATCACGTTGCAAAACTTGCTCTATTTATTAATGATCAATAGATCACCTTACAAAACTTGCTCTATTTATTAATGATCAATAGATCACCTTACAAAACTTGCTCTATTTATTAATGATCAATAGATCACCTTACAAAACTTGCTCTATTTATTAATAATCAATAGATCACCTTACAAAACTTGCTCTATTTATTAATAATCAATAGATCACCTTACAAAACTTGCTCTATTTATTAATGATCAATAGATCACCTTACAAAATTTGCTCTATTTATTAATAATCAATAGATCACCTTAGAAAACTTGCTCTATTTATTAATAATCAATAGATCACCTACAAACAGATCACGTTGCAAAACTTGCTCTATTTATTAATGATCAAGTGATCACCTTACAAAACTTGCTCTATTTATTAATGATCAATAGATCACCTACAAACAGATCACGTTGCAAAACTTGCTCTATTTATTAATGATCAATAGATCACCTTACAAAACTTGCTCTATTTATTAATGATCAATAGATCACCTTACAAAACTTGCTCTATTTATTAATGATCAATAGATCACCTTACAAAACTTACTCTATTTATTAATAATCAATAGATCACCTTACAAAACTTGCTCTATTTATTAATAATCAATAGATCACCTTACAAAACTTGCTCTATTTATTAATGATCAATAGATCACCTTACAAAATTTGCTCTATTTATTAATAATCAATAGATCACCTTGCAAAACTTGCTCTATTTATTAATAATCAATAGATCACCTACAAACAGATCACGTTGCAAAACTTGCTCTATTTATTAATGATCAAGAGATCACCTTACAAAACTTGCTCTATTTATTAATGATCAATAGATCACCTACAAACCGATCACGTTGCAAAACTTGCTCTATTTATTAATGATCAATAGATCACCTTACAAAACTTGCTCTATTTATTAATGATCAATAGATCACCTTACAAAACTTGCTCTATTTATTAATAATCAATAGATCACCTTACAAAACTTGCTCTATTTATTAATGATCAATAGATCACCTTACAAAACTTGCTCTATTTATTAATGATCAATAGATCACCTTACAAAACTTGCTCTATTTATTAATGATCAATAGATCACCTTACAAAACTTGCTCTATTTATTAATGATCAATAGATCACCTTACAAAACTTGCTCTATTTATTAATGATCAATAGATCACCTTACAAAACTTGCTCTATTTATTAATGATCAATAGATCACCTTACAAAACTTGCTCTATTTATTAATGATCAATAGATCACCTTACAAAATTTGCTCTATTTATTAATAATCAATAGATCACCTTACAAAACTTGCTCTATTTATTAATAATCAATAGATCACCTACAAACAGATCACGTTGCAAAACTTGCTCTATTTATTAATGATCAAGAGATCACCTTACAAAACTTGCTCTATTTATTAATGATCAATAGATCACCTACAAACAGATCACGTTGCAAAACTTGCTCTATTTATTAATGATCAATAGATCACCTTACAAAACTTGCTCTATTTATTAATGATCAATAGATCACCTTACAAAACTTGCTCTATTTATTAATGATCAATAGATCACCTTACAAAACTTGCTCTATTTATTAATAATCAATAGATCACCTTACAAAACTTGCTCTATTTATTAATAATCAATAGATCACCTTACAAAACTTGCTCTATTTATTAATGATCAATAGATCACCTTACAAAATTTGCTCTATTTATTAATAATCAATAGATCACCTTACAAAACTTGCTCTATTTATTAATGATCAATAGATCACCTTACAAAATTTGCTCTATTTATTAATAATCAATAGATCACCTTACAAAACTTGCTCTATTTATTAATAATCAATAGATCACCTACAAACAGATCACGTTGCAAAACTTGCTCTATTTATTAATGATCAAGAGATCACCTTACAAAACTTGCTCTATTTATTAATGATCAATAGATCACCTACAAACAGATCACGTTGCAAAACTTGCTCTATTTATTAATGATCAATAGATCACCTTACAAAACTTGCTCTATTTATTAATGATCAATAGATCACCTTACAAAACTTGCTCTATTTATTAATGATCAATAGATCACCTTACAAAACTTACTCTATTTATTAATAATCAATAGATCACCTTACAAAACTTGCTCTATTTATTAATAATCAATAGATCACCTTACAAAACTTGCTCTATTTATTAATGATCAATAGATCACCTTACAAAATTTGCTCTATTTATTAATAATCAATAGATCACCTTGCAAAACTTGCTCTATTTATTAATAATCAATAGATCACCTACAAACAGATCACGTTGCAAAACTTGCTCTATTTATTAATGATCAAGAGATCACCTTACAAAACTTGCTCTATTTATTAATGATCAATAGATCACCTACAAACCGATCACGTTGCAAAACTTGCTCTATTTATTAATGATCAATAGATCACCTTACAAAACTTGCTCTATTTATTAATGATCAATAGATCACCTTACAAAACTTGCTCTATTTATTAATAATCAATAGATCACCTTACAAAACTTGCTCTATTTATTAATGATCAATAGATCACCTTACAAAACTTGCTCTATTTATTAATGATCAATAGATCACCTTACAAAACTTGCTCTATTTATTAATGATCAATAGATCACCTTACAAAACTTGCTCTATTTATTAATGATCAATAGATCACCTTACAAAACTTGCTCTATTTATTAATGATCAATAGATCACCTTACAAAACTTGCTCTATTTATTAATGATCAATAGATCACCTTACAAAACTTGCTCTATTTATTAATGATCAATAGATCACCTTACAAAATTTGCTCTATTTATTAATAATCAATAGATCACCTTACAAAACTTGCTCTATTTATTAATAATCAATAGATCACCTTACAAAACTTGCTCTATTTATTAATAATCAATAGATCACCTACAAACAGATCACGTTGCAAAACTTGCTCTATTTATTAATGATCAAGAGATCACCTTACAAAACTTGCTCTATTTATTAATGATCAATAGATCACCTACAAACAGATCACGTTGCAAAACTTGCTCTATTTATTAATGATCAATAGATCACCTTACAAAACTTGCTCTATTTATTAATGATCAATAGATCACCTTACAAAACTTGCTCTATTTATTAATGATCAATAGATCACCTTACAAAACTTGCTCTATTTATTAATAATCAATAGATCACCTTACAAAACTTGCTCTATTTATTAATAATCAATAGATCACCTTACAAAACTTGCTCTATTTATTAATGATCAATAGATCACCTTACAAAATTTGCTCTATTTATTAATAATCAATAGATCACCTTAGAAAACTTGCTCTATTTATTAATAATCAATAGATCACCTACAAACAGATCACGTTGCAAAACTTGCTCTATTTATTAATGATCAAGTGATCACCTTACAAAACTTGCTCTATTTATTAATGATCAATAGATCACCTACAAACAGATCACGTTGCAAAACTTGCTCTATTTATTAATGATCAATAGATCACCTTACAAAACTTGCTCTATTTATTAATGATCAATAGATCACCTTACAAAACTTGCTCTATTTATTAATGATCAATAGATCACCTTACAAAACTTACTCTATTTATTAATAATCAATAGATCACCTTACAAAACTTGCTCTATTTATTAATAATCAATAGATCACCTTACAAAACTTGCTCTATTTATTAATGATCAATAGATCACCTTACAAAATTTGCTCTATTTATTAATAATCAATAGATCACCTTGCAAAACTTGCTCTATTTATTAATAATCAATAGATCACCTACAAACAGATCACGTTGCAAAACTTGCTCTATTTATTAATGATCAAGAGATCACCTTACAAAACTTGCTCTATTTATTAATGATCAATAGATCACCTACAAACCGATCACGTTGCAAAACTTGCTCTATTTATTAATGATCAATAGATCACCTTACAAAACTTGCTCTATTTATTAATGATCAATAGATCACCTTACAAAACTTGCTCTATTTATTAATAATCAATAGATCACCTTACAAAACTTGCTCTATTTATTAATGATCAATAGATCACCTTACAAAACTTGCTCTATTTATTAATGATCAATAGATCACCTTACAAAACTTGCTCTATTTATTAATGATCAATAGATCACCTTACAAAACTTGCTCTATTTATTAATGATCAATAGATCACCTTACAAAACTTGCTCTATTTATTAATGATCAATAGATCACCTTACAAAACTTGCTCTATTTATTAATGATCAATAGATCACCTTACAAAACTTGCTCTATTTATTAATGATCAATAGATCACCTTACAAAATTTGCTCTATTTATTAATAATCAATAGATCACCTTACAAAACTTGCTCTATTTATTAATAATCAATAGATCACCTACAAACAGATCACGTTGCAAAACTTGCTCTATTTATTAATGATCAAGAGATCACCTTACAAAACTTGCTCTATTTATTAATGATCAATAGATCACCTACAAACAGATCACGTTGCAAAACTTGCTCTATTTATTAATGATCAATAGATCACCTTACAAAACTTGCTCTATTTATTAATGATCAATAGATCACCTTACAAAACTTGCTCTATTTATTAATGATCAATAGATCACCTTACAAAACTTGCTCTATTTATTAATAATCAATAGATCACCTTACAAAACTTGCTCTATTTATTAATAATCAATAGATCACCTTACAAAACTTGCTCTATTTATTAATGATCAATAGATCACCTTACAAAATTTGCTCTATTTATTAATAATCAATAGATCACCTTACAAAACTTGCTCTATTTATTAATAATCAATAGATCACCTACAAACAGATCATGTTGCAAAACTTGCTCTATTTATTAATGATCAAGAGATCACCTTACAAAACTTGCTCTATTTATTAATGATCAATAGATCACCTACAAACAGATCACGTTGCAAAACTTGCTCTATTTATTAATGATCAATAGATCACCTTACAAAACTTGCTCTATTTATTAATGATCAATAGATCACCTTACAAAACTTGCTCTATTTATTAATGATCAATAGATCACCTTACAAAACTTACTCTATTTATTAATAATCAATAGATCACCTTACAAAACTTGCTCTATTTATTAATAATCAATAGATCACCTTACAAAACTTGCTCTATTTATTAATGATCAATAGATCACCTTACAAAATTTGCTCTATTTATTAATAATCAATAGATCACCTTACAAAACTTGCTCTATTTATTAATAATCAATAGATCACCTACAAACAGATCACGTTGCAAAACTTGCTCTATTTATTAATGATCAAGAGATCACCTTACAAAACTTGCTCTATTTATTAATGATCAATAGATCACCTACAAACAGATCACGTTGCAAAACTTGCTCTATTTATTAATGATCAATAGATCACCTTACAAAACTTGCTCTATTTATTAATGATCAATAGATCACCTTACAAAACTTGCTCTATTTATTAATGATCAATAGATCACCTTACAAAACTTACTCTATTTATTAATAATCAATAGATCACCTTACAAAACTTGCTCTATTTATTAATAATCAATAGATCACCTTACAAAACTTGCTCTATTTATTAATGATCAATAGATCACCTTACAAAATTTGCTCTATTTATTAATAATCAATAGATCACCTTGCAAAACTTGCTCTATTTATTAATAATCAATAGATCACCTACAAACAGATCACGTTGCAAAACTTGCTCTATTTATTAATGATCAAGAGATCACCTTACAAAACTTGCTCTATTTATTAATGATCAATAGATCACCTACAAACCGATCACGTTGCAAAACTTGCTCTATTTATTAATGATCAATAGATCACCTTACAAAACTTGCTCTATTTATTAATGATCAATAGATCACCTTACAAAACTTGCTCTATTTATTAATAATCAATAGATCACCTTACAAAACTTGCTCTATTTATTAATGATCAATAGATCACCTTACAAAACTTGCTCTATTTATTAATGATCAATAGATCACCTTACAAAACTTGCTCTATTTATTAATGATCAATAGATCACCTTACAAAACTTGCTCTATTTATTAATGATCAATAGATCACCTTACAAAACTTGCTCTATTTATTAATGATCAATAGATCACCTTACAAAACTTGCTCTATTTATTAATGATCAATAGATCACCTTACAAAACTTGCTCTATTTATTAATGATCAATAGATCACCTTACAAAATTTGCTCTATTTATTAATAATCAATAGATCACCTTACAAAACTTGCTCTATTTATTAATAATCAATAGATCACCTACAAACAGATCACGTTGCAAAACTTGCTCTATTTATTAATGATCAAGAGATCACCTTACAAAACTTGCTCTATTTATTAATGATCAATAGATCACCTACAAACAGATCACGTTGCAAAACTTGCTCTATTTATTAATGATCAATAGATCACCTTACAAAACTTGCTCTATTTATTAATGATCAATAGATCACCTTACAAAACTTGCTCTATTTATTAATGATCAATAGATCACCTTACAAAACTTGCTCTATTTATTAATAATCAATAGATCACCTTACAAAACTTGCTCTATTTATTAATAATCAATAGATCACCTTACAAAACTTGCTCTATTTATTAATGATCAATAGATCACCTTACAAAACTTGCTCTATTTATTAATAATCAATAGATCACCTACAAACAGATCACGTTGCAAAACTTGCTCTATTTATTAATGATCAAGAGATCACCTTACAAAACTTGCTCTATTTATTAATGATCAATAGATCACCTACAAACAGATCACGTTGCAAAACTTGCTCTATTTATTAATGATCAATAGATCACCTTACAAAACTTGCTCTATTTATTAATGATCAATAGATCACCTTACAAAACTTGCTCTATTTATTAATGATCAATAGATCACCTTACAAAACTTACTCTATTTATTAATAATCAATAGATCACCTTACAAAACTTGCTCTATTTATTAATAATCAATAGATCACCTTACAAAACTTGCTCTATTTATTAATGATCAATAGATCACCTTACAAAATTTGCTCTATTTATTAATAATCAATAGATCACCTTACAAAACTTGCTCTATTTATTAATAATCAATAGATCACCTACAAACAGATCACGTTGCAAGACTTGCTCTATTTATTAATGATCAAGAGATCACCTTACAAAACTTGCTCTATTTATTAATGATCAATAGATCACCTACAAACAGATCACGTTGCAAAACTTGCTCTATTTATTAATGATCAATAGATCACCTTACAAAACTTGCTCTATTTATTAATGATCAATAGATCACCTTACAAAACTTGCTCTATTTATTAATGATCAATAGATCACCTTACAAAACTTGCTCTATTTATTAATAATCAATAGATCACCTTACAAAACTTGCTCTATTTATTAATGATCAATAGATCACCTTACAAAACTTGCTCTATTTATTAATAATCAATAGATCACCTTACAAAACTTGCTCTATTTATTAATAATCAATAGATCACCTTACAAAACTTGCTCTATTTATTAATAATCAATAGATCACCTTACAAAACTTGCTCTATTTATTAATGATCAATAGATCACCTTAGAAAACTTGCTCTATTTATTAATGATCAATAGATCACCTTACAAAACTTGCTCTATTTATTAATAATCAATAGATCACCTTACAAAACTTGCTCTATTTATTAATAATCAATAGATCACCTTACAAAACTTGCTCTATTTATTAATAATCAATAGATCACCTTACAAAACTTGCTCTATTTATTAATAATCAATAGATCACCTTACAAAACTTGCTCTATTTATTAATAATCAATAGATCACCTTACAAAACTTGCTCTATTAATTAATAATCAATAGATCACCTTACAAAACTTGCTCTATTTATTAATAATCAATATATCACCTACAAACAGATCACGTTACAAAACTTGCTCTATTTATTAATAATCGATAGATCACCTTACAAAACTTGCTCTATTTATTAATAATCAATAGATCACCTTACAAAACTTGCTCTATTTATTAATGATCAATAGATCACCTTACAAAACTTGCTCTATTTATTAATAATCAATAGATCACCTTACAAAGCTTGCCCTATTTATTAATAATCAATAGATCACCTTACAAAACTTGCTCTATTTATTAATAATCAATAGATCACCTTACAAAACTTGCTCTATTTATTAATAATCAATAGATCACCTACAAACAGATCACGTTACAAAACTTGCTCTATTTATTAATGATCAATACATCACCTTACAAAACTTGCTCTATTTATTAATGATCAATAGATCACCTTACAAAACTTGCTCTATTTATTAATGATCAATAGATCACCTTACAAAACTTGCTCTATTTATTAATGATCAATATATCACCTTACAAAACTTGCTCTATCTATTAATGATCAATAGATCACCTTACAAAACTTGCTCTATTTATTAATGATCAATAGATCACCTTACAAAACTTGCTCTATTTATTAATGATCAATAGATCACCTTGCAAAATTTGCTCTATTTATTAATGATCAATAGATCACCTTACAAAACTTGCTCTATTTATTAATGATCAATAGATCACCTTGCAAAACTTGCTCTATTTATTAATGATCAATAGATCACCTTACAAAACTTGCTCTATTTATTAATGATCAATAGATCACCTTACAAAACTTGCTCTATTTATTAATGATCAATAGATCACCTTACAAAACTTGCTTTATTTATTAATGATCAATAGATCACCTTACAAAACTTGCTCTATTTATTAATGATCAATAGATCACCTTACAAAACTTGCTCTATTTATTAATGATCAATAGATCACCTTACAAAACTTGCTCTATTTATTAATGATCAATAGATCACCTTACAAAATTTGCTCTATTTATTAATAATATCAATAGATCACCTTACAAAACTTGCTCTATTTATTAATAATCAATAGATCACCTTACAAATCTTGCTCTATTTATTAATAATCAATAGATCACCTACAAACAGATCACGTTGCAAAACTTGCTCTATTTATTAATGATCAAGAGATCACCTTACAAAACTTGCTCTATTTATTAATGATCAATAGATCACCGACAAACAGATCACGTTGCAAAACTTGCTCTATTTATTAATGATCAATAGATCACCTTACAAAACTTGCTCTATTTATTAATGATCAATAGATCACCTTACAAAACTTGCTCTATTTATTAATGATCAATAGATCACCTTACAAAACTTGCTCTATTTATTAATAATCAATAGATCACCTTACAAAACTTGCTCTATTTATTAATAATCAATAGATCACCTTACAAAACTTGCTCTATTTATTAATGATCAATAGATCACCTTACAAAATTTGCTCTATTTATTAATAATCAATAGATCACCTTAGAAAACTTGCTCTATTTATTAATAATCAATAGATCACCTACAAACAGATCACGTTGCAAAACTTGCTCTATTTATTAATGATCAAGAGATCACCTTACAAAACTTGCTCTATTTATTAATGATCAATAGATCACCTACAAACAGATCACGTTGCAAAACTTGCTCTATTTATTAATGATCAATAGATCACCTTACAAAACTTGCTCTATTTATTAATGATCAATAGATCACCTTACAAAACTTGCTCTATTTATTAATGATCAATAGATCACCTTACAAAACTTACTCTATTTATTAATAATCAATAGATCACCTTACAAAACTTGCTCTATTTATTAATAATCAATAGACCACCTTACAAAACTTGCTCTATTTATTAATGATCAATAGATCACCTTACAAAATTTGCTCTATTTATTAATAATCAATAGATCACCTTGCAAAACTTGCTCTATTTATTAATAATCAATAGATCACCTACAAACAGATCACGTTGCAAAACTTGCTCTATTTATTAATGATCAAGAGATCACCTTACAAAACTTGCTCTATTTATTAATGATCAATAGATCACCTACAAACCGATCACGTTGCAAAACTTGCTCTATTTATTAATGATCAATAGATCACCTTACAAAACTTGCTCTATTTATTAATGATCAATAGATCACCTTACAAAACTTGCTCTATTTATTAATGATCAATAGATCACCTTACAAAACTTGCTCTATTTATTAATAATCAATAGATCACCTTACAAAACTTGCTCTATTTATTAATGATCAATAGATCACCTTACAAAACTTGCTCTATTTATTAATGATCAATAGATCACCTTACAAAACTTGCTCTATTTATTAATGATCAATAGATCACCTTACAAAACTTGCTCTATTTATTAATGATCAATAGATCACCTTACAAAACTTGCTCTATTTATTAATGATCAATAGATCACCTTACAAAACTTGCTCTATTTATTAATGATCAATAGATCACCTTACAAAATTTGCTCTATTTATTAATAATCAATAGATCACCTTACAAAACTTGCTCTATTTATTAATAATCAATAGATCACCTACAAACAGATCACGTTGCAAAACTTGCTCTATTTATTAATGATCAAGAGATCACCTTACAAAACTTGCTCTATTTATTAATGATCAATAGATCACCTACAAACAGATCACGTTGCAAAACTTGCTCTATTTATTAATGATCAATAGATCACCTTACAAAACTTGCTCTATTTATTAATGATCAATAGATCACCTTACAAAACTTGCTCTATTTATTAATGATCAATAGATCACCTTACAAAACTTGCTCTATTTATTAATAAATCAATAGATCACCTTACAAAATTTGCTCTATTTATTAATAATCAATAGATCACCTTACAAAACTTGCTCTATTTATTAATGATCAATAGATCACCTTACAAAATTTGCTCTATTTATTAATAATCAATAGATCACCTTACAAAACTTGCTCTATTTATTAATAATCAATAGATCACCTACAAACAGATCACGTTGCAAAACTTGCTCTATTTATTAATGATCAAGAGATCACCTTACAAAACTTGCTCTATTTATTAATGATCAATAGATCACCTACAAACAGATCACGTTGCAAAACTTGCTCTATTTATTAATGATCAATAGATCACCTTACAAAACTTGCTCTATTTATTAATGATCAATAGATCACCTTACAAAACTTGCTCTATTTATTAATAATCAATAGATCACCTTACAAAACTTACTCTATTTATTAATAATCAATAGATCACCTTACAAAACTTGCTCTATTTATTAATAATCAATAGATCACCTTACAAAACTTGCTCTATTTATTAATGATCAATAGATCACCTTACAAAATTTGCTCTATTTATTAATAATCAATAGATCACCTTACAAAACTTGCTCTATTTATTAATAATCAATAGATCACCTACAAACAGATCACGTTGCAAAACTTGCTCTATTTATTAATGATCAAGAGATCACCTTACAAAACTTGCTCTATTTATTAATGATCAGTAGATCACCTACAAACAGATCACGTTGCAAAACTTGCTCTATTTATTAATGATCAATAGATCACCTTACAAAACTTGCTCTATTTATTAATGATCAATAGATCACCTTACAAAACTTGCTCGATTTATTAATGATCAATAGATCACCTTACAAAACTTGCTCTATTTATTAATAATCAATAGATCACCTTACAAAACTTGCTCTATTTATTAATGATCAATAGGTCACCTTACAAAACTTGCTCTATTTATTAATAATCAATAGATCACCTTACAAAACTTGCTCTATTTATTAATAATCAATAGATCACCTTACAAAACTTGCTCTATTTATTAATAATCAATAGATCACCTTACAAAACTTGCTCTATTTATTAATGATCAAGAGATCACCTTAGAAAACTTGCTCTATTTATTAATGATCAATAGATCACCTTACAAAACTTGCTCTATTTATTAATAATCAATAGATCACCTTACAAAACTTGCTCTATTTATTAATAATCAATAGATCACCTTACAAAACTTGCTCTATTTATTAATAATCAATAGATCACCTTACAAAACTTGCTCTATTTATTAATAATCAATAGATCACCTTACAAAACTTGCTCTATTTATTAATAATCAATAGATCACCTTACAAAACTTGCTCTATTTATTAATAATCAATAGATCACCTTACAAAACTTGCTCTATTTATTAATTAATCAATAGATCACCTACAAACAGATCACGTTACAAAACTTGCTCTATTTATTAATAATCGATAGATCACCTTACAAAACTTGCTCTATTTATTAATAATCAATAGATCACCTTACAAAACTTGCTCTATTTATTAATGATCAATAGATCACCTTACAAAACTTGCTCTATTTATTAATAATCAATAGATCACCTTACAAAGCTTGCCCTATTTATTAATAAATCAATAGATCACCTTACAAAACTTGCTCTATTTATTAATAATCAATAGATCACCTTACAAAACTTGCTCTATTTATTAATAAATCAATAGATCACCAACAAACAGATCACGTTACAAAACTTGCTCTATTTATTAATAATCAAGAGCTCACCTGACAAAGCTTTCTCTTCCAAATGTTGAGAACAAACAAGAAACGATTCAATCAGGTACGGGGTTAGGACAACTTATTCGTCATATTCTAATCTCTGAACTACACAAAGCAATAAACACATTTTTCAAAACAAGATTTAAGAAAGTAAAGTTCACTTCAGTGAAAAACAGGTAACTCTCGGGCCAGAGTGAGGTGTGGTTTGTGGGGGGGGGGGGTTGGTGATTGATTTGATTGGTGATGTCAATGAACGGGAGTCAAAAGGGCTAGATCTGGGTGCACCTGAAACATCAGGTGTCAGGAGTTGTGCATCACAGAGTGTTCCAAATAAACATCAGGTGTCAGGGAGTTGTGCATCACAGAGTGTTCCAAATAAACATCAGGTGTCAGGGAGTTGTGCATCACAGAATGTTCCAAATGATTCACATACAACGCAATTGTAAACAAATCAGCATACCCCATGCCAAGACACTGCTCCGGCAGCACCAACGCTCTTGTTAGGGATGCTGCTAACTTACTGCATATTATCCAATCATGGAACCTGGCATATTGAGTTTATTATGACCTTATAGGTCTCATACAAACACCAGAAGTTACAAACAAATGCCCACACCTGCGTAAAATTGCTAACGAGCTGGTACCACTCCATTATGCTGAAGTTGGGATTCTTATTGGTTACAACTGTGCCCGAGCTTTAACACCTCGAGACATAATTCCTCCCACGAGCAACGATCCACATGGTAAGAGGACTGATCTGGGTTGGGGAAGAGAAGGAATTGTGGACCAAAGTGCTGTAGACACCGATGATGTTGGAGTGAGTCATCGCATTCTCTCAAGATTAGCATAATCAAAGCTACAACAATCTGGTAAGGCATGCCCAAGTGAGTATATGGAAGTTGTATTCTGTTGAAGGCCAAAGGTGAAAGAAGCTTAGAGGACAAAAGGCTTCTTTCTACAGTCCAGAAAGATGTTCATCTCTCAGATCAGCAATACGAAATGCCATTGCCATTCTTGGGAAGAATGCCAGGGGCATAGAAAAGACCCCTTTATATGGTGTGTGCCATGTGGAAAACTCTAGAAAAGAAGGGACTATAGCTTGTAGAAAATGCCGAACTATAGAAAATAAAAAAACTCGTGTCTAGCCTTGAGTTCTTAGGAGGAACCAAGTAATGCTCAAGAAAAGTTCATATAAAGGGGCGCCCTACATCTGGCAAAAAATATACATTTATTTCTTCACGCAGGTGTAAAAATCAAATTGGCGCCCCTTTATATAAACTTTTCTAGAGCATTACTTGGTTCCTCCTAAATTCACAAGGGTAGTCCAGCATGCACACGAAATTTTTTGAATGCCCCTTATTTTCTACTGGTATAAAGTACATCAAAAATGACGGGTTGGAACAGTTTATTTGATGGTGCAGCCATGTGAGCGGGCCAAAGTCTGAAGCCTGGGCCTAGTGTCAGAGTGCTTATATCATCTTTATTTATTAGATATCCTATAGACGTAAATACACACTCGGTTTACTCTGCGCACTTTGCACATCACGTTCAGCGAATGTCACCTCCCTGTGCCTTGTATTTATTGTGATTAAAAAAAAAAAGCTTCTGTACGCCGACATTGAGGCTCGGTTTGCAAGCCACCGTCTATCTATCTATAATTCCAGCAATCTCTGTGTGTATGTTTGTATGTTTGTATGTTTGTATGTTTGTATGTTTGTATGTTTGTATGTATGTTTGTCTGTGACCGCTGTTTCTCGACAACTACCAGTCCGATATACTTGAAACTTGCCAGGTATATTGCTGGGGACCCGAGGATGTGCCTTTTCAAGGTTTGAAATTAATCGGACAAGCAGTTACCGAGCTATGTCCAAAAAACGATTCAACCAATCAGAGAGCAGCGAGCTATCACGTGTGCCGAACGTGGCGAACAGACTCTGCCTCGGACGGCACATTTGAGAGCGTATTCATTTATTTCACGTTTGCAAACTATGTTGGTGCTATGTTGGCGTTAAACTATGTTTTAAAACAAATAAAAACTAATTTGCGATTCATCGTAACTGCGATATACGACCTTCCGGAGCTCCCGTGAGAGCGTGCGCCATTACGGATAGTAATTCAATTAAAAACATAAAAACATTGTCCCAATTCAGTCAGAGCGAAGGGCGTTGTTTTAAGCGAAGAGCGTTTTATTTTTCCCCTTAAATTCAGTCGCCGGACGGTGAAAGCTTTTTTTGGGGGGCAGCTACTGGCAGCGACGTACGGCCAATCACAGGACACGTTGTTGTGTCGACGTGCCGTGTTGTTTTCCCTCGCGGTTTGGAATGTTTTTCCTTTTCATTTCTTTTCTCTTCCTTACGGAAGTACGGGCATTTCCTTAAATTTGCGATTCTTTCGCTTTCCTGCGCGTTTGGGCACGCTATGGCGATTTCTTTACCAAACTCCGAAGCCGTTCGCTTTGGACCAAACCATTTCATGTAAATAGAGGGGGGGGATTGTCACCGTACTCGCAAGCCGTTCGCTTTGGACCAAACCATTTCATGTAAATAGAGGGGGGGGGGATATAATTTTAGATATAGATATAGTACGGGCATGCCCTAGTAATTCTAATGTAAGAAACATATTTACTCTTCTTTTGGGTCTTCGGAGTCCTCAGCGTCTTTTGGGTCCTCTGGTTCATTTGGAACTTTGGGGTGTTCAAGATCTTTTGCATCCTTGGGATATTTTGGGTCTTTTGTGTCCTCTGGATAATTTGGGTCCTTGTGGTCTTTTGGGTCATTTGAATCTTTTGGGTCCTCTGGATCTTTGGGGTCATCGAGTCTTTTCAGTCATCTAGGTATTTGGGGTATTTTGTGTCTTTGGGGTAATTTGGGTCTTTCGTTTCCACTGGGTCCTCAGGGTCTTTTTAGTGTTTTGGATTGTTTGGTTCTGTGGGGTCATTAAGGGTCTTCGGGGTATTTTGGGTTTTCAGGGACTTTTTGGTCTTCTTTTTGATTATTTTTGGTCTTTGGGATATTTCAGTCATCAGATTTGGGATATGTCAGCATCAGAAGAGCGCAAAACATGGATCTGGCACCATCAGAAAAGTGCAAAGCATGGATCTGGCACCATCAGAAGAGCGCAAAACATGGATCTGGCACCATCAGAAGAGCGCAAAACATGGATCTGGCAGCATCAGAAAAAAAGCAGAAAACATGGATCTGGCAGCATCAGAAAAGCACAAAGCATGGATCTGGCACCATCAGAAGAGCACAAAACATGGATCTGGCACCATCAGAAGAGCGCAAAACATGGATCTGGCAGCATCAGAAAAAAGCAGAAAACATGGATCTGGCAGCATCAGAAAAGCACAAAACATGGATCTGGCATCATCAGAAGAGCGCAAAACATGGATCTGGCACCATCAGAAGAGCGCAAAACATGGATCTGGCAGCATCAGAAAAAAGCAGAAAACATGGATCTGGCAGCATCAGAAAAGCGCAAAACATGGATCTGGCACAATCAGAAGAGCGCAAAACATGGATCTGGCACCATCAGAAGAGCGCAAAACATGGATCTGGCACCATCAGAAGAGCGCAAAACATGGATCTGGCAGCATCAGAAAAAAGCAGAAAACATGGATCTGGCAGCATCAGAAGAGCGCAAAACATGGATCTGGCAGCATCAGAAAAAAGCAGAAAACATGGATCTGGCAGCATCAGCAAAGCGCAAAGCATGGATGGATCTGTCGAGAGATCTTGGCCGTTTTCTCCAAATTGAAAAACTCTTTGTTTGGTTTATCAAGTTGGATTTTGTCCATCCATAGTCGGACGAAAGATCCGTTTGCCTGCTCCTTCACAATTTCAGCCAGTAATGTCCTTTTCTCTGCCAACAGCTGGACATTCTCGTTAGATATTCCATCTTTTTGCTCACAATCATGAATATCATTTTTTAAAGCAGATATCACACCGAATGTGTTACATGTTTTATACGAGCAGTATTGTTGGCAAAAACACTTAACTTGGGATTTTGTGTAATCCCGCCATTGTCTTAGATTTAAGAAGGAACACTTTTGCAATTTACAATCTTTCCATACTATTCTAAAAGCTTCTTTGAAATGTGCACTTTGTAAAAGTTTAACATTGAATGTCCAATATGCAATTTTACAAACATTATTAGGTAAACGACAAACCACAACGACCATGTGATGGTCGGAAAAACCAGACGGCCTTTTGTAAGAAATCTTGACAAGATTTCCATGTCACGGTTGACATATATTCTGTCCAAACGAGCCATCGTCAAAAGATCCCTTGAAGGACAAACCCATGTATATTGACGGATGTTATGGTTTTGTACCCGCCACACATCCACAAGTTTAAATTTTTTTACAAGCTGTGCCAAAGGCCTTGCACTGGCCAAGTTGTGGATCGAGGGTACAGTTGTCGACTCCCCTCAGACACGATAACATAGACATGTCAACGGTGCTTTAAAAACCCGCTAACTTATCAAAAACGCCGCTTCTTTCAGAGTTATCACTGGGGGCGGTTACATTAGACATGAAGATCTTTTGATTACCACAGACATTAAACAACTCTTGCCAATTTCTCTACTCGCACACTCGCTCTCTATGGGAGCAGTAGGGGGTCATATCTTCCGTTATTATTATTACCAATTATTATTGCTAATATTTATGTTAGATCAGGGCACTGAAAAGATCAGACCATGCCTCAAAATTTATAATTCCCGATAATAAAAGTTACTTTCATAATGGTGTCAGGGAGTGGAGGAGGGCGGGGAAGGGGCACACACACACAGACTCTATTGCAAGTCACAAAAGCCCTTGGGGAGGGGGGGGGATGGGATATTGTTTCGTAATATCATTAATATTTTGCTAAGATCATGAGTGTTATTATTAATTTTGCAATGAGAAGTTGTTTTGGAAAAACGCCACGAAAGTCCTTGGAAGAACTCCATGTTAGTGGCCTGAAGGGTCGTGTTATTAACCCCTAGGGGGCACATAGACTGCAGTATATCTTCGGCCAGGGTCGTTCGTCGACGTGATAAACATAGACTAATGTCCGGAATCCTCCAAATTGATTTCAATTCAGTGTTAAACAGCATTAGCGACTGTTTATATAATATTTTTACTTCTGGTAGAGGAGCTCCCACGAAAACGGCACGATAAGCTATTTACAAACGTTAACATTGCGTTTGTTCAAGGACGGTGAACTGTGTAAGCAATAGAGCTCAATACCAAAAACCCCGAGTATGTTCGTTTGCATCAACAACTGAGTGGCATATCTGGAGAAGAACTGAACAACCAACATGCAGTGTGGCACAAATCATGTCACGGTAAAGCAACACACAAACAACACATTGAGAGAGAGACAAAGCTAGATATGACAAAGCGATTTCATCCCAAGAGTCAAGTGTATTGTCATACAGAAAAGTTGGCGGTCGTCCTCACGCGTCCCAAACATCTAACACCCCAAACCAGGCAAGCTCTGCATCTACCAAGATCTCGTTATCCTCCTTTCGAAAACAAACACTGTTTCTTCAAGAAACACCAAGAAGTTTGGAACAACCAGGACTCTTCCTAGAGCTGGGGCCGCCCGGCCAAACTGAGCAATCGGGGGAGAAGGGCCTTGGTAAGAGAGGTGACCAAGAACCTGACGGTCACTCTGGCTGAGCTACAGAGATCCTGTGTGGAGATGGGAGAAACTTCCAGAAGGACAACCATCACTGCAACACTCCACCGATCTGGGCTTCATGGCAGAGTGGCCAGACGGAAGCCTCTCCTCAGTGAAAGACACATGAAAGCCCGCTTGGAGTTTGCAAAAAAGCACCGAAAGGACTCTCAGACTGTGAGAAACAAGATTCTGTGGTCGGTAGAAACCAAGGTTGAAATGTTTGGCTTCCGTCTACCCACTCTGCCATGAAGCCCAGATCGGTGGAGTGTTGCAGTCATGTTTTGGTTTTTGCTCTGATATGCATTGTCAGCTGTGAGACCTTATATAGACAGGTGTGTGCCTTTCCAAATCATGTCCAATCAATTGAATTTACCACAGGTGGACTCCAATCAAGGTGTAGAAACATCTCAAAGATGATCAAGAGAAATGGGAGGCACCTGAGCTAAATTTCAAGTGTCATAGCAAAGGGTATGAATACTTATGTAAATGTGATATTTCACTTTTTTCTTTTTAATAAATTGCCAAAACTTTCTAAAATCCTGTTGTCTCTTTGTCATTATGGAGTATTGAGTGTAGATTGATGAGGGAAAGAATGAATTTAAAAGATTTCAGCACATGGCTGCAACATAACAAAATGTAAAAAAAGTGAAGGGGTCTGAATACTTTCTGAATGCACTGTATGCTTAATCACTAACGATAATTCTTCATCTGAGTGGATCCACCATTGTCTGTAAGGTAAACATGAACCATGTGTCATGGTGCACATTATCGCTTTACGTTGAATTCCCATTTCTACGAATATACACTCCAAATGCAGTGTTTATTTGAGGTGACGCATCTACAGTCAGCTATTTGATCTTCATTTCAACAATATTGACAGATAAAGGTGATATAATATAACAAATATCATGAAACATTTACATTTTGTAGTCCATTGTATAATTTAAATAAACATAAATGCAAATTTCGCATGTGGAAAAAGTAAGCACACCCTTGGCTCTAATAGGTGGTATTGCCCCCTTTGGCAGAAACAACCTCAAGTAGGCGTTTCTTATAACTGTCTACCAGTCTCTGACATCGACTGGGAGAAATTTTTGCCCACTCCTCCATGCAGAATTCTTTCAGCTGTGCGATGTTTGAGGGGTTTCTTGCATGCACAGCTCGTTTCAAATCCCCCCACAACCTCTCGATGGGATTTAGATCCAGGCTTTGACTTGGCCATTCCAGAACCCTCCATGTCTTTCTTTTCAGCCATTCCTTGGTGGATTTACTGGTATGTTTAGGGTCATTGTCATGTTGCAAGGTCCACCTTCGGTTGAGCTTCAACTTTCTGACAGATGGCCTCACATTATCCTCAAGCACCCTCTGGTACAATGAAGAATTCATAGTGGAATCTATGATGGTGAGCTGCCCAGGCCCTGATGCAGCTAAGCTGCCCCAAACCATAATATTTCCACCACCATGCTTTACAGTTGGTATCAGGTTCTTGTGGTCAAATGCTGTCTTTGGTTTTCGCCAAACATGTCTTCTGGTACTGTGGCCAAATAGCTCTACCTTTGACTCATCTGCCCAGAGCACATTGTTGCAGAAGTGCTGGTCTTTGCCTCGGTGTTCATTGGCAAACTTTAGTCTTGCCCTGATGTTCTTTCTGGACAGCAAAGGTTTCCTCCTGGCACACCTCCCATGTAGATCAAATTTGTGCACCTGAGCTGGTGCACCTGATTCTAATTTTAGGTATTTGAAGTAGTGATAAATGTAGGGGTGTACTTACTTTATCCACATGCGAAATTTGCATTTATGTTTATTTAAATTATACAATGGACTACAAAATGTAAATGTTTCATGATATTTGTTATATTATATCACCTTTATCTTTCAATATTGTTGAAATGAAGATCAAATAGCTGTATGTTGAAATATGTTGAAAAAGTCAAAACTTTACATGGGGTGAACTTACTTTTTCACGTGACTGTAGAAACCTGTCGGAGACGGTTATAAAACGTACTACCTGAGTTAGATAACATCGTCCCATCGTGGTGCTTTGCAGATACAGGATACCCATGCAGATCATGTACTTTATACCCAGTAGTTCAAAAGGTGTAAAAATTACATGAATATACATGTACTTCAATGAGGCTGTAGACCCCACCACCCCCACTCTACCCCACCACCCCCACTCTACCCCTCTCTCCCTGAACAAACGTAATAATATTTATTAGTTATTGGTTAAATATCTCAAAAAGGTTTAATATTACAACATAATAACCCAATTGTTTTTAAGGAAAAGACGACTTTATTACTTTTACTTGTACGTATTAAAAAAATTAACTTTTGTTTAAAACTTGTCAATTTCCTCAAGTTGAGAGAAAAAGTCATGGATGTGGAAAGTAGAGGCATGGATACAAAAGTAGTGTGATAAAAGGTAACCGTCTATGCAAGCAATCCGTCAATCCGTCGTCAATCAGTCAATCCGTCAATCCGTCAATCCGTCAATCCGTCAATCCGTCAATCCGTCAATCCGTCAATCAGTAACCATCAATCAGTCTATGCAAGCAAGTTTCACTGTTTCACTGCCAATGTGAAGAAGCCAGTATTTTATATTAAACTGCGTAATCAGTTAACATTTGCGTCGGTTTCCTTGAACGTGAAGGATACGTTTGTTACGAAGATATGACAACAACGTTGTTTCTGGGTCAACATTCTGGTCCACAATCTGAGAGAGGAAAGTGCATGAGAAAACGCGCTCACAATTCAAGAATCTTCACAAACATTGAACTTGTTACTCTTCCTGCAAACAAGTCATGCACAACTTCTTTCCACAATCCCCTTCATCGTCTTCTATTGGAATTACTATCAGAGTAGCTTGTTACGACTTTTACTTCCTCTAGACAGTCAAGTTCGCTCATCTTTTCGGCGCACCGGCACGAGCCGAGAACGGCCCGTGCAGGGGCTGATCCGAGGATCTCACCAAACCGTCCGATCGGTAGTAGCGACGGGCGGTGTGTACAAAGGGCAAGGACTTAATCAACGCAAGCTGATGACTCGCGCTTACTGGGAATTCCTCATTCGTGGGACACTGTCTCAAGCCCCAGTCCCCATCACGGACGGGGCTCAGCGATTTACCCGAGCCTGACGGCGAAGGGCAAGGTACACGCTGGCCCGTCCAGTGTAGCGCGTGTGCGGCCCCGGACATCGAAGGGCATCACAGACATGTTATTGCTCCATCTCGCACGGCTTGCAGCCGCTCGTCCCTCTAAGAAGTTAGTCCGCCGGCCACACCAGGGTCGCGGAACTAGTTAGCGTGTCGGAGTCTCGCTCGTTATCGGAATCAACCAGACGGATCGCTCCACCAACTAAGAACGGCCATGCACCTTCATCATCCCCAATCAGTATCGGAATCCGAGCTCGCAATGCGCCGTTTCTCTATATACCGTCGCTGGTAGGATCACGGTGAGTTCACAATGTGACGTCACTGGCAACCTCGAAAATCGACAGTTGAAGGTTTTTTTGGCACTTTGTGATTGGTAAATAAATACAAATTCCCTTCAAATTAGACGATGATTAATGATTGCCAATGGTTTTCAGGAATGTTTGGGTTCCCTTTTAAGGGACTTTTGGGTCTTCATGGTCTTTTCAGTCTTTTGGGTCTTGATGATCTTTTGAGTCTTCAGGGTCTTTTCAATCATTTGGGTCTTGATGATCTTTTGGGTCTTCAGGGTCTTCAGGGTCTTTTCAGTCTTTGGGGTCTTTTCATTATTTTGAGTGTTTTAGGAATTTAAGGATATTTGGGGTCTTCTGGATCTTTGGGGTCTTTTCAGTCTTTTTCGTCTTTTGATCTTTGGGGTCTTTAAGGGTATTTGGGTTATTTTGGGTCTTTGGGGTCCATTGGGTCTTTTCAACCTTTTGGGTATTTAAGGGTCTTCGGGGTCTTTTTGTCTTTTCAGTCTTTTGGGTCTTCAATTATCTTTGGGATATTTTGGGTCTTCAATGTCTTTTGGGTCTTTGGGTCTTTTGTGTCTTTGGGGTCTTTAAGGGTCTTTGGAGTATTTTGGGTATTTGGGGTATTTTGGGTCCTCTGGGTCCTTTGGGTCTTCTGGGTGTTAAAGGGTCTTCGGGGTATTTAAGGGTCTTCAGAGTATTTTGGGTCTTCAGTATCTTTTGGTTCTCTTGGGTCTTCGAGGTCTTTAAGGGTCTTTGGGATCTTCTCGGTTGTTAAGGGTCTTTGGAATAATTCCAGTCTTTAGGGTATTTTAGGTCTTTGGGGTCTTTTGGGTCTTTTCAGTCTTTTAGGTCTTTGGGGCCTTTTATGTTTTCAGAGTCTTTTATGTCTTTGCAGTCTTTTGGGTATTTGGGGTCCATTGCATCTTCCTGGTCTTTTTAGTCTTAGTCATTGTGGTCTTTTGGTTCCTCTGGGTAGGTCCTTTGAGGCCTCAGAGTCTTTTGGGTCCTCCCGGTTTTTGGGGGTCCTCTGGGTCTTCTTGGTCTAGTAGGTCCTCGGCGTGTAGAGAGGGTGGGTGGAAAGGGTATTTTGGGTTCTCTGTGTACTCTAGGTGAAGTATTTCAGGTTACATTTGTGGGCGGAGCCAGGCCAGCTGTCCAATCAAAGGGTGAAGAGGGGACACACATACTCGTACATGCATACAAACACTTGCTCAATTTTATATAGATTATGTGTTCTGTGTCTCTTCATTTTGATATGTCTATTCCGCAAAGACATCGTCATGTGGAAACCTTTGTGCCATTGACGTAGAAGAAGAAGTCGTTTGAAGTTCCTTGATAATCCATTGTGGTGCAGACTTGGTATAAGTTGCGTTAAATCGATCTTCAGTGACACAAAAATCAATCAGATTAGTTAAGAATAGATGAACAAGAAATTTATTAATAATGACGAGATCACCTAACAAAACTTGCTCTATTAATAATTAATCAATAGATCACCTTGTAAAACTTGCTCTATTAAAAAAAAATTTTTTTTGTATACTGAATCGAGGCTCGTGAAAGAGCTGACAACCACGAGGGAAAGACAGTACAGGGGGACCACGAGGGAAACACAGCACAGGGGGACCACGAGGGAAAGACAGCACAGGGGGACCGTGAGGGAAAGACAGCACAGGGGGACCACGAGGGAAAGACAGTACAGGGGGACCATGAGGGAAAGACAGCACAGGGGGACCAGGAGGGAAAGACAGCACAGGGGGACCGCGAGGGAAAGGCAGTACAGGGGGACCACGAGGGAAAGACAGTACAGGGGGACCACGAGGGAAAGACAGCACAGGGGGACCACGAGGGAAAGACAGCACAGGGGGACCACGAGGGAAAGACAGTACAGGGGGACCACGAGGGAAAGACAGTACAGGGGGACCACGAGGGAAAGACAGCACAGGGGGACCAGGAGGGAAAGACAGCACAGGGGGACCGCGAGGGAAAGGCAGTACAGGGGGACCGCGAGGGAAAGACAGTACAGGGGGACCACGAGGGAAAGACAGCACAGGGGGACCGCGAGGGAAAGGCAGCACAGGGGGACCGTGAGGGAAAGACAGTACAGGGGGACCACGAGGGAAAGACAGTACAGGGGGACCACGAGGGAAAGACAGCACAGGGGGACCGCGAGGGAAAGACAGCACAGGGGGACCGCGAGGGAAAGACAGCACAGGGGGGACCAGGAGGGAAAGACAGCACAGGGGGACCAGGAGGGAAAGACAGCACAGGGGGACCGCGAGGGAAAGGCAGTACAGGGGGACCGCGAGGGAAAGACAGTACAGGGGGACCACGAGGGAAAGACAGCACAGGGGGACCGCGAGGGAAAGGCAGCACAGGGGGACCGTGAGGGAAAGACAGTACAGGGGGACCACGAGGGAAAGACAGTACAGGGGGACCACGAGGGAAAGACAGCACAGGGGGACCGCGAGGGAAAGACAGCACAGGGGGACCGCGAGGGAAAGACAGCACAGGGGGGACCAGGAGGGAAAGACAGCACAGGGGGACCGCGAGGGAAAGACAGCACAGGGGGACCGCGAGGGAAAGACAGCACAGGGGGACCGCGAGGGAAAGACAGCACAGGGGGACCAGGAGGGAAAGACAGGACAGGGGGACCAGGAGGGAAAGACAGTACAGGGGGACCACAAGGGAAAGACAGCACAGGGGGACCGCGAGGGAAAGACAGCACAGGGGGACCGCGAGGGAAAGACAGCACCAATTAATCAATAGATCACCTTTCAAAACTTGCTCTGTTAATAATCAATAGATCACCTTGCAAAACTTGCTCTTTTAATAATCAATAGATCACCTTACAAAACTTGCTCTTTTAATAATCAATAGATCACCTTACAAAACTTGCTGTATTTATTAATAATAATCAATAGATCACCTTTCAAACCTTGCTCTATTTATTAAAAATCAATAGATCACCTTACAAAACTTGCTCTATTAATAATCAATAGATAACCTTACAAAACTTGCTCTATTAATAATCAATAGATCACCTTACAAAACTTGCTCTATTAATAATCAATAGATCACCTTACAAAACTTGCTCTATTTATTAATAATAATCAATAGATCACCTTACAAAACTTGCTCTTTTAATAATCAATAGATCACCTTACAAAACTTGCTCTATTTATTAAAAATCAATAGATCACCTTACAAAACTTGCTCTATTAATAATCAATAGATCACCTAACAAAACTTGCTCTATTAATAATCAATAGATCACCTTACAAAACTTGCTCTATTAATAATCAATAGATCACCTTACAAAACTTGCTCTATTTATTAATAATAATCAATAGATCACCTTACAAAACTTGCTCTATTTATTAAAAATCAATAGATCACCTTAGAAAAATTGCTCTATTTATTAATGATCAATAGATCACCTTACAAAACTTGCTCTATTTATTAATGATCAATAGATCACCTTACAAAACTTGCTCTATTAATAATCAATAGATCACCTTACAAAACTTGCTCTATTTATTAATAATAATCAATAGATCACCTTTCAAAACTTGCTCTATTTATTAATGATCAATAGATCACCTTACAAAACTTGCTCTATTAATAATCAATAGATCACCTTACAAAACTTGCTCTATTTATTAATAATAATCAATAGATCACCTTACAAAACTTGCTCTATTTATTAATGATCAATAGATCACCTTACAAAACTTGCTCTATTAATAATCAATAGATCACCTTACAAAACTTGCTCTATTAATAATCAATAGATAACCTAACAAAACTTGCTCTATTTATTAATAATAATCAATAGATCACCTTTCAAAACTTGCTCTATTTATTAATAATAATCAATAGATCACCTTTCAAAACTTGCTCTATTTATTATTAATAATCAATAGATCACCTTGCAAAACTTGCTCTATTAATAATCAATAGATAACCTTACAAAACTTGCTCTATTTATTAATAATAATCAATAGATCACCTTTCAAAACTTGCTCTATTAATAATCAATAGATAACCTTACAAAACTTGCTCTATTTATTAATAATAATCAATAGATCACATTACAAAACTTGCTCTATTAATAATCAATAGATCACCTTACAAAACTTGCTCTATTTATTAATAATAATCAATAGATCACCTTGCAAAACTTGCTCTATTTATTAATAATAATCAATAGATCACCTTGCAAAACTTGCTCTGTTAGTAATCAAGAGATCACCTTACAAAACTTGCTCTATTAATAATCAAGAGATCACCTTACAAAACTTGCTCTATTAGTAATCAAGAGATCACCTTACAAAACTTGCTCTATTAATAATCAATGGATCACCTTTCAAAACTTGCTCTATTAATAATCAAGAGATCACCTTACAAAACTTGCTCTATTAATAATCAATAGATCACCTCACAAAACTTGCTCTATTAATAATCAAAAGATCACCTTACAAAACTTGCTCTATTAATAATCAATAGATCACCTCACAAAACTTGCTCTATTTATTAATAATAATCAATAGATCACCTTACAAAACTTGCTCTATTTATTCATAATAATCAATAGATCACCTTACAAAACTTGCTCTATTTATTAATAATAATCAATAGATCACCTTACAAAACTTGCTCTATTTATTAATAATAATCAATAGATCACCTTTCAAAACTTGCTCTATTTATTATTAACTAGGGCATGCCCGTACTATATATATATCTAAAATTATATCCCCCCCCTCTATTTACATGAAATGGTTTGGTCCATTCGCAAAGCCAAAGCGAACGGCTTGCGAGTACGGTGACAATCCCCCCCTCTATTTACATGAAATGGTTTGGTCCAAAGCGAACGGCTTGCGAGTACGGTGACAATCCCCCCCCCCCTCTATTTACATGAAATGGTTTGGTCCAAAGCGAACGGCTTGCGGAGTTTGGTAAAGAAATCGCCATAGCTCGGTAACTACTTCTCCGATTAATATGAAACCTTGAAAAGGCACATCCTCGGGTCCCCAGCAATATACCTGGCAAGTTTCAAGTATATCGGACCCGTGGTTGTCGAGAAACAGCGGTCACAGACAAACACACAGACACACAGACATACACACAGACACACAGACATACACACAGACACACACACAGAGATTACTGGAATTATAGATAAACTAGGGCATTGCCCGTACTATATCTATATCTAAAATTATATCCCCCCCCTCTATTTACATGAAATGGTTTGGTCCAAAGCGAACGGCTTGCGAGTACGGTGACAATCCCCCCCCCCTCTATTTACATGAAATGGTTTGGTCCAAAGCGAACGGCTTCCGGAGTTTGGTAAAGAAATCGCCATCGCGTGCACAAACGCGCAGGAAAGCGAATGAATCGCAAATTCGTTTTTATTAGTTTTAAAACATAGTTTAACGCCAACATAGTTTGCAAACGTGAAATAAATGAATACGCTCTCAAATGTGCCATCCGAGGCAGAGTGTGTCCGCCACGTTCGGCACACGCGCTAGTTCGCTGCTCTCTGATTGGTTGAATCGTTTTTTGGACATAGCTCGGTAAGTAATTGTCCGATTAATATGAAACCTTGAAAAGGCACATCCTCGGGTCCCCAGCAATATACCTGGCAAGTTAAAAGTATATCGGACCCGTGGTTGTCGAGAAACAGCGGTCACAGACAAACAGACGTACAGACGTACAGACGTACAAACGTACAAACGTACAAACAGAGATTACTGGAATTATAGATAGATAATCAATAGATCACATTACAAAACTTGCTCTATTAGTAATCAAGAGATCACCTTACAAAAATTGCTCTATTTATTAATAATAATCAATAGATCACCTTGCAAAACTTGCTCTATTTATAATCAAGAGATCACCTTACAAAACCTGCTCTATTAGTAATCAAGAGATCACCTGACAAAACTTGCTCTATTAGTAATCAAGAGATCACCTGACAAAACTTGCTCTATTAGTAATCAAGAGATCACCTTACAAAACCTGCTCTATTAGTAATCAAGAGATCACCTGACAAAACCTGCTCTATTAGTAATCAAGAGATCACCTGACAAAACCTGCTCTATTAGTAATCAAGAGATCACCTGACAAAACTTGCTCTATTAGTAATCAAGAGATCACCTTACAAAACCTGCTCTATTAGTAATCAAGAGATCACCTGACAAAACCTGCTCTATTAGTAATCAAGAGATCACCTGACAAAACTTGCTCTATTAGTAATCAAGAGATCACCTGACAAAACTTGCTCTATTAATAATCAAGAGATCACCTGACAAAACTTGCTCTATTTATTAATAATCAAGTGATCACCTTACAAAACGTGCTCTATTAATAATCAATAGATCACCTTACAAATCTTGCTCTATTAATAATCAAGAAATCACCTGACAAAACTTGCTCTATTAGTAATCAAGAGATCACCTTACAAAAATTGCTCTATTTATTAATAATAATCAATAGATCACCTTGCAAAACTTGCTCTATTTATTAATAATAATCAATAGATCACCTTACAAAACTTGCTCTATTTATTAATAATAATCAATAGATCACCTTACAAAACTTGCTCTATTAGTAATCAAGAGATCACCTTACAAAACTTGCTCTATTAGTAATCAAGAGATCACCTTACAAAAATTGCTCTATTTATTAATAATAATCAATAGATCACCTTGCAAAACTTGCTCTATTAATAATCAAGAGATCACCTGACAAAACTTGCTCTATTAATAATCAAGAGATCACCTGACAAAACTTGCTCTATTTATTAATAATCAAGTGATCACCTTGCAAAACTTGCTCTATTTATTAATAATAATCAATAGATCACCTTACAAAACTTGCTCTATTAGTAATCAAGAGATCACCTTACAAAAATTGCTCTATTTATTAATAATAATCAATAGATCACCTTGCAAAACTTGCTCTATTTATTAATGATCAATAGATCACCTTACAAAACTTGCTCTATTTATTAATAATCAATAGATCACCTTGCAAAACTTGCTCTATTTATTAATAATAATCAATAGATCACCTTACAAAACTTGCTCTATTAATAATCAAGAAATCACCTGACAAAACTTGCTCTATTAGTAATCAAGAGATCACCTTACAAAAATTGCTCTATTTATTAATAATAATCAATAGATCACCTTGCAAAACTTGCTCTATTTATTAATAATAATCAATAGATCACCTTACAAAACTTGCTCTATTTATTAATAATAATCAATAGATCACCTTACAAAACTTGCTCTATTAGTAATCAAGAGATCACCTTACAAAACTTGCTCTATTAGTAATCAAGAGATCACCTTACAAAAATTGCTCTATTTATTAATAATAATCAATAGATCACCTTGCAAAACTTGCTCTATTAATAATCAAGAGATCACCTGACAAAACTTGCTCTATTAATAATCAAGAGATCACCTGACAAAACTTGCTCTATTTATTAATAATCAAGTGATCACCTTGCAAAACTTGCTCTATTTATTAATAATAATCAATAGATCACCTTACAAAACTTGCTCTATTAGTAATCAAGAGATCACCTTACAAAAATTGCTCTATTTATTAATAATAATCAATAGATCACCTTGCAAAACTTGCTCTATTTATTAATGATCAATAGATCACCTTACAAAACTTGCTCTATTTATTAATAATCAATAGATCACCTTGCAAAACTTGCTCTATTTATTAATAATAATCAATAGATCACCTTACAAAACTTGCTCTATTAGTAATCAAGAGATCACCTTACAAAAATTGCTCTATTTATTAATAATAATCAATAGATCACCTTGCAAAACTTGCTCTATTTATTAATAATAATCAATAGATCACCTTGCAAAACTTGCTCTATTAATAATCAAGAGATCACCTGACAAAACTTGCTCTATTAGTAATCAAGAGATCACCTTACAAAACTTGCTCTATTAGTAATCAAGAGATCACCTTACAAAACTTGCTCTATTAGTAATCAAGAGATCACCTTACAAATCTTGCTCTATTAGTAATCAAGAGATCACCTGACAAAACTTGCTCTATTAGTAATCAAGAGATCACCTGACAAAACGTGCTCTATTAATAATCAAGTGATCACCTTACAAAACGTGCTCTATTAGTAATCAAGAGATCACCTGACAAAACTTGCTCTATTAGTAATCAAGAGATCACCTGACAAAACTTGCTCTATTTATTAATAATCAAGTGATCACCTTACAAAACGTGCTCTATTAATAATCAATAGATCACCTTACAAATCTTGCTCTATTAATAATCAAGAGATCACCTTACAAAACTTGCTCTATTAATAATCAATAGATCACCTTACAAATCTTGCTCTATTAATAATCAAGAGATCACCTTACAAAACGTGCTCTATTAGTAATCAAGAGATCACCTGACAAAACTTGCTCTATTAGTAATCAAGAGATCACCTGACAAAACTTGCTCTATTTATTAATAATCAAGTGATCACCTTACAAAACGTGCTCTATTAATAAAATCAATAGATCACCTTACAAATCTTGCTCTATTAATAATCAAGAGATCACCTTACAAAACTTGCTCTATTAATAATCAATAGATCACCTTACAAATCTTGCTCTATTAATAATCAAGAGATCACCTTACAAAACTTGCTCTATTAATAATCAAGAGATCACCTTACAAAACTTGCTCTATTAATAATCAATAGATCACCTGACAAAACTTGCTCTATTAGTAATCAATAGATCACCTGACAAAACTTGCTCTATTAGTAATCAAGAGAGCACCTTACAAAACTTGCTCTCTTAGTAATCAAGAGATCACCTTACAAAACTTGCTCTATTAATAATCAATAGATCACCTTACAAAACTTGCTCTATTAGTAATCAAGAGATCACCTTACAAAACTTGCTCTTTTAATAAATGAAGAGATCACCTTACAAAACTTGCTCTATTAATAATCAAGAGATCACCTTACAAAACTTGCTCTATTAATAATCAATAGATCACCTTACAAAACTTGCTCTATTAGTCATCAAGAGATCACCTTACAAAACTTGCTCTATTTATTAATGATCAATAGATCACCTTACAAAACTTGCTCTATTAGTAATCAAGAGATCACCTTACAAAACTTGCTCTATTAATAAATGAAGAGATCACCTTACAAAACTTGCTCTATTAGTAATCAAGAGATCACCTTACAAAACTTGCTCTATTTATTAATGATCAATAGATCACCTTACAAAACTTGCTCTATTAATAATCAAGAGATCACCTTACAAAACTTGCTCTCTTAGTAATCAAGTGATCCCCGAACAAAACTTGCTCTATTTATT
Organism: Myxine glutinosa; assembly: GCF_964187855.1. NCBI lineage: Eukaryota > Metazoa > Chordata > Myxini > Myxiniformes > Myxinidae > Myxine > Myxine glutinosa. The sequence goes on from NC_136268.1 coordinate 13,622,326, forward strand.
AATAATCAAGTGATCACCTTACAAAACGTGCTCTATTAATAATCAAGAGAGCACCTTACAAAACTTGCTCTCTTAGTAATCAAGAGATCACCTTACAAAACTTGCTCTATTAATAATCAATAGATCACCTTACAAAACTTGCTCTATTAGTAATCAAGAGATCACCTTACAAAACTTGCTCTTTTAATAAATGAAGAGATCACCTTACAAAACTTGCTCTATTAATAAATGAAGAGATCACCTTACAAAACTTGCTCTATTAGTAATCAAGAGATCACCTTACAAAACTTGCTCTATTTAATAATGATCAATAGATCACCTTACAAAACTTGCTCTATTAATAATCAAGAGATCACCTTACAAAACTTGCTCTATTCGTAATCAATAGATCACCTTACAAAACTTGCTCTATTAGTCATCAAGAGATCACCTTACAAAACTTGCTCTCTTAGTAATCAAGAGATCACCTTACAAAACTTGCTCTATTTATTAATAATCAAGTGATCACCTTACAAAACGTGCTCTATTAATAATCAAGAGAGCACCTTACAAAACTTGCTCTCTTAGTAATCAAGAGATCACCTTACAAAACTTGCTCTATTAATAATCAATAGATCACCTTACAAAACTTGCTCTATTAGTAATCAAGAGATCACCTTACAAAACTTGCTCTTTTAATAAATGAAGAGATCACCTTACAAAACTTGCTCTATTAATAAATGAAGAGATCACCTTACAAAACTTGCTCTATTAATAAATGAAGAGATCACCTTACAAAACTTGCTCTATTAGTAATCAAGAGATCACCTTACAAAACTTGCTCTATTTATTAATGATCAATAGATCACCTTACAAAACTTGCTCTATTAATAATCAAGAGATCACCTTACAAAACTTGCTCTATTCGTAATCAATAGATCACCTTACAAAACTTGCTCTATTAGTCATCAAGAGATCACCTTACAAAACTTGCTCTCTTAGTAATCAAGAGATCACCTTACAAAACTTGCTCTATTTATTAATAATCAAGTGATCACCTTACAAAACGTGCTCTATTAATAATCAAGAGAGCACCTTACAAATCTTGCTCTCTTAGTAATCAAGAGATCACCTTACAAAACTTGCTCTATTAATAATCAATAGATCACCTTACAAAACTTGCTCTATTAGTAATCAAGAGATCACCTTACAAAACTTGCTCTTTTAATAAATGAAGAGATCACCTTACAAAACTTACTCTATTAATAAATGAAGAGATCACCTTACAAAACTTGCTCTATTAGTAATCAAGAGATCACCTTACAAAACTTGCTCTATTTATTAATGATCAATAGATCACCTTACAAAACTTGCTCTATTAATAATCAAGAGATCACCTTACAAAACTTGCTCTATTCGTAATCAATAGATCACCTTACAAAACTTGCTCTATTAGTCATCAAGAGATCACCTTACAAAACTTGCTCTATTTATTAATAATCAATAGATCACCTTACAAAACTTGCTCTATTTATTAATGATCAATAGATCACCTTACAAAACTTGCTCTATTTATTAATAATCAATAGATCACCTTACAAAACTTGCTCTATTTATTAATGATCAATAGATCACCTTACAAAACTTGCTCTATTTATTAATAATCAATAGATCACCTTACAAAACCTGCTCTATTTATTAATAATCAATAGATCACCTTACAAAACTTGCTCTATTTATTAATGATCAATAGATCACCTTACAAAACTTGCTCTATTTATTAATGATCAATAGATCACCTTACAAAACTTGCTCTATTTATTAATGATCAATAGATCACCTTACAAAACTTGCTCTATTTATTAATAATCAATAGATCACCTTACAAAACTTGCTCTATCTATTAATGATCAATAGATCACCTTACAAAACTTGCTCTATTTATTAATGATCAATAGATCACCTTACAAAACTTGCTCTATTTATTAATAATCAATAGATCACCTTACAAAACTTGCTCTATCTATTAATGATCAATAGATCACCTTACAAAACTTGCTCTATTTATTAATGATCAATAGATCACCTTACAAAACTTGCTCTATTTATTAATGTTCAATAGATCACCTTACAAAACTTGCTCTATTTATTAATGATCAATAGATCACCTTACAAAACTTGCTCTATTTATTAATGATCAATAGATCACCTTACAAAACTTGCTCTATTTATTAATGATCAATAGATCACCTTACAAAACTTGCTCTATTTATTAATAAATCAATAGATCACCTTACAAAATTTGCTCTATTTATTAATAATCAATAGATCACCTTACAAAACTTGCTCTATTTATTAATGATCAATAGATCACCTTACAAAACTTGCTCTATTTATTAATGATCAATAGATCACCTTACAAAATTTGCTCTATTTATTAATAATCAATAGATCACCTTACAAAACTTGCTCTATTTATTAATAATCAATAGATCACCTTACAAAACTTGCTCTATTTATTAATAATCAATAGATCACCTTACAAAACTTGCTCTATTTATTAATAATCAATAGATCACCTTACAAAACTTGCTCTATTTATTAATAATCAATAGATCACCTTACAAAACTTGCTCTATTTATTAATAATCAATAGATCACCTTACAAAACTTGCTCTATTTATTAATAATCAATAGATCACCTTACAAAACTTGCTCTATTTATTAATAATCAATACATCACCTTACAAAACTTGCTCTATCTATTAATGATCAATAGATCACCTTACAAAACTTGCTCTATTTATTAATGATCAATAGATCACCTTACAAAACTTGCTCTATTTATTAATAATCAATAGATCACCTTACAAAACTTGCTCTATCTATTAATGATCAATAGATCACCTTACAAAACTTGCTCTATTTATTAATGATCAATAGATCACCTTACAAAACTTGCTCTATTTATTAATGATCAATAGATCACCTTACAAAACTTGCTCTATTTATTAATGATCAATAGATCACCTTACAAAACTTGCTCTATTTATTAATGATCAATAGATCACCTTACAAAACTTGCTCTTTTATTAATAATCAATAGATCACCTTACAAAATTTGCTCTATTTATTAATAATCAATAGATCACCTTACAAAACTTGCTCTATTTATTAATGATCAATAGATCACCTTACAAAACTTGCTCTATTTATTAATGATCAAGAGATCACCTTACAAAATTTGCTCTATTTATTAATAATAATCAATAGATCACCTTACAAAACTTGCTCTATTTATTAATAATCAATAGATCACCTACAAACAGATCACGTTGCAAAACTTGCTCTATTTATTAATGATCAAGAGATCACCTTGCAAAATTTGCTCTATTTATTAATAATCAATAGATCACCTACAAACAGATCACGTTGCAAAATTTGCTCTATTTATTAATGATCAAGAGATCACCTTACAAAATTTGCTCTATTTATTAATGATCAATAGATCACCCTACAAAACTTGCTCTATTTATTAATGATCAATAGATCACCTTATAAAACTTGCTCTATTTATTAATAATCAATAGATCACCTTACAAAATTTGCTCTATTTATTAATGATCAATAGATCACCCTACAAAACTTGCTCTATTTATTAATGATCAATAGATCACTTTACAAAATTTGCTCTATTTATTAATAATCAATAGATCACCTTACAAAACTTGCTCTATTTATTAATGATCAATAGATCACCTTACAAAACTTGCTCTATTTATTAATGATCAATAGATCACCTTACAAAATTTGCTCTATTTATTAATAATCAATAGATCACCTTACAAAACTTGCTCTATTTATTAATAATCAATAGATCACCTACAAACAGATCACGTTGCAAAACTTGCTCTATTTATTAATGATCAAGAGATCACCTTACAAAACTTGCTCTATTTATTAATAATCAATAGATCACCTACAAACAGATCAGGTTTCAAAACTTGCTCTATTTATTAATGATCAAGAGATCACCTTACAAAATTTGCTCTATTTATTAATGATCAATAGATCACCCTACAAAACTTGCTCTATTTATTAATGATCAATAGATCACCTTACAAAACTTGCTCTATTTATTAATGATCAATAGATCACCTTACAAAATTTGCTCTATTTATTAATAATCAATAGATCACCTTACAAAAATTGCTCTATTTATTAATAAATCAATAGATCACCTACAAAGAGATCACGTTGCAAAACTTGCTCTATTTATTAATGATCAAGAGATCACCTTACAAAACTTGCTCTATTTATTAATGATCAATAGATCACCTACAAACAGATCACGTTGCAAAACTTGCTCTATTTATTAATGATCAATAGATCACCTTACAAAACTTGCTCTATTTATTAATGATCAATAGATCACCTTACAAAACTTGCTCTATTTATTAATGATCAATAGATCACCCTACAAAACTTGCTCTATTTATTAATAATCAATAGATCACCTTACAAAACTTGCTCTATTTATTAATGATCAATAGATCACCTTACAAAACTTGCTCTATTTATTAATGATCAATAGATCACCTTACAAAACTTGCTCTATTTATTAATGATCAATAGATCACCTTACAAAACTTGCTCTATTTATTAATGATCAATAGATCACCCTACAAAACTTGCTCTATTTATTAATAATCAATAGATCACCTTACAAAACTTGCCCTATTTATTAATGATCAATAGATCACCTTACAAAACTTGCTCTATTTATTAATGATCAATAGATCACCCTACAAAACTTGCTCTATTTATTAATGATCAATAGATCACCCTACAAAACTTGCTCTATTTATTAATGATCAAGAGATCACCTTACAAAACTTGCTCTATTTATTAATGATCAATAGATCACCCTACAAAACTTGCTCTATTTATTAATCATCAATAGATCACCCTACAAAACTTGCTCTATTTATTAATGATCAATAGATCACCTTACAAAACTTGCTCTATTTATTAATGATCAATAGATCACCTTACAAAACTTGCTCTATTTATTAATGATCAATAGATCACCTTACAAAACTTGCTCTATTTATTAATGATCAATAGATCACCTTACAAAACTTGCTCTATTTATTAATGATCAATAGATCACCTTACAAAACTTGCTCTATTTATTAATGATCAATAGATCACCTCACAAAACTTGCTCTATTTATTAATGATCAATAGATCACCTTACAAAACTTGCTCTATTTATTAATGATCAATAGATCACCTTACAAAACCTGCTCTATTTATTAATGATCAATAGATCACCTTACAAAACTTGCTCTATTTATTAATGATCAATAGATCACCTTACAAAACTTGCTCTATTTATTAATAATCAATAGATCACCTTACAAAACTTGCTCTATTTATTAATAATCAATAGATCACCTTACAAAACCTGCTCTATTTATTAATGATCAATAGATCACCTTACAAAACTTGCTCTATTTATTAATGATCAATAGATCACCTTACAAAACTTGCTCTATTTATTAATGATCAATAGATCACCTTACAAAACCTACTCTATTTATTAATGATCAATAGATCACCTTACAAAACTTGCTCTATTTATTAATGATCAATAGATCACCTTACAAAAGTTGCTCTATTTATTAATGATCAATAGATCACCTTACAAAACTTGCTCTATTTATTAATAATCAATAGATCACCTTACAAAACTTGCTCTATTTATTAATAATCAATAGATCACCTTACAAAACTTGCTCTATTTATTAATAATCAATAGATCACCTTACAAAACTTGCTCTATTTATTAATAATCAATAGATCACCTTACAAAACTTGCTCTATTTATTAATAATCAATAGATCACCTTACAAAACTGGCTCTATTTATTAATAATCAATAGATCACCTTACAAAACTTGCTCTATTTATTAATAATCAATAGATCACCTTACAAAACTTGGCTCTATTTATTAATAATCAATAGATCACCTTACAAAACTTGCTCTATTTATTAATAATCAATAGATCACCTTACAAAACTTGCTCTATTTATTAATAATCAATAGATCACCTTACAAAACTTGCTCTATTTATTAATAATCAATAGATCACCTACAAACAGATCACGTTACAAAACTTGCTCTATTTATTAATAATCGATAGATCACCTTACAAAACTTGCTCTATTTATTAATAATCAATAGATCACCTACAAACAGATCACGTTAAAAAACTTGCTCTATTTATTAATAATCGATAGATCACCTTACAAAACTTGCTCTATTTATTAATAATCAATAGATCACCTACAAACAGATCACGTTACAAAACTTGCTCTATTTATTAATAATCGATAGATCACCTTACAAAACTTGCTCTATTTATTAATAATCAATAGATCACCTTACAAAACTTGCTCTATTTATTAATAATCAATAGATCACCTTACAAAACTTGCTCTATTTATTAATAATCAATAGATCACCTTACAAAACTTGCTCTATTTATTAATAATCAATAGATCACCTTACAAAACTTGCTCTACTTATTAATAATCAATAGATCACCTTACAAAACTTGCTCTATTTATTAATAATCAATAGATCACCTTACAAAACTTGCTCTATTTATTAATAATCAATAGATCACCTTACAAAACTTGCTCTATTTATTAATAATCGATAGATCACCTTACAAAACTTGCTCTATTTATTAATAATCGATAGATCACCTTACAAAACTTGCTCTATTTATTAATAATCAATAGATCACCTACAAACAGATCACGTTACAAAACTTGCTCTATTTTTTAATAATCGATAGATCACCTTACAAAACTTGCTCTATTTATTAATAATCGATAGATCACCTTACAAAACTTGCTCTATTTATTAATAATCAATAGATCACCTTACAAAACTTGCTCTATTTATTAATAATCGATAGATCACCTTACAAAACTTGCTCTATTTATTAATAATCGATAGATCACCTTACAAAACTTGCTCTATTTATTAATAATCAATAGATCACCTTACAAAACTTGCTCTATTTATTAATAATCAATAGATCACCTTACAAAACTTGCTCTATTTATTAATAATCAATAGATCACCTTACAAAACTTGCTCTATTTATTAATAATCAATAGATCACCTTACAAAACTTGCTCTATTTATTAATAATCAATAGATCACCTTACAAAACTTGCTCTATTTATTAATAATCAATAGACCACCTTACAAAACTTGCTCTATTTATTAATAATCAATAGATCACCTACAAACAGATCACGTTACAAAACTTGCTCTATTTATTAATAATCGATAGATCACCTTACAAAACTTGCTCTATTTATTAATAATCAATAGATCACCTACAAACAGATCACGTTACAAAACTTGCTCTATTTATTAATAATCGATAGATCACCTTACAAAACTTGCTCTATTTATTAATAATCAATAGATCACCTACAAACAGATCACCTTACAAAACTTGCTCTATTTATTAATGATCAATAGATCACCCTACAAAACTTGCTCTATTTATTAATAATCAATAGATCACCTTACAAAACTTGCTCTATTTATTAATGATCAATAGATCACCTTACAAAACTTGCTCTATTTATTAATGATCAATAGATCACCTTACAAAACTTGCTCTATTTATTAATGATCAATAGATCACCTTACAAAACTTGCTCTATTTATTAATGATCAATAGATCACCCTACAAAACTTGCTCTATTTATTAATAATCAATAGATCACCTTACAAAACTTGCCCTATTTATTAATGATCAATAGATCACCTTACAAAACTTGCTCTATTTATTAATGATCAATAGATCACCCTACAAAACTTGCTCTATTTATTAATGATCAATAGATCACCCTACAAAACTTGCTCTATTTATTAATGATCAAGAGATCACCTTACAAAACTTGCTCTATTTATTAATGATCAATAGATCACCCTACAAAACTTGCTCTATTTATTAATCATCAATAGATCACCCTACAAAACTTGCTCTATTTATTAATGATCAATAGATCACCTTACAAAACTTGCTCTATTTATTAATGATCAATAGATCACCTTACAAAACTTGCTCTATTTATTAATGATCAATAGATCACCTTACAAAACTTGCTCTATTTATTAATTATCAATAGATCACCTTACAAAACTTGCTCTATTTATTAATGATCAATAGATCACCTTACAAAACTTGCTCTATTTATTAATGATCAATAGATCACCTCACAAAACTTGCTCTATTTATTAATGATCAATAGATCACCTTACAAAACTTGCTCTATTTATTAATGATCAATAGATCACCTTACAAAACCTGCTCTATTTATTAATGATCAATAGATCACCTTACAAAACTTGCTCTATTTATTAATGATCAATAGATCACCTTACAAAACTTGCTCTATTTATTAATAATCAATAGATCACCTTACAAAACTTGCTCTATTTATTAATAATCAATAGATCACCTTACAAAACCTGCTCTATTTATTAATGATCAATAGATCACCTTACAAAACTTGCTCTATTTATTAATGATCAATAGATCACCTTACAAAACTTGCTCTATTTATTAATGATCAATAGATCACCTTACAAAACCTACTCTATTTATTAATGATCAATAGATCACCTTACAAAACTTGCTCTATTTATTAATGATCAATAGATCACCTTACAAAAGTTGCTCTATTTATTAATGATCAATAGATCACCTTACAAAACTTGCTCTATTTATTAATAATCAATAGATCACCTTACAAAACTTGCTCTATTTATTAATAATCAATAGATCACCTTACAAAACTTGCTCTATTTATTAATAATCAATAGATCACCTTACAAAACTTGCTCTATTTATTAATAATCAATAGATCACCTTACAAAACTTGCTCTATTTATTAATAATCAATAGATCACCTTACAAAACTTGCTCTATTTATTAATAATCAATAGATCACCTTACAAAACTTGCTCTATTTATTAATAATCAATAGATCACCTACAAACAGATCACGTTACAAAACTTGCTCTATTTATTAATAATCGATAGATCACCTTACAAAACTTGCTCTATTTATTAATAATCAATAGATCACCTACAAACAGATCACGTTAAAAAACTTGCTCTATTTATTAATAATCGATAGATCACCTTACAAAACTTGCTCTATTTATTAATAATCAATAGATCACCTACAAACAGATCACGTTACAAAACTTGCTCTATTTATTAATAATCGATAGATCACCTTACAAAACTTGCTCTATTTATTAATAATCAATAGATCACCTTACAAAACTTGCTCTATTTATTAATAATCAATAGATCACCTTACAAAACTTGCTCTATTTATTAATAATCAATAGATCACCTTACAAAACTTGCTCTATTTATTAATAATCAATAGATCACCTTACAAAACTTGCTCTACTTATTAATAATCAATAGATCACCTTACAAAACTTGCTCTATTTATTAATAATCAATAGATCACCTTACAAAACTTGCTCTATTTATTAATAATCAATAGATCACCTTACAAAACTTGCTCTATTTATTAATAATCGATAGATCACCTTACAAAACTTGCTCTATTTATTAATAATCGATAGATCACCTTACAAAACTTGCTCTATTTATTAATAATCAATAGATCACCTACAAACAGATCACGTTACAAAACTTGCTCTATTTTTTAATAATCGATAGATCACCTTACAAAACTTGCTCTATTTATTAATAATCGATAGATCACCTTACAAAACTTGCTCTATTTATTAATAATCAATAGATCACCTTACAAAACTTGCTCTATTTATTAATAATCGATAGATCACCTTACAAAACTTGCTCTATTTATTAATAATCGATAGATCACCTTACAAAACTTGCTCTATTTATTAATAATCAATAGATCACCTTACAAAACTTGCTCTATTTATTAATAATCAATAGATCACCTTACAAAACTTGCTCTATTTATTAATAATCAATAGATCACCTTACAAAACTTGCTCTATTTATTAATAATCAATAGATCACCTTACAAAACTTGCTCTATTTATTAATAATCAATAGATCACCTTACAAAACTTGCTCTATTTATTAATAATCAATAGACCACCTTACAAAACTTGCTCTATTTATTAATAATCAATAGATCACCTACAAACAGATCACGTTACAAAACTTGCTCTATTTATTAATAATCGATAGATCACCTTACAAAACTTGCTCTATTTATTAATAATCAATAGATCACCTACAAACAGATCACGTTACAAAACTTGCTCTATTTATTAATAATCGATAGATCACCTTACAAAACTTGCTCTATTTATTAATAATCAATAGATCACCTACAAACAGATCACGTTACAAAACTTGCTCTATTTATTAATAATCGATAGATCACCTTACAAAACTTGCTCTATTTATTAATAATCAATAGATCACCTTACAAAACTTGCTCTATTTATTAATAATCAATAGATCACCTTACAAAACTTGCTGTATTTATTAATAATCAATAGATCACCTACAAACAGATCACGTTACAAAACTTGCTCTATTTATTAATAATCGATAGATCACCTTACAAAACTTGCTCTATTTATTAATAATCAATAGATCACCTACAAACAGATCACGTTACAAAACTTGCTCTATTTATTAGTAATCGATAGATCACCTTACAAAACTTGCTCTATTTATTAATAATCAATAGATCACCTACAAACAGATCACGTTACAAAACTTGCTCTATTTATTAATAATCGATAGATCACCTTACAAAACTTGCTCTATTTATTAATAATCAATAGATCACCTTACAAAACTTGCTCTATTTATTAATAATCAATAGATCACCTTACAAAACTTGCTCTATTTATTAATAATCAATAGATCACCTTACAAAGCTTGCTCTATTTATTAATAATCAATAGATCACCTTACAAAACTTGCTCTATTTATTAATAATCAATAGATCACCTTACAAAACTTGCTCTATTTATTAATAATCAATAGATCACCTACAAACAGATCACGTTACAAAACTTGCTCTATTTATTAATAATCAAGAGCTCACCTGACAAAGCTTTCTCTTCCAAATGTTGAGAACAAACAAGAAACGATTCAATCAGGTACGGGGTTAGGACAACTTATTCGTCATATTCTAATCTCTGAACTACACAAAGCAATAAACACAGTTTTCAAAACAAGATTTGAGAAAGCAAAGTTCACTTCAGTGAAAAACAGGTAACTCTCGGGCCAGAGTGAAGTGTGGTTTGGGGGGGGGGGGGGGGGGGTTGGTGATTGATTTGATTGGTGATGTCAATGAACGGGAGTCAAAAGGGCTAGATCTGGGTGCACCTGAAACATCAGGTGTCAGGGAGTTGTGCATCACAGAGTGTTCCAAATAAACAGCAGGTGTCAGGGAGTTGTGCATCACAGAATGTTCCAAATGATTCACATACAACGCAATTGTAAACAAATCAGCATACCCGATGCCAAGACACTGCTCCGGCAGCACCAACGCTCTTGTTAGGGATGTTGCTAACTTACTGCATATTATCCAATCATGGAACCTGGCATATTGAGCTTATTATGACCTTATAGGTCTCATACGAACACCAGAAGTTACAAACAAATGCCCACACCTGCGTAAAATTGCTAACGAGCTGGTACCACTCCATTATGCTGAAGTTGGGCTTCTTATTGGTTACAACTGTGCCCGAGCTTTAACACCTCGAGACATAATTCCTCCCACGAGCAACGATCCACATGGTAAGAGGACTGATCTGGGTTGGGGAAGAGAAGGAATTGTGGACCAAAGTGCTGTAGACACCGATGATGTTGGAGTGAGTCATCGCATTCTCTCAAGATTAGCATAATCAAAGCTACAACAATCTGGTAAGGCATGCCCAAGTGAGTATATGGAAGTTGTATTCTGTTGAAGGCCAAAGGTGAAAGAAGCTTAGAGGACAAAAGGCTTCTTTCTACAGTCCAGAAAGATGTTCATCTCTCAGATCAGCAATACGAAATGCCATTGCCATTCTTGGGAAGAATGCCAGGGGCATAGAAAAGACCCCTTTATATGGTGTGTGCCATGTGGAAAACTCTAGAAAAGAAGGGACTATAGCTTGTAGAAAATGCCGAACTATAGAAAGAAAAAAAAACTCGTGTCTAGCCTTGAGTTCTTAGGAGGAACCAAGTAATGCTCAAGAAAAGTTCATATAAAGGGGCGCCCTACATCTGGCAAAAATATACATTTATTTCTTCATGCAGGTGTAAAAATCAAATTGGCGCCCCTTTATATGAACTTTTCTAGAGCATTACTTGGTTCCTCCTAAAAACACAAGGGTAGTCCAGCATGCACACGAAATTTTTTGAATGCCCCTTATTTTCTACTGGTATAAAGTACATCAAAAATGACGGGTTGGAACAGTTTATTTGATGGTGCAGCCATGTGAGCGGGCCAAAGTCTGAAGCCTGGGCTTAGTGTCAGAGTGCTTATATCATCTTTATTTATTAGATATCCTATAGACGTAAATACACACTCGGTTTACTCTGCGCACTTTGCACATCACGTTCAGCGAATGTCACCTCCCTGTGCCTTGTATTTATTGTGATAAAAAAAAAGAAGCTTCCGTACGCCGACATTGAGGCTCGGTTTGCAAGCCACCGTCTATAATTCCAATGTAAGAAACATATTTACTCTTCTTTTGGGTCTTCGGAGTCCTCAGCGTCTTTTGGGTCCTCTGGTTCATTTGGAACTTTGGAGTGTTCAAGATCTTTTGCATCCTTGGGATATTTTGGGTCTTTTGTGTCCTCTGGATAATTTGGGTCCTTGTGGTCTTTTGGGTCATTTGAATCTTTTGGGTCCTCTGGATCTTTGGGGTCCTCGAGTCTTTTCAGTCATCTAGGTATTTGGGGTATTTTGTGTCTTTGGGGTAATTTGGGTCTTTCGGTTCCACTGGGTCCTCAGGATCTTTGGGGTCTTTTTAGTGTTTTGGATTGTTTGGTTCTGTGGTGTCGTTAAGGGTCTTTGGGGTATTTTGGGTTTTCAGGGACTTTTTGGTCTTCTTTTTGATTATTTTTGGTCTTTGGGATATTTCAGTCATCAGATTTGGGATATGTCAGCATCAGAAGAGTGCAAAACATGGATCTGGCACCATCAGAAGAGCGCAAAACATGGATCTGGCACCATCAGCAGAGCGCAAAACATGGATCTGGCAGCATCAGCAAAAAGCAGAAAACATGGATCTGGCAGCATCAGAAAAGCACAAAGCATGGATCTGGCACCATCAGAAGAGCGCAAAACATGGATCTGGCACCATCAGAAGAGCACAAAACATGGATCTGGCAGCATCAGAAAAAAGCAGAAAACATGGATCTGGCAGCATCAGAAAAGCGCAAAACATGGATCTGGCACCATCAGAAGAGCGCAAAACATGGATCTGGCACCATCAGAAGAGCGCAAAACATGGATCTGGCAGCATCAGAAAAAAGCAGAAAACATGGATCTGGCAGCATCAGAAAAGCGCAAAACATGGATCTGGCACAATCAGAAGAGCGCAAAACATGGATCTGGCACCATCAGAAGAGCGCAAAACATGGATCGGGCACCATCAGAAGAGCGCAAAACATGGATCTGGCAGCATCAGAAAAAAGCAGAAAACATGGATCTGGCAGCATCAGCAAAGCGCAAAGCATGGATGGATCTGTCGAGAGATCTTGGCCGTTTTCTCCAAATTGAAAAACTCTTTGTTTGGTTTATCAAGTTGGATTTTGTCCATCCATAGTCGGACGAAAGATCCGTTTGCCTGCTCCTTCACAATTTCAGCCAGTAATGTCCTTTTCTCTGCCAACAGCTGGACATTCTCGTTAGATATTCCATCTTTTTGCTCACAATCATGAATATCATTTTTTAAAGCAGATATCACACCGAATGTGTTACATGTTTTATACGAGCAGTATTGTTGGCAAAAACACTTAACTTGGGATTTTGTGTAATCCCGCCATTGTCTTAGATTTAAGAAGGAACACTTTTGCAATTTACAATCTTTCCATACTATTCTAAAAGCTTCTTTGAAATGTGCACTTTGTAAAAGTTTAACATTGAATGTCCAATATGCAATTTTACAAACATTATTAGGTAAACGACAAACCACAACGACCATGTGATGGTCGGAAAAACCAGACGGCCTTTTGTAAGAAATCTTGGCAAGATTTTCCATGTCACGGTTGACATATATTCTGTCCAAACGAGCCATCGTCAAAAGATCCCTTGAAGGACAAACCCATGTATATTGACGGATGTTATGGTTTTGTACCCGCCACACATCCACAAGTTTAAATTTTTTTACAAGCTGTGCCAAAGGCCTTGCACTGGCCAAGTTGTGGATCGAGGGTACAGTTGTCGACTCCCCTCAGACACGATAACATAGACATGTCAACGGTGCTTTAAAAACCCGCTAACTTATCAAAAACGCCGCTTCTTTCAGAGTTATCACTGGGGGTGGTTACATTAGACATGAAGATCTTTTGATTACCACAGACATTAAACAACTCTTGCCAATTTCTCTACTCGCACACTCGCTCTCTATGGGAGCAGTAGGGGGTCATATCTTCCGTTATTATTATTACCAATTATTATTGCTAATATTTATGTTAGATCAGGGCACTGAAAAGATCAGACCATGCCTCAAAATTTATAATTCCCGATAATAAAAGTTACTTTCATAATGGTGTCAGGGAGTGGAGGAGGGCGGGGAAGGGGCACACACACACAGACTCTATTGCAAGTCACAAAAGCCCTTGGGGAGGGGGGGGGGGGGGGGATGGGATATTGTTTCGTAATATCATTAATATTTTGCTAAGATCATGAGTGTTATTATTAATTTTGCAATGAGAAGTTGTTTTGGAAAAACGCCACGAAAGTCCTTGGAAGAACTCCATGTTAGCGGCCTGAAGGGTCGTGTTATTAACCCCTAGGGGGCACATAGACTGCAGTATACCTTCGGCCAGGGTCGTTCGTCGACGTGATAAACATAGACTAATGTCCGGAATCCTCCAAATTGATTTCAATTCAGTGTTAAACAGCATTAGCGACTGTTTATATAATATTTTTACTTCTGGTAGAGGAGCTCCCACGAAAACGGCACGATAAGCTATTTACAAACGTTAACATTGCGTTTGTTCAAGGACGGTGAACTGTGTAAGCAATAGAGCTCAATACCAAAAACCCCGAGTATGTTCGTTTGCATCAACGACTGAGTGGCATATCTGGAGAAGAACTGAACAACCAACATGCAGTGTGGCACAAATCATGTCACGGTAAAGCAACACACAAACAACACATTGAGAGAGAGACAAAGCTCGATATGACAAAGCGATTTCATCCCAAGAGTCAAGTGTATTGTCATACAGAAAAGTTGGCGGTCGTCCTCACGCGTCCCAAACATCTAACACCCCAAACCAGGCAAGCTGTGCATCTACCAAGATCTCGTTATCCTCCTTTCGAAAACAAACACTGTTTCTTCAAGAAACACCAAGAAGTTTGGAACAACCAGGACTCTTCCTAGAGCTGGGGCCGCCCGGCCAAACTGAGCAATCGGGGGAGAAGGGCCTTGGTAAGAGAGGTGACCAAGAACCTGACGGTCACTCTGGCTGAGCTACAGAGATCCTGTGTGGAGATGGGAAAAACTTCCGGAAGGACAACCATCACTGCAACACTCCACCGATCTGGGCTTCATGGCAGAGTGGCCAGACGGAAGCCTCTCCTCAGTGAAAGACACATGAAAGCCCGCTTGGAGTTTGCAAAAAAGCCCCTAAAGGACTCTCAGACTGTGAGAAACAAGATTCTGTGGTTGGTAGAAACCAAGGTTGAAATGTTTGGCTTCCGTCTGGCCACTCTGCCATGAAGCCCAGATCGGTGGAGTGTTGCAGTCATGTTTTGGTTTTTGCTCTGATATGCATTGTCAGCTGTGAGACCTTATATAGACAGGTGTGTGCCTTTCCAAATCATGTCCAATCAATTGAATTTACCACAGGTGGACTCCAATCAAGGTGTAGAAACATCTCAAAGATGATCAAGAGAAATGGGAGGTACCTGAGCTAAATTTCAAGTGTCATAGCAAAGGGTATGAATACTTATGTAAATGTGATATTTCACTTTTTCTTTTTAATAAATTGCCAAAACTTTCTAAAATCCTGTTGTCTCTTTGTCATTATGGGGTATTGAGTGTAGATTGATGAGGGAAAGAATGAATTTAAACGATTTCAGCATAAGGCTGCAACATAACAAAATGTAAAAAAAGTGAAGGGGTCTGAATACTTTCTGAATGCACTGTATGCTTAATCACTAACGATAATTCTTCATCTGAGTGGATCCACCATTGTCTGTAAGGTAAACATGAACCATGTGTCATGGTGCACATTATCGCTTTACGTTGAATTCCCATTTCTACGAATACACACTCCAAATGCAGTGTTTATTTGAGGTGACGCATCTACAGTCAGCTATTTGATCTTCATTTCAACAATATTGATAGATAAAGGTGATATAATATAACAAATATCAGGAAACATTTACATTTTGTAGTCCATTGTATAATTTAAATAAACATAAATGCAAATTTCGCATGTGGAAAAAGTAAGCACACCCTTGGCTCTAATAGGTGGTATTGCCCCCTTTGGCAGAAACAACCTCGAGTAGGCGTTTCTTATAACTGTCTACCAGTCTCTCACATCGAATGGGAGAAGTTTTTGCCCACTCCTCCATGCAGAATTCTTTCAGCTGTGCGATGTTTGAGGGGTTTCTTGCATGCACAGCTCGTTTCAAATCCCCCCACAACATCTCGATGGGATTTAGATCCGGGCTTTGACTTGGCCATTCCAGAACCTTCCATGTCTTTCTTTTCAGCCATTCCTTGGTGGATTTACTGGTATGTTTAGGGTCATTGTGATGTTGCAAGGTCCACCTTCGGTTGAGCTTCAACTTCCTGACAGAAGGCCTCACATTATCCTCAAGCACCCTCTGGTACAATGAAGAATTCATAGTGGATTCTATGATGGTGAGCTGCCCAGGCCCTGATGCAGCAAAGCTGCCCCAAACCATAATATTTCCACCACCATGCTTTACCGTTGGTATCAGGTTCTTGTGGTCAAATGCTGTCTTTGGTTTTCGCCAAACATGTCTTCTGGTGCTGTGGCCAAATAGCTCTACCTTTGACTCATCTGTCCAGAGCACATTGTTCCAGAAGTGCTGGTCTTTGCCTCGGTGTTCATTGGCAAACTTTAGTCTTGCCCTGATGTTCTTTCTGGACAGCAAAGGTTTCCTCCTGGCACACCTCCCATGTAGATCAAATTTGTGCACCTGAGCTGGTGCACCTGATTCTAATTTTAGGTATTTGAAGTAGTGATAAATGTAGGGGTGTACTTACTTTTTCCACATGCGAAATTTGCATTTATGTTTATTTAAATTATACAATGGACTACAAAATGTAAATGTTTCATGATATTTGTTATATTATATCACCTTTATCTTTCAATATTGTTGAAATGAAGATCAAATAGCTGTATGTTGAAATATGTTGAAAAAGTCAAAACTTTACATGGGGTGAACTTACTTTTTCACGTGACTGTATAAACCTTTCGGAGACGGTTATAAAACGTACTACCTGAGTTAGATAACATCGTCCCATCGTGGTGCTTTGCAGATACAGGATACCCATGCAGATCATGTACTTTATACCCAGTAGTTCAAAAGGTGTAAAAATTACATGAATATACATGTACTTCAATGAGGCTGTAGACCCCACCACCCCCACTCTACCCCACCACCCCCACTCTACCCCCTCTCTCCCTGAACAAACGTAATAATATTTATTAGTTATTGGTTAAATGTCTCAAAAAGATTTAATATTACAACATAATAACCCAATTGTTTTTAAGGAAAAGACGACTTTATTACTTTTACTTGTACGTATTAAAAAAATTAACTTTTGTTTAAAACTTGTCAATTTCCTCAAGTTGAGAGAAAAAGTCATGGATGTGGAAAGTAGAGGCATGGATACAAAAGTAGTGTGATAAAAGGTAACCGTCTATGCAAGCAATCCGTCAATCCGTCGTCAATCAGTCAATCCGTCAATCCGTCAATCCGTCAATCCGTCAATCCGTCAATCAGTAACCGTCAATCAGTCTATGCAAGCAAGTTTCACTGTTTCACTGCCAATGTGAAGAAGCCAGTAGTTTATATTAAACTGCGTAATCAGTTACCATTTGGGTCGGTTTCCTTGAACGTGAAGGATACGTTTGTTACGAAGATATGACAACAACGTTGTTTCTGGGTCAACATTCTGGTCCACAATCTGAGAGAGGAAAGTGCATGAGAAAACGCGCTCACAATTCAAGAATCTTCACAAACATTGAACTTGTTACTATTCCTGCAAACAAGTCATGCACAACTTCTTTCCACAATCCCCTTCATCGTCTTCTATTGGAATTACTATCAGAGTAGCTTGTTACGACTTTTACTTCCTCTAGACAGTCAAGTTCGCTCATCTTTTCGGCGCACCGGCACGAGCCGAGAACGGCCCGTGCAGGGGCTGATCCGAGGATCTCACCAAACCGTCCGATCGGTAGTAGCGACGGGCGGTGTGTACAAAGGGCAGGGACTTAATCAACGCAAGCTGATGACTCGCGCTTACTGGGAATTCCTCGTTCGTGGGACACTGTCTCAAGCCCCAGTCCCCATCACGGACGGGGCTCAGCGGTTTACCCGAGCCTGACGGCGAAGGGCAAGGTACACGCTGGCCCGTCCAGTGTAGCGCGCGTGCGGCCCCGGACATCGAAGGGCATCACAGACCTGTTATTGCTCCATCTCGCACGGCTTGCAGCCGCTCGTCCCTCTAAGAAGTTAGTCCGCCGGCCACACCAGGGTCGCGGAACTAGTTAGCGTGTCGGAGTCTCGCTCGTTATCGGAATCAACCAGACGGATCGCTCCACCAACTAAGAACGGCCATGCACCTTCATCATCCCCAATCAGTATCAGAATCCGAGCTCGCAATGCGCCGTTTCTCTATATACCGTCGCTGGTAGGATCACGGTGAGTTCACAATGTGACGTCACTGGCAACCTCGAAAATCGACAGTTGAAGGTTTTTTTGGCACTTTGTGATTGGTAAATAAATAAAAATTCCCTTCAAATTAGACGATGATTAATGATTGCCAATGGTTTTCAGGAATGTTTGGGTTCCCTTTTAAGGGACTTTTGGGTCTTCATGGTCTTTTCAGTCTTTTGGGTCTTGATGATCTTTTGAGTCTTCAGGGTCTTCTCAATCATTTGGGTCTTGATGATCTTTTGGGTCTTCAGGGTCTTCAGGGTCTTTTCAGTCTTTGGGGTCTTTTCATTATTTTGAGTGTTTTAGGAATTTAAGGATATTTGGGGTCTTCTGGATCTTTGGGGTCTTTTCAGTCTTTTTCGTCTTTTGATCTTTGGGGTCTTTAAGGGTATTTGGGTTATTTTGGGTCTTTGGGGTCCATTGGGTCTTTTCAACCTTTTGGGTATTTAAGGGTCTTCGGGGTCTTTTTGTCTTTTCAGTCTTTTGGGTCTTCAATTATCTTTGGGATATTTTGGGTCTTCAATGTCTTTTGGGTCTTTGGGTCTTTTGTGTCTTTGGGGTCTTTAAGGGTCTTTGGAGTATTTTGGGTATTTGGGGTATTTTGGGTCCTCTGGGTCCTTTGGGTCTTCTGGGTGTTAAAGGGTCTTCGGGGTATTTAAGGGTCTTCAGAGTATTTTGGGTCTTCAGTATCTTTTGGTTCTCTTGGGTCTTCGAGGTCTTCAAGGGTCTTTGGGATCTTCTCGGTTGTTAAGGGTCTTTGGAATAATTCCAGTCTTTAGGGTATTTTAGGTCTTTGGGGTCTTTTGGGTCTTCAGGGTATTTTGGTTCTCTTGGGTCTTTAAAGGTCTTAGGGGTATTTTAGGTCTTTGGGGTCTATTGGGTCTTTTCAGTCTTTTAGGTCTTTGGGGCCTTTTATGTTTTCAGAGTCTTTTATGTCTTTGCAGTCTTTTGGGTATTTGGGGTCCATTGCATCTTCCTGGTCTTTTTAGTCTTAGTCATTGTGGTCTTTTGGTTCCTCTGGGTAGGTCCTTTGAGGCCTCAGAGTCTTTTGGGTCCTCCCGGTTTTTGGGGGTCCTCTGGGTCTTCTTGGTCTAGTAGGTCCTCGGCGTGTAGAGAGGGTGGGTGGAAAGGGTATTTTGGGTTCTCTGTGTACTCTAGGTGAAGTATTTCAGGTTACATTTGTGGGCGGAGCCAGGCCAGCTGTCCAATCAAAGGGTGAAGAGGGGACACACATACTCGTACATGCATACAAACACTTGCTCAATTTTATATAGATTATGTGTTCTGTGTCTCTTCATTTTGATATGTCTATCCCGCAAAGACATCGTCATGTGGAAACCTTTGTGCCATTGACGTAGAAGAAGAAGTCGTTTGAAGTTCCTTGATAATCCATTGTGGTGCAGACTTGGTATAAGTTGCGTAAAATCGATCTTCAGTGACACAAAAATCAATCAGATTAGTTAAGAATAGATGAACAAGAAATTTATTAATAATGACGAGATCACCTAACAAAACTTGCTCTATTAATAATTAATCAATAGATCACCTTGTAAAACTTGCTCTATTAAAAAAATTTTTTTTTTTTGTATACTGAATCGAGGCTCGTGAAAGAGCTGACAACCATGAGGGAAAGACAGTACAGGGGGACCACGAGGGAAAGACAGCACAGGGGGACCATGAGGGAAAGACAGCACAGGGGGACCACGAGGGAAAGACAGTACAGGGGGACCACGAGGGAAAGACAGCACAGGGGGACCGCGAGGGAAAGACAGTACAGGGGGACCACGAGGGAAAGACAGTACAGGGGGACCACGAGGGAAAGACAGCACAGGGGGACCGCGAGGGAAAGGCAGCACAGGGGGACCGCGAGGGAAAGACAGTACAGGGGGACCACGAGGGAAAGACAGTACAGGGGGACCACGAGGGAAAGACAGCACAGGGGGACCGCGAGGGAAAGACAGCACAGGGGGACCGCGAGGGAAAGACAGCACAGGGGGGACCAGGAGGGAAAGACAGCACAGGGGGACCGCGAGGGAAAGACAGCACAGGGGGACCGCGAGGGAAAGACAGCACAGGGGGACCGCGAGGGAAAGACAGCACAGGGGGACCGCGAGGGAAAGACAGCACAGGGGGACCAGGAAGGAAAGACAGGACAGGGGGACCAGGAGGGAAAGACAGTACAGGGGGACCATGAGGGAAAGACAGCACAGGGGGACCGCGAGGGAAAGACAGCACAGGGAAAGTCAATAGGGAAAGCGAGGGAAAGCGAGGGAAAGCGAGGGAAAGACAGCACCAATTAATCAATAGATCACCTTTCAAAACTTGCTCTGTTAATAATCAATAGATCACCTTGCAAAACTTGCTCTTTTAATAATCAATAGATCACCTTACAAAACTTGCTCTTTTAATAATCAATAGATCACCTTACAAAACTTGCTGTATTTATTAATAATAATCAATAGATCACCTTTCAAACCTTGCTCTATTTATTAAAAATCAATAGATCACCTTACAAAACTTGCTCTATTAATAATCAATAGATAACCTTACAAAACTTGCTCTATTAATAATCAATAGATCACCTTACAAAACTTGCTCTATTAATAATCAATAGATCACCTTACAAAACTTGCTCTATTTATTAATAATAATCAATAGATCACCTTACAAAACTTGCTCTTTTAATAATCAATAGATCACCTTACAAAACTTGCTCTATTTATTAAAAATCAATAGATCACCTTACAAAACTTGCTCTATTAATAATCAATAGATCACCTAACAAAACTTGCTCTATTAATAATCAATAGATCACCTTACAAAACTTGCTCTATTAATAATCAATAGATCACCTTACAAAACTTGCTCTATTTATTAATGATCAATAGATCACCTTACAAAACTTGCTCTATTTATTAATGATCAATAGATCACCTTACAAAACTTGCTCTATTTATTAATGATCAATAGATCACCTTACAAAACTTGCTCTATTAATAATCAATAGATCACCTTACAAAACTTGCTCTATTAATAATCAATAGATCACCTTACAAAACTTGCTCTATTTATTAATAATAATCAATAGATCACCTTACAAAACTTGCTCTATTTATTAATGATCAATAGATCACCTTACAAAACTTGCTCTATTTATTAATGATCAATAGATCACCTTACAAAACTTGCTCTATTAATAATCAATAGATCACCTTACAAAACTTGCTCTATTTATTAATAATAATCAATAGATCACCTTTCAAAACTTGCTCTATTTATTATTAATAATCAATAGATCACCTTACAAAACTTGCTCTATTAATAATCAATAGATAACCTTACAAAACTTGCTCTATTTATTAATAATAATCAATAGATCACCTTACAAAACTTGCTCTATTTATTAATAATAATCAATAGATCACCTTTCAAAACTTGCTCTATTTATTAATAATAATCAATAGATCACATTACAAAACTTGCTCTATTAATAATCAATAGATCACCTTACAAAACTTGCTCTATTTATTAATAATAATCAATAGATCACCTTACAAAACTTGCTCTATTTATTAATAATAATCAATAGATCACCTTACAAAACTTGCTCTATTAGTAATCAACAGATCACCTTACAAAACTTGCTCTATTAATAATCAAGAGATCACCTTACAAAACTTGCTCTATTTGTAATCAAGAGATCACCTTACAAAACTTGCTCTATTAATAATCAATGGATCACCTTTCAAAACTTGCTCTATTAATAATCAAGAGATCACCTTACAAAACTTGCTCTATTAATAATCAATAGATCACCTCACAAAACTTGCTCTATTTATTAATAATAATCAATAGATCACCTTACAAAACTTGCTCTATTTATTAATAATAATCAATGGAACACCTTTCAAAACTTGCTCTATTAATAATCAATAGATCACCTAACAAAACTTGCTCTATTAATAATCAATAGATCACCTTACAAAACTTGCTCTATTAATAATCAATAGATCACCTTACAAAACTTGCTCTATTTATTAATGATCAATAGATCACCTTACAAAACTTGCTCTATTTATTAATGATCAATAGATCACCTTACAAAACTTGCTCTATTTATTAATGATCAATAGATCACCTTACAAAACTTGCTCTATTAATAATCAATAGATCACCTTACAAAACTTGCTCTATTAATAATCAATAGATCACCTTACAAAACTTGCTCTATTTATTAATAATAATCAATAGATCACCTTACAAAACTTGCTCTATTTATTAATGATCAATAGATCACCTTACAAAACTTGCTCTATTTATTAATGATCAATAGATCACCTTACAAAACTTGCTCTATTAATAATCAATAGATCACCTTACAAAACTTGCTCTATTTATTAATAATAATCAATAGATCACCTTTCAAAACTTGCTCTATTTATTATTAATAATCAATAGATCACCTTACAAAACTTGCTCTATTAATAATCAATAGATAACCTTACAAAACTTGCTCTATTTATTAATAATAATCAATAGATCACCTTACAAAACTTGCTCTATTTATTAATAATAATCAATAGATCACCTTTCAAAACTTGCTCTATTTATTAATAATAATCAATAGATCACATTACAAAACTTGCTCTATTAATAATCAATAGATCACCTTACAAAACTTGCTCTATTTATTAATAATAATCAATAGATCACCTTACAAAACTTGCTCTATTTATTAATAATAATCAATAGATCACCTTACAAAACTTGCTCTATTAGTAATCAACAGATCACCTTACAAAACTTGCTCTATTAATAATCAAGAGATCACCTTACAAAACTTGCTCTATTTGTAATCAAGAGATCACCTTACAAAACTTGCTCTATTAATAATCAATGGATCACCTTTCAAAACTTGCTCTATTAATAATCAAGAGATCACCTTACAAAACTTGCTCTATTAATAATCAATAGATCACCTCACAAAACTTGCTCTATTTATTAATAATAATCAATAGATCACCTTACAAAACTTGCTCTATTTATTAATAATAATCAATGGAACACCTTTCAAAACTTGCTCTATTAATGATCAATAGATCACCTTACAAAACTTGCTCTATTAATAATCAATAGATCACCTCACAAAACTTGCTCTATTTATTAATAATAATCAATAGATCACCTTACAAAACTTGCTCTATTTATTAATAATAATCAATAGATCACCTTACAAAACTTGCTCTATTTATTAATAATAATCAATAGATCACCTTGCAAAACTTGCTCTATTAATAATCAATCGATCACCTTACAAAACTTGCTCTATTTATTAATAATAATCAATAGATCACCTTTCAAAACTTGCTCTATTTATTATTAATAATCAATAGATCACCTTACAAAACTTGCTCTATTTATTAAAAATCAATAGATCACCTTGCAAAACTTGCTCTATTAATAATCAATAGATCACCTTACAAAACTTGCTCTATTTATTAATAATAATCAATAGATCACCTTTCAAAACTTGCTCTATTTATTAAAAATCAATAGATCACCTTACAAAACTTGCTCTATTAATAATCAATAGATAACCTTACAAAACTTGCTCTATTTATTAATAATAATCAATAGATCACCTTTCAAAACTTGCTCTATTTATTATTAATAATCAATAGATCACCTTTCAAACCTTGCTCTATTTATTAAAAATCAATAGATCACCTTACAAAACTTGCTCTATTAATAATCAATAGATAACCTTGCAAAACTTGCTCTATTAATAATCAAGAGATCACCTTACAAAACTTGCTCTATTAATAATCAATAGATCACCTGACAAAACTTGCTCTATTAGTAATCAAGAGATCACCTGACAAAACTTGCTCTATTAGTAATCAAGAGATCACCTTACAAAACTTGCTCTATTAATAATCAATGGATCACCTTACAAAACTTGCTCTATTAGTAATCAATAGATCATCTTACAAAATTTGCTCAATTAGTAATCAAGAGATCACCTTACAAAACTTGCTCGATTAGTAATCAAGAGATCACCTGACAAAACTTGCTCTATTAGTAATCAATAGATCACCTGACAAAACTTGCTCTATTTATTAGTAATCAAGAGATCACCTTACAAAACTTGCTCTATTAGTAATCAAGAGATCACCTGACAAAACTTGCTCTATTAGTAATCAAGAGATCACCTTACAAAACTTGCTCTATTAGTAATCAAGTGATCACCTTACAAAACTTGCTCTATTAATAATCAAGAGATCACCTTACAAAACTTGCTCTATTAGTAATCAAGAGATCACCTGACAAAACTTGCTCTATTAGTAATCAAGAGATCACCTGACAAAACGTGCTCTATTAATAATCAAGAGATCACCTGACAAAACTTGCTCTCTTAGTAATCAAGAGATAACCTTACAAAACTTGCTCTATTAATAATCAATAGATCACCTTACAAAACTTGCTCTATTTATTAATGATCAATAGATCACCTTGCAAAACTTGCTCTATTAATAATCAATAGATCACCTTACAAAACTTGCTCCATTTATTAATAATCAATGGATCACATTACAAAACTTGCTCTATTTATTAATGATCAATAGATCACCTTACAAAACTTGCTCTATTTATTAATGATCAATAGATCACCTTACAAAACTTGCTCTATTTATTAATGATCAATAGATCACCCTACAAAACTTGCTCTATTTTTAAATAATCAATAGATCACCCTACAAAACTTGCTCTATTTTTTAATAATCAATAGATCACCTTACAAAACTTGCTCTATTTATTAATAATCAATAGATCACCTTACAAAACTTGCTCTATTTATTAATGATCAATAGATCACCTTACAAAACTTGCTCTATTTATTAATAATCAATAGATCACCTTACAAAACTTGCTCCATTTATTAATAATCAATAGATCACCTTACAAAACTTGCTCTATTTATTAATGATCAATAGATCACCTTACAAAACTTGCTCTATTTATTAATGATCAATAGATCACCTTACAAAACTTGCTCTATTTATTAATAATCAATAGATCACCTTACAAAACTTGCTCTATTTATTAATGATCAATAGATCACCTTACAAAACTTGCTCTATTTATTAATAATCAATAGATCACCTTACAAAACTTGCTCTATTTATTAATAATCAATAGATCACCTTACAAAACTTGCTCTATTTATTAATGATCAATAGATCACCTTACAAAACTTGCTCTATTTATTAATGATCAATAGATCACCTTACAAAACTTGCTCTATTTATTAATGATCAATAGATCACCTTACAAAACTTGCTCTATTTATTAATGATCAATAGATCACCTTACAAAACTTGCTCTATTTATTAATGATCAATAGATCACCCTACAAAACTTGCTCTATTTATTAATAATCAATAGATCACCTTACAAAACTTGCTCTATTTATTAATAATCAATATATCACCTTACAAAACTTGCTCTATTTATTAATAATCAATAGATCACCTTACAAAACTTGCTCTATTTATTAATAATCAATAGATCACCTTACAAAACTTGCTCTATTTATTAATAATCAATAGATCACCTTACAAAACTTGCTCTATTTATTAATGATCAATAGATCACCTTACAAAACTTGCTCTATTTATTAATGATCAATAGATCACCCTACAAAACTTGCTCTATTTATTAATGATCAATAGATCACCTTACAAAACTTGCTCTATTTATTAATGATCAATAGATCACCTTACAAAACTTGCTGAATTTATTAATGATCAATAGATCACCTTACAAAACTTGCTCTATTTATTAATGATCAATAGATCACCTTACAAAACCTGCTCTATTTATTAATGATCAATAGATCACCTTACAAAACTTGCTCTATTTATTAATGATCAATAGATCACCTTACAAAACCTGCTCTCTTTATTAATGATCAATAGATCACCTTACAAAACTTGCTCTATTTATTAATGATCAATAGATCACCTTACAAAACTTGCTCTATTTATTAATAATCAATAGATCACCTTACAAAACTTGCTCTATTTATTAATAATCAATAGATCACCTTACAAAACCTGCTCTATTTATTAATGATCAATAGATCACCTTACAAAACTTGCTCTATTTATTAATGATCAATAGATCACCTTACAAAACTTGCTCTATTTATTAATGATCAATAGATCACCTTACAAAACCTGCTCTATTTATTAATGATCAATAGATCACCTTACAAAACTTGCTCTATTTATTAATGATCAATAGATCACCTTACAAAACTTGCTCTATTTATTAATGATCAATAGATCACCTTACAAAACTTGCTCTATTTATTAATAATCAATAGATCACCTTACAAAACTTGCTCTATTTATTAATAATCAATAGATCACCTTACAAAACTTGCTCTATTTATTAATAATCAATAGATCACCTTACAAAACTTGCTCTATTTATTAATAATCAATAGATCACCTTACAAAACTTGCTCTATTTATTAATAATCAATAGATCACCTTACAAAACTTGCTCTATTTATTAATAATCAATAGATCACCTTACAAAACTTGCTCTATTTATTAATAATCAATAGATCACCTTACAAAACTTGCTCTATTTATTAATAATCAATAGATCACCTTACAAAACTTGCTCTATTTATTAATAATCAATAGATCACCTTACAAAACTTGCTCTATTTATTAATAATCAATAGATCACCTTACAAAACTTGCTCTATTTATTAATAATCAATAGATCACCTTACAAAACTTGCTCTATTTATTAATAATCAATAGATCACCTACAAACAGATCACGTCACAAAACTTGCTCTATTTATTAATAATCGATAGATCACCTTACAAAACTTGCTCTATTTATTAATAATCAATAGATCACCTACAAACAGATCACGTTACAAAACTTGCTCTATTTATTAATAATCAATAGATCACCTTACAAAACTTGCTCTATTTATTAATAATCAATAGATCACCTTACAAAACTTGCTCTATTTATTAATAATCAATAGATCACCTTACAAAACTTGATCTATTTATTAATAATCAATAGATCACCTACAAACAGATCACGTTACAAAACTTGCTCTATTTATTAATAATCGATAGATCACCTTACAAAACTTGCTCTATTTATTAATAATCAATAGATCACCTACAAACAGATCACGTTACAAAACTTGCTCTATTTATTAATAATCGATAGATCACCTTACAAAACTTGCTCTATTTATTAATAATCAATAGATCACCTACAAACAGATCACGTTACAAAACTTGCTCTATTTATTAATAATCAATAGATCACCTTACAAAACTTGCTCTATTTATTAATAATCAATAGATCACCTTACAAAACTTGCTCTATTTATTAATAATCAATAGATCACCTTACAAAACTTGCTCTATTTATTAATAATCAATAGATCACCTTACAAAACTTGCTCTATTTATTAATAATCAATAGATCACCTTACAAAACTTGCTCTATTTATTAATAATCAATAGATCACCTTACAAAACTTGCTCTATTTATTAATAATCAATACATCACCTTACAAAACTTGCTCTATTTATTAATAATCGATAGATCACCTTACAAAACTTGCTCTATTTATTAATAATCAATAGATCACCTACAAACAGATCACGTTACAAAACTTGCTCTATTTATTAATAATCGATAGATCACCTTACAAAACTTGCTCTATTTATTAATAATCAATAGATCACCTTACAAAACTTGCTCTATTTATTAATAATCAATAGATCACCTTACAAAACTTGCTCTATTTATTAATAATCAATAGATCACCTTACAAAACTTGCTCTATTTATTAATAATCAATAGATCACCTTACAAAACTTGCTCTATTTATTAATAATCAATAGATCACCTTACAAAACTTGCTCTATTTATTAATAATCAATAGATCACCTTACAAAACTTGCTCTATTTATTAATAATCAATAGATCACCTTACAAAACTTGCTCTATTTATTAATAATCAATAGATCACCTTACAAAACTTGCTCTATTTATTAATAATCAATAGATCACCTACAAACAGATCACGTTACAAAACTTGCCCTATTTATTAATAATCGATAGATCACCTTACAAAACTTGCTCTATTTATTAATAATCAATAGATCACCTACAAACAGATCACGTTACAAAACTTGCTCTATTTATTAATAATCGATAGATCACCTTACAAAACTTGCTCTATTTATTAATAATAATCAATAGATCACCTACAAACAGATCACGTTACAAAACTTGCTCTATTTATTAATAATCAATAGATCACCTTACAAAACTTGCTCTATTTATTAATAATCAATAGATCACCTTACAAAACTTGCTCTATTTATTAATAAATCAATAGATCACCTTACAAAACTTGCTCTATTTATTAATAATCAATAGATCACCTTAAAAAACTTGCTCTATTTATTAATAATCAATAGATCACCTTACAAAACTTGCTCTATTTATTAATAATCAATAGATCACCTTACAAAACTTGCTCTATTTATTAATAATCAATAGATCACCTTACAAAACTTGCTCTATTTATTAATAATCGATAGATCACCTTACAAAACTTGCTCTATTTATTAATAATCAATAGATCACCTACAAACAGATCACGTTACAAAACTTGCTCTATTTATTAATAATCGATAGACCTCCTTACAAAACTTGCTCTATTTATTAATAATCAATAGATCACCTTACAAAACTTGCTCTATTTATTAATAATCAATAGATCATCTTACAAAACTTGCTCTATTTATTAATAATCAATAGATCACCTTACAAAACTTGCTCTATTTATTAATAATCAATAGATCACCTTACAAAACTTGCTCTATTTATTAATAATCAATAGATCACCTTACAAAACTTGCTCTATTTATTAATAATCAATAGATCACCTACAAACAGATCACGTTACAAAACTTGCCCTATTTATTAATAATCGATAGATCACCTTACAAAACTTGCTCTATTTATTAATAATCAATAGATCACCTACAAACAGATCACGTTACAAAACTTGCTCTATTTATTAATAATCGATAGATCACCTTACAAAACTTGCTCTATTTATTAATAATCAATAGATCACCTACAAACAGATCACGTTACAAAACTTGCTCTATTTATTAATAATCGATAGATCACCTTACAAAACTTGCTCTATTTATTAATAATCAATAGATCACCTTACAAAACTTGCTCTATTTATTAATAATCAATAGATCACCTACAAACAGACCACGTTACAAAACTTGCTCTATTTATTAATAATCAATAGATCACCTACAAACAGATCACGTTACAAAACTTGCTCTATTTATTAATAATCGATAGATCTCCTTACAAAACTTGCTCTATTTATTAATAATCAATAGATCACCTACAAACAGATCACGTTACAAAACTTGCTCTCTTTATTAATAATCGATAGATCACCTTACAAAACTTGCTCTATTTATTAATAATCAATAGATCACCTACAAACAGATCACGTTACAAAACTTGCTCTATTTATTAATAATCGATAGATCACCTTACAAAACTTGCTCTATTTATTAATATTCAATAGATCACCTTACAAAACTTGCTCTATTTATTAATAATCAATAGATCACCTTACAAAACTTGCTCTATTTATTAATTAATCAATAGATCACCTTACAAAACTTGCTCTATTTATTAATAATCAATAGATCACCTTACAAAGCTTGCTCTATTTATTAATAATCAATAGATCACCTTACAAAACTTGCTCTATTTATTAATAATCAATAGATCACCTACAAACAGATCACGTTACAAAACTTGCTCTATTTATTAATAATCAAGAGCTCACCTGACAAAGCTTTCTCTTCCAAATGTTGAGAACAAACAAGAAACGATTCAATCAGGTACGGGGTTAGGACAACTTATTCGTCATATTCTAATCTCTGAACTACACAAAGCAATAAACACAGTTTTCAAAACAAGATTTGAGAAAGCAAAGTTCACTTCAGTGAAAAACAGGTAACTCTCGGGCCAGAGTGAAGTGTGGTTTGGGGGGGGGGGGGGGGGGGGTTGGTGATTGATTTGATTGGTGATGTCAATGAACGGGAGTCAAAAGGGCTAGATCTGGGTGCACCTGAAACATCAGGTGTCAGGGAGTTGTGCATCACAGAGTGTTCCAAATAAACATCAGGTGTCAGGGAGTTGTGCATCACAGAGTGTTCCAAATAAACATCAGGTGTCAGGGAGTTGTGCATCACAGAGTGTTCCAAATAAACATCAGGTGTCAGGGAGTTGTGCATCACAGAGTGTTCCAAATAAACATCAGGTGTCAGGGAGTTGTGCATCACAGAATGTTCCAAATGATTCACATACAACGCAATTGTAAACAAATCAGCATACCCCATGCCAAGACACTGCTCCGGCAGCACCAACGCTCTTGTTAGGGATGTTGCTAACTTACTGCATATTATCCAATCATGGAACCTGGCATATTGAGCTTATTATGGCCTTATAGGTCTCATACAAACACCAGAAGTTACAAACAAATGCCCACACCTGCGTAAAATTGCTAACGAGCTGGTACCACTCCATTATTCTGAAGTTGGGCTTCTTATTGGTTACAACTGTGCCCGAGCTTTAACACCTCGAGACATAATTCCTCCCACGAGCAACGATCCACATGGTAAGAGGACTGATCTGGGTTGGGGAAGAGAAGGAATTGTGGACCAAAGTGCTGTAGACACCGATGATGTTGGAGTGAGTCATCGCATTCTCTCAAGATTAGCATAATCAAAGCTACAACAATCTGGTAAGGCATGCCCAAGTGAGTATATGGAAGTTGTATTCTGTTGAAGGCCAAAGGTGAAAGAAGCTTAGAGGACAAAAGGCTTCTTTCTACAGTCCAGAAAGATGTTCATCTCTCAGATCAGCAATACGAAATGCCATTGCCATTCTTGGGAAGAATGCCAGGGGCATAGAAAAGACCCCTTTATATGGTGTGTGCCATGTGGAAAACTCTAGAAAAGAAGGGACTGTAGCTTGTAGAAAATGCCGAACTATAGAAAATAAAAAAACTCGTGTCTAGCCTTGAGTTCTTAGGAGGAACCAAGTAATGCTCAAGAAAAGTTCATATAAAGGGGCGCCCTACATCTGGCAAAAAATATACATTTATTTCTTCACGCAGGTGTAAAAATCAAATTGGCGCCCCTTTATATAAACTTTTCTAGAGCATTACTTGGTTCCTCCTAAAAACACAAGGGTAGTCCAGCATGCACACGAAATTTTTTGAATGCCCCTTATTTTCTACTGGTATAAAGTACATCAAAAATGACGGGTTGGAACAGTTTATTTGATGGTGCAGCCATGTGAGCGGGCCAAAGTCTGAAGCCTGGGCCTAGTGTCAGAGTGCTTATATCATCTTTATTTATTAGATATCCTAGAGACGTAAATACACACTCGGTTTACTCTGCGCACTTTGCACATCACGTTCAGCGAATGTCACCTCCCTGTGCCTTGTATTTATTGTGATAAAAAAAAAAGAAGCTTCCGTACGCCGACATTGAGGCTCGGTTTGCAAGCCACCGTCTATAATTCCAATGTAAGAAACATATTTACTCTTCTTTTGGGTCTTCGGAGTCCTCAGCGTCTTTTGGGTCCTCTGGTTCATTTGGAACTTTGGGGTGTTCAAGATCTTTTGCATCCTTGGGATATTTTGGGTCTTTTGTGTCCTCTGGATAATTTGGGTCCTTGTGGTCTTTTGGGTCATTTGAATCTTTTGGGTCCTCTGGATCTTTGGGGTCCTCGAGTCTTTTCAGTCATCTAGGTATTTGGGGTATTTTGTGTCTTTGGGGTAATTTGGGTCTTTCGGTTCCACTGGGTCCTCAGGATCTTTGGGGTCTTTTTAGTGTTTTGGATTGTTTGGTTCTGTGGTGTCGTTAAGGGTCTTTGGGGTATTTTGGATTTTCAGGGACTTTTTGGTCTTCTTTTTGATTATTTTTGGTCTTTGGGATATTTCAGTCATCAGATTTGGGATATGTCAGCATCAGAAGAGTGCAAAACATGGATCTGGCACCATCAGAAGAGCGCAAAACATGGATCTGGCACCATCAGAAGAGCGCAAAACATGGATCTGGCACCATCAGAAGAGCGCAAAACATGGATCTGGCAGCATCAGAAAAAAGCAGAAAACATGGATCTGGCAGCATCAGCAAAGCGCAAAGCATGGATGGATCTGTTGAGAGATCTTGGCCGTTTTCTCCAAATTGAAAAACTCTTTGTTTGGTTTATCAAGTTGGATTTTGTCCATCCATAGTCGGACGAAAGATCCGTTTGCCTGCTCCTTCACAATTTCAGCCAGTAATGTCCTTTTCTCTGCCAACAGCTGGACATTCTCGTTAGATATTCCATATTTTTGCTCACAATCATGAATATCCTTTTTTAAAGCAGATATCACACCGAATGTGTTACATGTTTTATACGAGCAGTATTGTTGGCAAAAACACTTAACTTGGGATTTTGTGTAATCCCGCCATTGTCTTAGATTTAAGAAGGAACACTTTTGCAATTTACAATCTTTCCATACTATTCTAAAAGCTTCTTTGAAATGTGCACTTTGTAAAAGTTTAACATTGAATGTCCAATATGCAATTTTACAAACATTATTAGGTAAACGACAAACCACAACGACCATGTGATGGTCGGAAAAACCAGACGGCCTTTTGTAAGAAATCTTGACAAGATTTCCATGTCACGGTTGACATATATTCTGTCCAAACGAGCCATCGTCAAAAGATCCCTTGAAGGACAAACCCATGTATATTGACGGATGTTATGGTTTTGTACCCGCCACACATCCACAAGTTTAAATTTTTTTACAAGCTGTGCCAAAGGCCTTGCACTGGCCAAGTTGTGGATCGAGGGTACAGTTGTCGACTCCCCTCAGACACGATAACATAGACATGTCAACGGTGCTTTAAAAACCCGCTAACTTATCAAAAACGCCGCTTCTTTCAGAGTTATCACTGGGGGCGGTTACATTAGACATGAAGATCTTTTGATTACCACAGACATTAAACAACTCTTGCCAATTTCTCTACTCGCACACTCGCTCTCTATGGGAGCAGTAGGGGGTCATATCTTCCGTTATTATTATTACCAATTATTATTGCTAATATTTATGTTAGATCAGGGCACTGAAAAGATCAGACCATGCCTCAAAATTTATAATTCCCGATAATAAAAGTTACTTTCATAATGGTGTCAGGGAGTGGAGGAGGGCGGGGAAGGGGCACACACACACAGACTCTATTGCAAGTCACAAAAGCCCTTGGGGAGGGGGGGGGGGGGGATGGGATATTGTTTCGTAATATCATTAATATTTTGCTAAGATCATGAGTGTTATTATTAATTTTGCAATGAGAAGTTGTTTTGGAAAAACGCCACGAAAGTCCTTGGAAGAACTCCATGTTAGCGGCCTGAAGGGTCGTGTTATTAACCCCTAGGGGGCACATAGACTGCAGTATATCTTCGGCCAGGGTCGTTCGTCGACGTGATAAACATAGACTAATGTCCGGAATCCTCCAAATTGATTTCAATTCAGTGTTAAACAGCATTAGCGACTGTTTATATAATATTTTTACTTCTGGTAGAGGAGCTCCCACGAAAACGGCACGATAAGCTATTTACAAACGTTAACATTGCGTTTGTTCAAGGACGGTGAACTGTGTAAGCAATAGAGCTCAATACCAAAAACCCCGAGTATGTTCGTTTGCATCAACAACTGAGTGGCATATCTGGAGAAGAACTGAACAACCAACATGCAGTGTGGCACAAATCATGTCACGGTAAAGCAACACACAAACAACACATTGAGAGAGAGACAAAGCTAGATATGACAAAGCGATTTCATCCCAAGAGTCAAGTGTATTGTCATACAGAAAAGTTGGCGGTCGTCCTCACGCGTCCCAAACATCTAACACCCCAAACCAGGCAAGCTCTGCATCTACCAAGATCTCGTTATCCTCCTTTCGAAAACAAACACTGTTTCTTCTGTCAAATAGAGAAGATTTGTGGTGATAAGACAGAACACCTTGTTACTTGTCGAAGTTACAATGTTGGAGTGTCAACGCAAGACATAGTTGATGTTAGTGGGAATGAACGGTGGACAGTAAACCTAGCGAACCTCATAACTGGTGGCGACTTTATTTCAAGAGATATTAAATATCACAAACGTTGCCATCCCACTAACTGGCACAAGTACAAACAAGCTAAATAAAGAGTCAGCAACAGAGAACCGTCAGCTGAGGCAGAAAATACAGTGGAATTTATTTCTGCAGAGATCGAGTTCAGTGGCGAATTGCGGGACTCTCCAGATCAAGGAAGCATCCGAACACGATACAACCGCATGATGCGCGATCATGGCATTCCAAACCAACAGATCACACGTGCAGTGCTCCTCACCAAAATAGAACAACAAATGTCGAACTTCACAATTACGGAAGCAAAAGGAAGAAAACCTGCAGTCATTTATTCTAAGGAAACTGTTCGATCAGCAATAGATACTGCTGTGGAAGTGTAACTCAGTGTAACTTATTGGTTGGAACTGGTAACTAACCAAGGTACGAGCAGGTGGTCGTAAGAATGTCAGGAATGCATCTCGCCCTGTCGAAGCTGGGAGTCCTGTTGTGTAGCTTTAGCACGACCCCGGGCTAACACACATTCCCAAGCCCGTACTATTGTCTTTCATCGGGATGCAAAGTGGATGAAGCAAATTCCCAGCAGGGAGGAGAGCGGGCTGGTGCCAGTGAGGCGACCAGTAACGTTTGCGGAGAACGGATTCGAAGCAGCGGAGAAGGGATTACGATTTCAGCGGACAGAGGATTAACTGAAGTTTGCCGATATAAGCAGAAGAGACTTGGAGTCAAAGAGCACTTGCCACGAGAAGCCCTGCCCGACGGAATGAACGCGTACCACGGGTTCGGCGCTGCAGCCACGAAAGAGGGACTATGCGGATAGAGTTACCTGGTCCATTGAGTTAAACAGTATTATTTGGTAATGGAATGAAGTGAATAACCAGTTAATAAAGTTGTGACCTTTTGTAAAACCTGTTTCCGACCATTGGCGTCTTGAGTCTCACCCTACACTTCCACGACAATCTGGAGGCACCGCTGAGATTTCGAGTGGACGTCGCCAAGGGAAGCATGGCGTCTTGGGATGGTCCATTACGAAATACGAACTTGAAGTTAATTCTTCGAATCATGGTGGAGGATGTGTGTGTGGGACATGCATTCCATAGGTAATCCAAGGAGTGTAAACGTATTTTTTGTCACGACCGTCCGAGGTAAAAGTCACGGATGGAACGTTTTAAATGATTCTATTATTCGTGTGCTTGCGAGGATATGTACATTATACGCTGGGTATTAAAAGCCTTACTCTGTTCTGGAGGAGAATAGGCCCATGAGTGCACCATGAGGCGATTTGTTTGCCGGTTCGGTAAGGTTCGGTAAGGTCCGTACACGTGTACAATCGTGTACACCCGTTTTAAATAAATAAATAAATAATTTTTTTCAGTTTTCCCGCCATGTCTAAAACTCGTTTGATTACAATATAAATTAATGACAGACAACGCCATCTCATGCCGGTCCAGAATTATTGTGAAAGATGGCGATTGGATGAAAATTGCATACCGACACTCCCTCACTGTCCCTCATTGTTCCTCATTTCCATTTCAGCTACCTGTCTCTTGCTCCCGCTCCTTCTCCCTCCCCTCCCTCTAGTTCCCATTGGCGGACGTTTTGCGAGAAGCAAAGCGTTTTGCAGGAAGCTTCCAGGAAGCTTCCAGGAAGCAAAGCCAGGGCTGTTGTTTTTTCGTGTTTTTCCTCTGCTCCCTGTGCTTGATATTTAAATCCCATTCGAATGTCAAGTAAATCGGATGGAAATTGTTGTTGGAACTTGTTGTTGGAACTTGTTGGAACTTGTTGTTGGAACTTGTTGTTGGAACTTGCTGTTGGAACTTGTTGTTGGAACTTGCTGTTGGAACTTGTTGTTGGAACTTGTTGTTGGAACTTGTTGTTGGAACTTGTTGTTGGAACTTGTTGTTGGAACTTGCTGTTGGAACTTGTTGTTGGAACTTGTTGTTGGAACTTGTTGTTGGAACTTGTTGTTGGAACTTGTTGTTGGAACTTGTTGTTTGAACTTGTTGTTGGAACTTGTTGTTGAAACTTGTTGTTGGAACTTGTTGTTGGAACTTGCTGTTGGAACTTGTTGGAACTTGCTGTTGGAACTTGTTGTTGGAACTTGTTGTTGGAACTTGTTGTTGGAACTTGTTGTTGGAACTTGTTGTTGGAACTTGCTGTTGGAACTTGTTGTTGGAACTTGTTGTTGGAACTTGTTGTTGGAACTTGTTGTTGGAACTTGTTGTTGGAACTTGTTGTTTGAACTTGTTGTTGGAACTTGTTGTTGGAACTTGTTGTTGGAACTTGTTGTTGGAACTTGCTGTTGGAACTTGTTGTTGGAACTTGTTGTTGGAACTTGTTGTTTGGAACTTGTTGTTGGAACTTGTTGTTGGAACTTGTTGTTGGAACTTGTTGTTGGAACTTGTTGTTGGAACTTGTTGGAACTTGTTGTTGGAACTTGTTGTTGGAACTTGCTGTTGGAACTTGTTGTTGGAACTTGTTGGAACTTGTTGTTGGAACTTGCTGTTGGAACTTGTTGTTGGAACTTGTTGTTTGAACTTGTTGTTGGAACTTGTTGTTGGAACTTGTTGTTGGAACGTTTTGGGAACATTCAAAGTTGGGTTTTGCTAACGTTTCCACAACGTCGCTACAACGTTTCACTTTCGTTGTTGCAACGTTTTGCTCCAACGTTTTGGGAACATTCAAATGTTGGGTTTTGCTGACGTTTCCACAACGTCGCTACAACGTTTCACTTTCGTTGTTGCAACGTTTTGCTCCAACGTTTTGGGAACATTTAAATGTTGGGTTTTGCTGACGTTTCCACAACGTCGCTACAAAGTTTCACTTTCGTTGTTGCAACGTTTTGCTCCAACGTTTTGGGAACATTTAAATGTTGGGTTTTGCTGACGTTTCCACAACGTCGCTACAACGTTTCACTTTCGTTGTTGCAACGTTTTGCTCCAACGTTTTGGGGACACTCAAATGTTAAGTAAATCGGATAAGAATTCACGAGTTATTTAATTATTAGCGATTAATGAAGTACTTATTTAATTAATTACATTTCTTATTACATTACAGTAATTACATTACAGTAATTACCTGAGGTAATTACAGTAATTACAGTTCCGGTAATTACAGTAATTACAGTAATCATTACAGTAATTGCAGTAATCTTATTACAGTCATTACATTACATTAACTCAGGCACCTTTTGAGTAAGGAAGCTGATATTTGGACATGACACTGACCAAGTGATGTGGCTGTCAAGGAAAATTTTGATTTATTGATTAATCATTTAATAAATTAACTCGTTGATTTATAAATGACTTATTTAATTAAAATTCCTCAGAGATGCATCTTCGGATGAAATACTTGCAGATTGGTTATGCTATGAGCCAATTGATTAAGGAAAATATTTTGTGATGGCTATATTGGCAATTTCGTGGCCATATTCGTGGCAACTCAGTTAGTGCCACTGCACCTTTAAAATGCATCCCTGCGTTCATTTTTCGATCGATTGAGTTGAAATTTTGAACAATCGGATCTGGACTGTCGTTGTTAACGACTGTAGCACGCACCCGTCCAATCAGGATGGAGCGGTATGGTCCCCGGATTATCACTGCCCGCAGTTTTAATTAGTTTTACTTTTTCTCTTGGTCATATAATTTGGAAGACATGCATGTCATGATATAGGAAATGTTTGTTCTGTTGAACGGAATAAATGTTGTTTATTTGTGTGGGTGTGTATTTTTTGTGTATTTTGGATATATTTTCACGACTAATTCCAGTTAACATCCTGCAAATTTGCTCGTTTGCTGGCCGAGTCGAAATTGCGTTGAGTTCCTATGGCATGCGCCATTAAAAGCGCTGTGTAATGGTTGAGCTCCCTTTATTTCGTTTTGGTCATGCGGATGAGCAGACAAAATGACGAATGCTGCGGCTGGAGCAGTAGAAGCGATGTTTTTAATTGAAACGATGTAATGAGTAATTAAAAGTGGGAGGGGGCAACACCACGCATACCTCTTTTAAGGTGTGTATGAACCCTGGAATAAACGTGGGAGGGGGCAACACCACGCATACCTCTTTTAAGGTGTGTATAAACCCTGGAATATTTCAGCAATCAATACAATGCTGAAACTATGTAAGTTAAGTTAATAAGTAATTTAATGAGTAACTTAATGAGTAATTTAATGAGTAATTTAATAAGTAATTTGATGAGTAATTTAATGAGTAATTTAATGAGTAATTTAATGAGTAACTTAATGAGTAATTTAATAAGTAATTTAATGAGTAATTTAATGAGTAATTTAATAAGTAACTTAATGAGTAATTTAATGAGTAATTTAATGAGTAATTTAATGAGTAACTTAATGAGTAATTTAATGAGTAATTTAATAAGTAATTTAATGAGTAATTTAATGAGTAATTTAATAAGTAATTTAATGAGTAATTTAATGAGTAATTTAATGAGTAATTTAATGAGTAATTTAATGAGGAATTTAATGAGGAATTAAAAGTGGGAGGGTGCAACACCACGCATACCTCTTTTAAGGTGTGTATAAACCCTGGAATAAACGTGGGAGGGGGCAACACCACGCATACCTCTTTTAAGGTGTGTATAAACCCTGGAATATTTCAGCAATCAATACGATGCTGAAATGATGTAATTTACTGTGTAAGAGGGTCGACCTTGGGTTTGTTTGGGTTTTGTTGTTTATTTTTGTGGGTGTGTATTTTTGTGTATTTTGGATATATTTTCACGACTAATTCCAGTTAACATCCTGCAAAATTTGCTCGTTTTCTGGCCGAGTCGAAATTGCGTTGAGTTCCTATGGCATGCGCCATTAAAAGCGCTGTGTAATGGTTGAGCTCCCTTTATTTCGTTTTGGTCACGCGGATGAGCAGACAAAATGACGAATGCTGCGGCTGGAGCAGTGGAAGCGAATTTTTAATTGTTCAATGATTATTCGATATTGTTATGACTTATTGTCAATAGGTATACTAAGGGCCATGAGGTAGCCTGTTGCTTTGTACAGTTT
This sequence comes from Myxine glutinosa, assembly GCF_964187855.1. Taxonomy (NCBI): domain Eukaryota; kingdom Metazoa; phylum Chordata; class Myxini; order Myxiniformes; family Myxinidae; genus Myxine; species Myxine glutinosa. The sequence goes on from NC_136268.1 coordinate 13,662,838, forward strand.
TATTCTATTGTTGATTATACCACATAGCTGTGGTGATAAAGGAAATGTTCGTTTTAAATAGATGATTATGATAGGACCATGACTATAAAATCATGATGATTATTATGAATGATATCATAGGGTTCAAATGCAGAATGATTGCATGAACTTGGGAAAGAACTTTCAAGCCCTATGGGATAAATTGGGTGTTACAAGCGATGGAGTTTCAAAATTTAGCATGATTGAAGGAATTTTACAGTCTTATTTCAGGAGTTTTACGAAATTTATATTGCCAAGAGATTTGGGTACTATTAAAAGAAAAATGATGAGATATTTTTCCCAAAGAACTTTAATATCTGCCATCCATTTTGGCGGTCTCACGAATGAAGGATGAGTTGCCTTTAGTGGTTGCAAAGAAAATTTGTGAAGACCAGGCAAAATGGAAAAAAATAGGTCAGATATGACCCTAGGACAGAACAGTGATTCGTCAATTGACATGAGGTATGAACCAGAGGTGACGACCGATGAGCTTCGATCTCAGTCAATGGATGGACCTGTCCTGACATCATTGGGGAAAGGGCTTATGCAAGGAGTCATCCAAAATGATTAATTTGATTTATTGATGAATATTGATGAATTAATTGAAATTGAATAATTGATTGAATTGTTGATTGATTGAATCTAATTGATTGAATTTAATTGAATAAATTTAACTGGATAAATTGAATTGAATAAATTAAATTGAATATATTGATCGTTTGATTGATGAAAATGCGGTCTCAAGAAAGAAGCTTTAATATCTTTGTGAGATATTATCAATGTGAAGACAACCTTGGAAAATTGAGCAAGGTGGTGAGTTTATATATAGATATATATGTGCGGTTACCATTGTATGATTTCCCCTTCAACAGAGCGGACACCTGAGGATTCACCCATTTCATACTGACCCTCTGGCTCATCTGCAAATACTGATCTGTGAGATTGGATTGTGCAAAAGCAACAGGTGAGAGAGATTCTCTGGAAATCACCGTTTGAACAGGTGGAGAGATCCTTCCTCGAGGTACGAGAGAAGCTTTAGAGGAACAAACTACAACACATCCAACGCTACTTTGATAAAAGGCAGAATGGGAAATGGAGCCTGCAAGAATACACAAGGACAACCAGAGATTCCACAAAAAGGTACTTGTACACATCATATGTACGACCGTTATGGTGCCGAAGCTATAAGGCAGGTCGAGAATTGGTATTTGTGGACAAAGGGACATGATGAGGAGTTTCCAAGAGATGGTACATTTGAGCGAAGTCGATTGGAAAGATTGGAACAAAGATTGAAAGCCAGGAAGAGACAGAATCTAACGGTAGACTGGCTTGCATTCCATCTTTGGGATGGTGAATCCAGACAACGGGAACAGCAAGAACGGATAACGGATCTAGAACTTAAAATAAAAAGGATACAGGATACAGTGGAGGAGACAAATGCACAACTGCCCTCGAAATTAGGAATGAAGGGGACAGTTGTCCCATCTGATTTCCAGTTGTCTCCCCAAAAAGGACGGTACAGAGAATTTTTTCATGTTTCGGGAGATAACGAGAGATTGCAGTGGCAACTCAGGGATGTAGAGATGCAACCCAGCAATACAAGTGCACAGGTGCACAGACCAGGCGACGACAGAAACCGGTGTTTCAAGTGTGGACGGATGGGACATTGGAAAAGAGGATGTCCGTATACCAAAAGGAAGACAAGTTCATAGGGTAAACTAAGATCAAGGGTACCAGTGCTGACCGATACCTCAGACAATGATTAGGCCTTCATTGCGGCAGGTCCCAAATGACGATTGGCCTCAACAGATTAGATTACTGGACAAACATGAATAACTGTCGATGATTCTTGTGTCTGAAAAGGTTTTCGGAGCAAGAATTATTCATTTTTTCTTTTGCTTGTAAGCAAATTAGTAATTAATTGATCAAATGCCGAAATTGGATCTTTTATGTTGGGCACAAAATTTTAAATTTACAAAGTTGGAACAATTGCTTTGCAAATTTTTGAAACCAAGTGACAAGAGTCACATGATGATCAGGTGGGAATTTCGGACTAGTGTTCCGCATGATTGATAGGTCAGTGGTCGACTGACATGCAAATGGGTGTGTAGTCAAATTTGGATAAATTTATGGTGGGAACTGAAAGGGTAATTTCAATGTGACATCATAGGGGTTTTCTAAGAATAAACTTTTTGGTCCATTTGCGTATTAGCATTTATAAAATTGAAGGACAAATTTTATGAAAATGAAATAAAACTGACACCCATCCTGATCTGTAAATAATGGTTCCAACGCAAACAAATATGCATAATGCATGCGTGTGTGTGTGTTTTGTGTATCAATGTTTGTGTTTGTTGTTTTTGTTTTTGTGTATCAATCTTACAAGATTGTTGACACCGACAGCGTGCCTTGTCTGAAAAAATAGATAGTTCCATGGGGATGGGATCGCATATCGAGAGAATTCATAAAATAAAAAATAAAAAATAAAAATAGAAATATAATTTGATTATGAAAATTATCACTTTTGTCAAGGGAGATGGAGAATAAAGATTTGATTTGCTGAGTTATGAGCAGCCATTCATTAATAGTAAAAAAAAATTGGAAGTAATCTTGGGATTCCATTGTGATCGAATTTATATGAGAATCAAAGCTATTTATGGATATGAGCTTCATAAAAATGTGGGAGTACAAAATTAGCCAAATTTTGGAGAGGTCTTACACTGACTTCCCAGAGTACTCTGCTCATGGATTTTTATATATATAAACTTGAATTTTATCAGCATATAAATTGTGCTGTATGTATGGATGTGGTTTAGGCATAGATGATATGGGAAAATAGTAAAGAAAATTTTGCTGGTTTGAACTATTGTGGGTTTTCAGTTCTGGAGTTCAAACAAAGTCACTGGTTAACAGATGAGAAAGGATAGTAAATAAATTATTCGATGCTGGGCAAATTAAGTGCGATATTACTAAGACTTATGAGAGCTATTGGTCTTCCTTACAGCAGTGGAAAATTATTGGAAAAAATTAGATCCAACATAATGAATCTATAAAAGAATGTGATAGGGATAATATCCTCAATTTGTACTAATTATTTGATTGTGGGTAAAGGAATTAATTTATCGTAGTGGATTGTTAACAGCAGCCTGAAAATGTCCTGAGAGTGTGCATCCATGTAATCAGAAATCCCAGATTTGTTTTTACAAACAACATTTTGGTAGAGGTCTTGTGTGGACGAGCACTTCCTTGGTAGATAAAGAACGGTACTGCATGCTGGCAGCCACTTTTGCGGCCAGCTAGGCCAAACAAATTGAGAGGAAATTGTAGTTAAATACGCAAGTTACACATGGCTATTTGTAAAAAGGAAATTTGTTGAGATGGGAAACATTTTTCGAAGGTTTATTAAAGTGTTATAATATGACATGTGGCAAGGCAAACTATTGGATGGGAAAATTAGATCTGGCTATAGAATAAATTTATTGACCCTGTGGAAGTGTAACTCAGTGTAACTTATCTCTTGGCACTGGTAACTTATTAATTAACACTGGTAACGAAGCAGATACATTTTACCTGCAAACTCTGTGAAAGACGAGTTCGCAAATGAGTGTCAGGAATGTGCCCGAACATGATAATCTCTTGTCCACCTGGTCACAGCCCCTGGCTGGAGCACCCCCCTATCGTTTGGTAAATGGAACTCACAGCAGGAGGGGAGCGAGCTGATGCCAGGACTTGGTGCATGCATGACCTCGGGGCATTAGCGGAGAAAGGTTTAACGTTCAGCGGACAGGGGATTAAGTCCAGTTTGTCCATATAAACGAGAGCAAACGTTGAGTAAAAAGAACTTGTCACCAGGAGCTCTGACCGACGGAACGGACGAGCACTCCTCATCATCAGACCCTCTGCCCGACGGGAGTGGCGGAGGAACATCGGCCGAATGAGAAGGACCATGCGAAAAGAGTTAACCTGGTCCATTGAATTAAGCGGTATCATTTGGTAATTGGAATGAAGTGAATAACCAGTTAATAAACCAGACCTTTTGTAAAACCTGTGTCCGGTCATTGGAGTCTTGAGTCTCCCACAATACTTCCCCTACAATTTGGAGGCACCGCTGACATCAATTGTACAAACAAGTCTTTAAAAGGTGAGTGTGGCTTGTTTTTGTCCAATATGATTTACGAACTTGGAAATAGTTTTGTACATACATGGGGAAGGAGGTGGTTCTGGGGGTCCCGTGCGCACCGATGCCGCGATAGGTGGCGTGACCAGTCACGAATGGTACTTCGATAAATGATTGTACCTATTATTCGTGTTTTCCTAAAATGATTTCTGTAAATACGTATTTTTTGCGCTGGTCATTAAAGGCCTTACTGTGACCTGGGAGCAAACGGAGCATGCGTGCACCATGCGACCATTTGCTTCCAAGACGTGTAAGGCCGGTACACTCGTTTAAAGTAGTTTTTTTGTTTGCACTTGTTCAAAGCACGCGACTTGCTCGGCGTGCGACAGGGAACCGGGAAATGGAATTATATTTATATATATATTTTTTTACCTAATTCCAATTTATGGTATTGCGACAAAACGGCTTATATCTTTGGAACGACTCTTTTGTGGAAGAGCAATGGCAGACCACCCATTGTCACCACTTTCATGAGCTCAGAGAAATAAAACAGCTAGTGGAAATCGGCAGCAGAGTGGGAATCGGCAGACAATGGAACAGCTAGCGACGAGTGTTTGTGAGTAACAACCACCCTCTGGTCGAGGCTCATAGGAGGGGTGATGCTTACTGATTCGGCACGCTTACAATAGGTGTTAATGGTGGGATGTCAGAGGTTTTGGTGTGGTTTAATGTTCACACTGTTTTGGAAAATAATGCTCGATGCAACATGATCCTAAAAAGAACCCATCCCTACATCGAAGGATCAGGAAGGGAAGGAATGGAAAATTTGAAGTATTAAAGTTACGGAACTCAAAATGTCTGGGTTTGGATGTAGTCATTAAAGGATTGAGTCATTCATTGGTGTGATGATGGTCCTAATATTTTGATAAATGTTTGATAATGGTCCTGGTAATTTTAGTCCTAGGAATAATATTGCTAGTGGTTTGTCTGAAGGTTTTAATGGGATCGGATTTTATCTATCTATAATTCCAGTAATCTCGGTGTGTGTGTCGGTCTGTCTGTATGCGACCACTGTTTCTCGACAACTACCGGTCCGATATACTTGAAACTTGCCAGGTATATTGCTGGGGACCCGAGGATGTGCCTTTTCAAGGTTTGAAATTAATCGGACAAGTGGGTCCCAAGGTATGGTCACCGTACTCGCAAGCCGTTCGCTTTGGCTTTGCGAATGGACCAAACCATTTCATGTAAATAGAGGGGGGGGGGGGGGGTTCTGTGGTCGTTCGCTTTGGCTTTGCGAATGGACCAAACCATTTCATGTAAATAGAGGGGGGGGGGGGGTTCTGTGGTCGTTACTGCCACGTGGTTTCAAAGTTTTTTGTTGTTGTTGTTCGCACGCATGTTTTTTTGCAAGCACGTACGGGCAAGCACGTATGTGCGGGCACGCCCTAGTATATATAAATTGAGGTAATATTGAGTTATGGAATTAATTGCTTTCAACAATGCAAAGGGTGACAAGATATGGGATTTTAATGGGATTTTAATGGGATTTTAATGGGATATTGGTTTAGGAATGTTTAGAGGTCATTGCAATGTGATAATTACTTGTGATCATTTGTTGTTGCAACGTTTTGCTCCAACGTTTTGGGAACACTCGAATGTCAAGTGAATCGAATGAAAATTAAGGATTTTTCAAATTGTTGTTGACTTTTGGCCTATGTTGAATAAAATAGTTGTTGATTGAACTAGTTGAGGGATATATAAATCCCATTCGAATGTCAAGTGAATCGAATGAAAATTAAGGATTTTTCAAATTGTTGTGGACTTTTGGCCTATGTTGAATAAAATAGTTGTTGATTGAACTAGTTGAGGGATATATAAATCCCATTCGAATGTCAAGTGAATCGAATGAAAATTAAGGATTTTTCAAATTGTTGTTGACTTTTGGCCTATGTTGAATAAAATAGTTGTTGATTGAACTAGTTGACGGATATATAAATCCCATTCGAATGTCAAGTGAATCGAATGAAAATTAAGGATTTTTCAAATTGTTGTTGACTTTTGGCCTATGTTGAATAAAATAGTTGTTGATTGAACTAGTTGAGGGATATATAAATCCCATTCGAATGTCAAGTGAATCGAATGAAAATTAAGGATTTTTCAAATTGTTGTTGACTTTTGGCCTATGTTGAATAAAATAGTTGTTGATTGAACTAGTTGACGGATATATAAATCCCATTCGAATGTCAAGTGAATCGAATGAAAATTAAGGATTTTTCAAATTGTTGTTGACTTTTGGCCTATGTTGAATAAAATAGTTGTTGATTGAACTAGTTGAGGGATATATAAATCCCATTCGAATGTCAAGTGAATCGAATGAAAATTAAGGATTTTTCAAATTGTTGTTGACTTTTGGCCTATGTTGAATAAAATAGTTGTTGATTGAACTAGTTGAGGGATATATAAATCCCATTCGAATGTCAAGTGAATCGAATGAAAATTAAGGATTTTTCAAATTGTTGTGGACTTTTGGCCTATGTTGAATAAAATAGTTGTTGATTGAACTAGTTGACAGATATATAAATCCCATTCGAATGTCAAGTGAATCGAATGAAAATTAAGGATTTTTAAAATTGTTGTTGACTTTTGGCCTATGTTGAATAAAATAGTTGTTGATTGAACTAGTTGAGGGATATATAAATCCCATTCGAATGTCAAGTGAATCGAATAAAAATTAAGGATTTTTCTAATTGTTGTGGACTTTTGGCCTATGTTGAATAAAATAGTTGTTGATTGAACTAGTTGAGGGATATATAAATCCCATTCGAATGTCAAGTGAATCGAATGAAAATTAAGGATTTTTCAAATTGTTGTTGACTTTTGGCCTATGTTGAATAAAATAGTTGTTGATTGAACTAGTTGAGGGATATATAAATCCCATTCGAATGTCAAGTGAATCGAATGAAAATTAAGGATTTTTCAAATTGTTGTTGACTTTTGGCCTATGTTGAATAAAATAGTTGTTGATTGAACTAGTTGAGGGATATATAAATCCCATTCGAATGTCAAGTGAATCGAATGAAAATTAAGGATTTTTCAAATTGTTGTTGACTTTTGGCCTATGTTGAATAAAATAGTTGTTGATTGAACTAGTTGAGGGATATATAAATCCCATTCGAATGTCAAGTGAATCGAATGAAAATTAAGGATTTTTCAAATTGTTGTTGACTTTTGGCCTATGTTGAATAAAATAGTTGTTGATTGAACTAGTTGACGGATATATAAATCCCATTCGAATGTCAAGTGAATCGAATGAAAATTAAGGATTTTTCAAATTGTTGTTGACTTTTGGCCTATGTTGAATAAAATAGGTGTTGATTGAACTAGTTGACGGATATATAAATCCCATTCGAATGTCAAGTAAATCGAATGAAAATTCAGGAATTATTTCATTATTAACGATTAATGAAGTACTTATTTAATTAATTACATTTCTTATTAAATTACAGTAATTACATTACAGTAATTACCATTACAGTTCCGGTAGTTACAGTAATTACAGTAATCATTACAGTAATTGCAGTAATCTTATTACAGTAATTACATTACATTAACTCAGGCACCTTTTGAGTAAGGAAGCTGATATTTGGACATGACACTGACCAAGTGATGTGGCTGTCAAGGAAAATTTTGATTTATTGATTAATCATTTAATAAATTAACTCGTTGATTTATAAATGACTTATTTAATTAAAAGTCCTCAGAGATACATCTTCGGATGAAATACTTGCAGATTGGTTATGCTATGAGCCAATTGATTAAGGAAAATATTTTGTGGCTGTCATATTGGCCATATTGGCAATTTCGTGGCCATATTCGTGGCAACTCAGTTAGTGCCACTGCACCTTTAAAATGCATCCCTGCGTTCATTTTTCGATCGATTGAGTTGAAATTTTGAACAATCGGATCTGGACTGTCGTTATTAACGACTCTAGCACGCACTCGTCCAATCAGGATGGAGCGGTATGGTCCCCGGATCATCACTGCCTGCAGTTTTTAATTAATTTTACTTTTTCTCTTGGTCATATAATTTTGAAGACATGCATGTCATGATAGAGGAAATGTTTGTTCTGTTAAACGGAATAAATGTTGTTTATTTGTGTGGGTGTGTATTCTTGTGTATGTGGGATATATTTTCACGACTAATTCCAGTTATCGTCCTGCAAAAGGTCTGCTCGTTCTTTTTCCTTTGAGTCGTAAATTCCTGTTGAATTCTCATTAAAATGCGGAATTAAGTATGCTGTGTGATGATGGAGATCCTTGATGACGAATCAGGAATAGTGAATGAGCAAACAAATATCACGGATGGTACACCGGATAAGGAAAATGTAGATGAAACCCCTTTTGCTCAGGTGCTGTGCAGCGCTGCACAAAGATCCATATGAGCGGGGCCTGGGTGCTGTGTAATTAGTACACAAAGAACCAATTACTAGGGTGCTGAATAAACACAAAGATCCATTTTTGGAGCTGGTTCTCCCGGTGCTGTGATTTATTCAAAGAACCAAATTTTGTAAGAATTAAGCTATGATTTGTCGACATTATAAATACTTTAATATATGTAACGATTTTGTAACGATCGTCCTGCAAAAGGTCTGCTCGTTCTTTTTCCTTTGAGTCGTAAATTCCTGTTGAATTCTCATTAAAATGCGGAATTAAGTACGCTGTCTGATGATGGAGATCCTTGATGACGAATCAGGAATAGTGAATGAGCAAACAAATATCACGGATGGTAAGTTCAATGATATGATTGGATATTCTTGTCTCACGAATGAAGGATGAGTTGCCTTTAGTGGTTGCAAAGAAAATTTGTGGAGACCAGGCAAAATGGGGAAATATGTCAGATATGACCCTAGGACAGGACGGTGATTCATCAATTGACATGAGGTACGAACCCGAGGTGACGACCGATGAAATTCGATCTCAGTCAATGGATGGACCTGTCCTGACATCATTGGGGAAAGGGCTTATGCAAGGAGTCATCCAAAATGATTAATTTGATTTATTGATGAATATTGATGAATTAATTGAAATTGAATAATTGATTGAATTGTTGATTGATTGAATCTAATTGATTGAATTTAATTGAATAAATTTAACTGAATAAATTGAACTGAATAAATTGAATTGAATATATTGATTGTTTGATTGATGAAAATGCGGTCTCAAGAAAGAAGCTTTGATATCTTTGCGAGATATTATCAATGTGGAGACAACCTGGGAAAATTGAGCAAGGTGGTGAGTTTATATACAGATATATATGTGCGGTTACCATTGTGTGATTTCCCCGTCAACAGAGCGGACACCTGAGGATTCACCCATTTCATACTGACCCTCCGGCTCATCTGCAAATACTGATCTGTGAGATTGGATTGTGCAAAAGCCACAGCTGAGGGAGATTCTCTGGAAATCACCGTGTGAACAGGTGGAGAGATCCTTCCTGGAGGTACGAGTGAAGCTTTAGAGGAACCTGGAACAAGCTACAACACATCCAACGCTACTTTGATAAAAGGCAGAATGGGAAATGGAGCCTGCAAGAATACACAAGGACAACCAGAAATTCCACAAAAAAGTACTTGTACACATCATATGTACGACCGTTATGGTGCCGAAGCTATAAGGCAGGTCAAGAATTGGTATTTGTGGACAAAGGGACATGATGAGGAGTTTCCAAGAGATGGTACATTTGAGCGAAGTCGATTGGAAAGATTGGAACAAAGATTGAAAGCCAGGAAGAGACAGAATCTAACGGTAGACTGGCTTGCATTCCATCTTTGGGATGGTGAATCCAGACAACGGGAACAGCAAGAACGGATAACGGATCTAGAACTTAAAATAAAAAGGATACAGGATACAGTGGAGGAGACAAATGCACAACTGCCCTCGAAATTAGGAATGAAAGTGACAGTTGTCCCATCTGATTTCCAGTTGTCTCCCCAAAAAGGACGGTACAGAGAATTTTTTCGTGTTTCAGGAGATAACGAGAGATTGCAGTGGCAACTCAGGGATGTAGAGATGCAGCCCAGCAATACAAGTGCACAGGTGCACAGCCCAGGCAACGACAGAAACCGGTGTTTCAAGTGTGGACGGATGGGACATTGGAAAAGAGGATGTCCGTATACCAAAAGGAAGACAAGTTAATAGGGTAAGCCAAGATCAAGGGTACCAGTGCTGACCGATACCTCAGACAATGATTAGGCCTTCATTGCGACAAATCCCAAATGACGATTGGCCTCAACAAATTAGATTACTGGACAAACATGAATAACCGTCGATGATTCTTGGGTCTGAAAAGTTTTCGGAGCAAGAATTATTCATTCTTTCTTTTGCTTGTAAGCAAATTAGTAATTAATTGATCAAATGCCGAAATTGGATCTTTTATGTTGGGCACACAATTTTAAATTTACAAAGTTGGAACAATTGATTTGCAAATTTTTGAAACTAAGTGACAAGAGTCACATGATGATCAGGTGGGAATTTCGGACTAGTGTTCCGCATGATTGATAGGTCAGTGGTCGACTGACATGCAAATGGGTGTGTAGTCAAATTTGGATAAATTATGATGGGAACTGAAAGGGTAATTTCAATGTGACATTATAGGGGTTTTCTAAGAATAAACGTTTTGGTCTATTTGTGTATTAGCATTTATAAAATTGAAGGACAAATTTTATGAAATTGAAATAAAATTGACACCCATCTTGATCTGTAAATAATGGTTCCAACGCAAACAAATACGCATAATGCATGTGTGTGTGTGTTTATGTGTGTCAATGTTAGTGTTTTTGTTTTTGTTGTTTTGTATATCAATCTTACAAGATTGTTGACACCGACAGTGTGCCTGTCTGGAAATGGATAGTTTTATGTGGATGGGATTGAATATCCAGAGAATCCGTAAAATAAAATAGAAATATAATTTGATTATGAACATTATCTCTTTTGTCAAGGGAAATGGAATATAAAGATTTGATGTGCTGGGTTATGAGCAGCCATTAATTAATAGTAAAATTGTGAGTAATTTTGGGATTCCATTTTTGATAGAATTTATATGAGAATAACATCTATTTATGGATATGAGCTTCATAAAAAGAAATGAGGGAGTACAAAATTATCCAAATTTGGGAGAGGTCTTACACTGACTTCCCAGAATACTCTGCTCATGGATTTATATATACTAGGGCATTGCCCGTACTATATCTATATCTAAAATTATATCCCCCCCCTCTATTTACATGAAATGGTTTGGTCCAAAGCGAACGGCTTGCGAGTACGGTGACAATCCCCCCCCTCTATTTACATGCAATGGTTTGGTCCAAAGCGAACGGCTTCCGGAGTTTGGTAAAGAAATCGCCATCGCGTGCACAAACGCGCAGGAAAGCGAATGAATCGCAAATTCGGTTTTATTAGTTTTAAAACATAGTTTAACGCCAACATAGTTTGCAAACGTGAAATAAATGAATACGCTCTCAAATGTGCCATCCGAGGCAGAGTGTGTCCTCCACGTTCGGCACACGCGATCGTTCGCTGCTCTCTGATTGGTTGAATCGTTTTTTGGACATAGCTCGGTAAGTAATTGTCCGATTAATATGAAACCTTGAAAAGGCACATCCTCGGGTCCCCAGCAATATACCTGGCAAGTTAAAAGTATATCGGACCCGTGGTTGTCGAGAAACAGCGGTCACAGACAAACAAACGTACAGACGTACAGACGTACAGAGATTACTGGAATTATAGATAGATATATATATATAAACTTGAATTTTATCAGCATATAAATTGTGCTGCATGTATGGATGTGTATTAGGCATAGATGATATGGGAAAATAGTAAAGAAAAGCTTGCTGATTTGAACTATTGTGAGTTTTAAAACGGAATGCATTGTGAATCTTAAACCAAGGAGCAGCCATGAACGCGCTGTTACATTATTTATACTCAGAACGCGATGTCACGTGTACCTGCAACATATTTGTTAAACTCGCACACCTATATTGGCATACTGGTGTCAGTAGTACTCACTGGGTGCATAGAAATGGATGAGCAACAGTTAAGGGGGTTTAAAATAAAAACACTTACTTGGATATTTTCTACAAAAGTATGGGTTTCAATAAGTGGTAGCTGTACACATGGGATTCATCAAATTAAGTTTTGGAGTTCAAACAAAGTCACTGCTTAACAGATGGGAATGGATAGTAAATAAATTCTTCGATGCTGGGTAAATGAAGTGAGATATTACAAAGACTTATTAGAGCTATTGTTCTTCCTTGCAGCAGTGGGAGAAAAATTTAGATCCAACATAATGAATCTATAAATGAATGTGATAGGGATAATATCCTCAATTTGTACTAATTATTTGATTGTGGGTAAAGGAATTAATTTATCGTAGTGGATTGTTAACAAGCAGCCTGAAATGTCCTGAGAGTGTGCATCCATGTAATCAGAAATCCCAGATTTGTTTTTTACAAACAACATTTTGGTAGAGATCTTATGTGGACGAATACTTGCTTGGTAGATAAAAACGGTACTGCATGTTGGCAGCCACTTCGGTGGCCATTTAGGCCGAACAAATAGGAAAAAACTGTAATTGAATATGTAATTTACAGATGAGTATTTGGGAAGTAAAAAGGGAATTTATTGATTTGGGAGACATTTTTCGAAGGTTTATTAAAGTGTTGCAATATGACATTTGGCAAGGAAAATTATTGGATGGGAAAATTAGATCTGTTCATAAAACGAGTTTGTTGACCCATTGAAGTTAATTCTTTGAATTGTTGTTTAATTAGCATTTTGAGTTCAAATTGGAAATAGTTTGGTAGAGCTTTAGTTAAAACCTTTGGTTGCAGTGTTTTGGAACAAATTGATAAACCGTAGGAGGTTGATAAGAATAGAAACAAATATGGACCTAAAATAGAAAGATTGTTATGATGATATGAATAATACCGAGATGATGTTGCAAATGAATAGTGAATACAGTAGAATTAAGATAATGGCATAACGACAATGTTATGAGTTGTGTCAATTACAATATCAGTGAACTCATATCACCACGAGTGACACACTGTTAGGAAAAAAGAGGGAAAAGAAAAAGTGGAGAGGAATTATGGTAATAATACATTATGTTTAATTTGTTGGTTTGGGAAAATTGTTGTTGGGAATTAGGTATTCCCGTTTGTGATTGTAATCATATACAATGCTATTCTTAGTTTAGTAGTGAAATACATACCTGATTGAATATTATTTGTGTGACGCATATAAATGAATATAACTTTTTGAATGTGTTAAGGAAAAACAACAAATTGTTGAATGTGAAACTGTCGGAAGATATACATGATTATGCTGATTTCATGGTAAGATGTACCCTATCTGATTCAGTGTGTGCGGAAAGCAGATTCAGATGTGACTGAGCATAAGGATAAGACGAGATCACATTTTGAAGGGAGTGCTAACGGAATTGGGAAGAAGTTCGAGAAAGAAAATTTGTGGCTAAAAAATGAAGTTAATCGTGGCATACACCCTCTTTCTCAAAGAATGATGAAGACATTCTCCCGTGTAACTTGGAGATGAATGCTTACCTTCACCAAGGAAATTAATGTGACCATTTGCCTGGATCACACTGCAACATATGAAAGAAAGGCGATCACTTACTCTTGTTCGAAGGCTTCGAACATTCACCACATCAGAAGTTGCAGGATAACGACATTTTACCTGCAACCTCTGTGAAATGCGGGGACATATGTTATTACTTCACCAACGTCCGGGGAACCAGCATGGAGCTGCAAAAAACGGCTGTGCCCTTGTCACAACAGCTGTGCACGATTCTGCTGGTTGCTCCTGGTAAGGACCATGAATGACCTGAACACCATGGTCCCAACATCATTGTGGATGCATCCGGCATCCCTGTTCCACATCTTGCTGGCCAATCAACGTCACACCAATACTTGCTGCCCACTCACAATGAGGGAGGAGGCAAGTCGACTACAACTGGGTGAAGGCCTTGTTCAGGAATTACTATGGTTTACAGCAAAAAGTGGCAAGAATGCTACAAGGAGAGCAGGGTCAGTCTATGACTCCGCAATGTTACCACAACAGCGAAATCCTACACGAAGTAGTGCAGGAGCTATGAAGACATTAGGAGAAAATGTTTCATACCAGGATTCAAACACAAGTGATCAGCCCTTCCTTTCAAACAAAGTCAACATTTGTGTGGAGGCAAACGTTTTCTGCCAGATGGTGCAGATGCTTTACAAAACTTGAAAATGAAGTGAAATTGTTGTATCTTGGTGATGGTGAAGTGTTGTTTTGAAAATATATTTGTGATGCAAATCAAATAGATTGAACGATATGGAAGGAGTCAATGACCAACGAAATGTTTTGTGATTCTTGCAGGATGACGGTGTATGCCCAAGGGAATTTGATTACCAAAGTGATTGATTATTTACTTATACTTGTAATGATGTTTACTTGTAGTGATTGATTGTTTACTTATATTGATGTTTAGATTAATGGTTAATATAAACAAAAACAAAAAGATGAGGGAATTGTGGAAGTGTAACTCAGTGTAACTTATCTCTTGGCACTGGTAACTTATTAATTAACACTGGTAACGAAGCAGATACATTTTACCTGCAAACTCTGTGAAAGACGAGTTCGTAAATGAGTGTCAGGAATGTGCCCGAACATGATAATCTCTTGTCCACCTGGTCACAGCCCCTGGCTGGAGCACCCCCCTATCGTTTGGTAAATGGAACTCACAGCAGGAGGGGAGCGAGCTGATGCCAGGACTTGGTGCATGCATGACCTCGGGGCATTAGCGGAGAAAGGATTAACGTTCAGCGGACAGGGGATTAAGTCCAGTTTGTCCATATAAACGAGAGCAAACGTTGAGTAAAAAGAACTTGTCACCAGGAGCTCTGACCGACGGAACGGACGAGCACTCCTCATCATCAGACCCTCTGCCCGACGGGAGTGGCAGAGGAACATCGGCCGAACGAGAAGGACCATGCGAAAAGAGTTAACCTGGTCCATTGAATTAAGCGGTATCATTTGGTAATTGGAATGAAGTGAATAACCAGTTAATAAACCAGACCTTTTGTAAAACCTGTGTCCGGTCATTGGAGTCTTGAGTCTCCCACAATACTTCCCCTACAACCCCTTGAAGTTAATTCTTCGAATCATTGTTTCACTGGCATTTTTTTTTGTTCAAATTGGAAATAGTTTGGTAGAGCTTTGGTTAAAACCTTTGGTTGCGGTATCTTGGAACGAATTGATAAACCATAGGAGATTGATAAGAATAGAAACAAATATGGACCCAAAATAGAAAGTTGGATTCATGCCTCTCATTGCAAGCAAGCACATGGGGCTAAGTCGGACGATCCCACAGAAAATGAGGCTGCAGCTAGCAGCCCAGCAGAACATTCAGTGGCAGATAAATGATAGTCGTGATTTACAGTCATTTGAATTACATTTTAACACCCCTTGCATTGATAAACATTACATTTTCAACATGTGATATTCCTACTTGGGATAGTGACATTTATTTGCCTACATGACATACAATTACCTGCTGATATTAATACAACATGAGTGAAAAATGTATCACAACTACACTCATGATCAGGGGATTGAGTTCAACCCCGGGAGATAGGGGGATCAGGGTAAGACAAATAATCTGATTTATGTTACATATTAAGGGATTTTCTTTATTTACCTTTTAGGAAGCTTGTTAGTTTGGTATATAATGTTGAATGTCATCGACATATAATTATGTCATAGGTATGAATATATACAAGGAGTAGCAGACTTGTTTGTTGGTTTAGTAGTTATATTGGCAATTGTTTTAGTGGTGGCTTGCTTGAAAGCCTTAGTGACGGTGTGTTTGAATAAGGTAACCAACAACACGATGATAACGCATGAAGTGACAAATGAGGAAAGAAATGTGGAACCAGAAAAGGAAGACTTTTATGGCGACATAAATACTGAGATTAAAAGATTAAATCAAGTGATGTTGCAAATGAATACAGTAGAATTAAGATAATGGCATAACGACAATGTTATGAGTTGTGTCAATTACAATATGAGTGAACTCATATCACCACGAGTGACACACTGTTAGGAAAAAAAAAAGGGGAAAAGAAAAAGTGGAGAGGAATTATGGTAATAATACATTATGCTTAATTTGTTGGTTTGGGAAAATTTTTGTTGGGAATTAGATATTCCTGTTTGTGATTGTAATCATATACAATTTATTTTCTTAGAGTAGTGCTAAAATACCTGCACAAGTTAATTTTTGAACTATATTAACCTGAAAGCAATTGTGGATGCTATTCTTAGTTTAGTAGTAAAATACATACCTGATTGAATATTATTTGTGTGACGCATATAAATGAATATAACTTTTTGAATGTTGTAAGGGAAAACAACAAATTGTTGAATGTGAAACTGTCGGAAGATATACATGATTATGCTGATTTCATGGTAAGATGTACCCTATCTGATTCAGTGTGTGTGGAAAGCAGATTCAGATGTGACTGAGCATAAGGATAAGACGAGATCACATTTTGAAGGGAGTGCTAACGGAATTGGGAAGAAGTTCGAGAAAGAAAATTTGTGGCTAAAAAATGAAGTTAATCGTGGCATACACCCTCTTTCTCAAAGAATTATGAAGACATTCTCCCGTGTAACTTGGAGATGAATGCTTACCTTCACCAAGGAAATTTATGTGACCATTTGCCTGGATCACACTGCAACATATGAAAGAAAGGCGATCACTTACTCTTGTTCGAAGGCTTCGAACATTCATCACATCAGAAGTTGCAGGACAACGACATTTTACCTGCAACCTCTGTGAAATGCGGGGACATATGTTATTACTTCACCAACGTCCGGGGAACCAGCATGGAGCTGCAAAAACGGCTGTGCCCTTGTCACAACAGCTGTGCACGATTCTGCTGGTTGCTCCTGGTAAGGACCATGAATGACCTGAACACCATGGTCCCAACATCATTGTGGATGCATCCGGCATCCCTGTTCCACATCTTGCTGGCCAATCAACGTTACACCAACACTTGCTGCCCACTCATAATGAGGGAGGAGGCAAGTCGACTACAACTGGGCGAAGGCCTTGTTCAAGGAATCATTATGGTTCACAGCAAGAGTGGCAAGAATGCTACATGGAGAGCAGGGTCAGTCTATGACTCCGCACCGTTACCACAACAGCGAAATCCTACACGAAGTAGTGCAGGTGTTCATAAAGACTGAAGAAAATGTTTCATACCTGAATTCAAACACAAGTGATCAGCCCTTCCTTTCAAACAAAGTCAACATTTGTGTGGAGGCAAACGTTTTTTGCCAGATGGTGCAGATGCTTTACAAAACTTGAAAATGAAGTGAAATTGTTGTATCTTGGTGATGGTGAAGTGTTGTTTTGAAAATATATTTGTCATGCAAATGCAATAGATTGAACAATATGGAAGGAGTCAATGACCAACGAAATGTTTTGTGATTCTTGCAGGATGACGGTGTATGCCTAAGGGAATTTGATTACCAAAGTTATGATTATTTACTTATACTTGTAATGATGTTTACTTGCAGTGATTGATTATTTACTTATACTTGTATTGATGTTTACTTGTAGTGATTGATTGTTTACTTATATTGATGTTTAGATTAATGGTTAATATAAACAAAAACAAAAAGATGAGGGAATTGTGGAAGTGTAACTCAGTGTAACTTATTGGTTGGAACTGGTAACTAACCAAGGTACGAGCAGGTGGTCGTAAGAATGTCAGGAATGCATCTCGCCCTGTCGAAGCTGGGAGTCCTGTTGTGTAGCTTTAGCACGACCCCGGGCTAACACACATTCCCAAGCCCGTACTATTGTCTTTCATCGGGATGCAAAGTGGATGAAGCAAATTCCCAGCAGGGAGGAGAGCAGGCTGGTGCCAGTGAGGCGACCAGTAACGTTTGCGGAGAACGGATTAGAAGCAGCGGAGAAGGGATTACGATTTCAGCGGACAGAGGATTAACTGAAGTTTGCCGATATAAGCAGAAGAGACTTGGAGTCAAAGAGCACTTGCCACGAGAAGCCCTGCCCGACGGAATGAACGCGTACCACGGGTTCGGCGCTGCAGCCACGAAAGAGGGACTATGCGGATAGAGTTACCTGGTCCATTGAGTTAAACAGTATTATTTGGTAATGGAATGAAGTGAATAACCAGTTAATAAAGTTGTGACCTTTTGTAAAACCTGTTTCCGACCATTGGCGTCTTGAGTCTCACCCTACACTTCCACGACACTGCTGTGGAGGAACGTGATGTCAGACGAGACAAGAAGGCCATCTTTTGTTGCTCAAAACTGATCAGGCAATCTATCTTGCAATCCCGTAAATCTAACGCATGGACCTTTAGCCGCTCATTGACAGATTGCGAAGAACAGTGTGTACCTGCAGAACTAGTCAATATGATGAGGTGGATAGTACCAGGAGCTCAAGCTGCAACAACAGACACATGTGTCAAAGAGCTTAACAACACATGTCACAATTGTCACATTCTTTCACATTCCATAGTGTAATCATGCAAGACAAAGAGACAAATGTCTCTAACACCAAAATCAAGTACATCTGAATTTCGATGCATCTTTCACAGCCCTTACTCAGTGGGACTCTCATTGTACATGTATCACAGTTTCCGCAGTCAAAAGGCAATTGCGCTGCTGAACAATGCAGGTGTAGGAGTTACACATGACAGAGTACAGAAGACATGTAACAGCATTGCCATTTCCGTATGCGACAACATGGGAGAGTATGGTGTATATTATGTTCCACCAGATCTTCTGAAAAACAAGACCATACGAGCATCAATGGATAACATTGACAAGAAAGTTGACACTCCAGATGGGAAACACAGTTTCCATGGCATGGCCATTGGAGTGTATCAGTCATCAGGCGATGGAGTTAACAGCTGGTCTTGACGAAGGAGATGAACTGTCCGCAGAAGTTCTATGTGGCTGTGAAGAGTTTCTTTGCTCTCTTTTCTGTCCACGTGGAGTCCACATTGGGCAAGCAAAGGTGCTCAGATGGTTTTTGTTCAAGCAACTCAAAGATGAAGAAGCAGTTGACAAACTGCCACCGACCCAGGGAGCATGGATTGAACATATACGCCGTGCACATGTGCAGGCTAATATCTGGCGTCAGGATATGGTATTGAACCCAACTTGTCTTGACCCTTTGACCTTGGGGTGGCGAAACCGAGACAAAAAGCTACTGACGGTTCTTTCTCAGGTTGCAACAGCTCCGGTCTCAGTGTTGCAGCTCGTCAGGTGTAACTGTGAGAAATCAGTGTTCGAGAAGATGCTCATGCAGAGGAAACAATGTGGTCTGCATCGAACTTTGCAAATGTGGCGGGGAAGGCGACATATGTATGAACATCACACCACCAATGATTGGCGAAGATCTAGAAGATGATTGAAACAATGACAATTAGGAACATTTAATCCGTAACGTTGACACTCCTGATTCATACATGTTGTACCTTTAAAAAAAATTATCCATCTTCAAGTTCTATAACCGCCCAAATAAATTTCTATTGAATAACATGTTCTACGTTATTTCTATGAAATGTTTTAGAGGATTGGAGAAGAATGTTCGAATCATAAATATGTTGTTGTTATTGGAATCCTCATATGCCAAAACATATTGTTACAGATCGCGGTTTAGATGTTATTTGCCGAGCGAAGGCTCCGCGACCGAACAGTTGTTCCCCGACTCACCCGATTCACCCAGAACTTTGGCCGTATCGCACCGCAGCTGCCCAATCTGGAAAAGCCTAAAACGACGAAATGCAAAGAGGAAAAGGAATATGATGAGAAGACGGACAGAAGAGTAATTGGATTTATTATACACACAAGCAAAAAGAAAGCAGTCACGTTTATTTACAACACATAAGACGCAGGTGACACAGTGCAAATACTAGCTTATACAGACTTAATTAAATACCCAGGGACAAGACACACAGAACAAACTCACGTACACAAGAAGGGTGGAAAGGCAGGAGGTGGATGGCTGGAGGGAGAGGAAGGTCCAAGGGGGTCCTGCAGCACGATCGGCGCGTTTAGCAGCCGCCGTTCCTTCGCGGCCCTGCTCAAAACCGCCGTCCAGGCCCCAAGCGGCTGTTGGGTGTTGTTGCTGCTGTGGCCGCCGCTTGCTTTGCCAGGACTCGTCTGACTCGTCTGGTCCAAACCCTCAACTCAACAACACTCTTGCACGTCTCCCTGTCCAACCACTCTTTCTCTCTTGGTCCAACCACTCTTTCTCTTTCTTGGTCCAACCACTCTTTCTCTCTCTTGGTCCACTCACTCCTCACCACCGACAACCCCACGCTTCTTGCGCGCGCGCCTTTATAGCGCCTCCGGCGATCAAGCCGCCGGCCTTCAGGACACGCCCATCGGTGTGCTCACCTCGGCCCTGGTTGGTCACGCGACCCTCTGGCTCCGCCCTTGATGACGACGGGCGGGCACGCCCCTCTTCCCCGACCCGAGCACATGTTCAATGGTGGTTTTGGAGGGGATGTAATTGGCAATCGAGGCTTGGCAATGACGAAAGGGGATGTGAAAGGAAATGGAGATTTTGGGGATGGGAATGAAAGGGGATCTATTCCCTGTCACTGGTGCAATGGAGTACTTCAATTAATGGGAGACACAGCCTTACCCTAAAACACAGAATAAGATATAATTATCGAACAGGGGTCTTCTATTATTGGCTGACGTGTATGCTTGTGGACTAATTATGGGATGCCCTTTGACCTTTACACAGCTCCGGAGGCAGGGGGCGCAGAATAAACAATAATAATAAGAATAAAGCACACAATCAAAAAAATATACAGTCCTCATATCCGCAACACTGCACCCTCCTCCTCTTAGGCACGTCCCGGGCCTACAACTTTTATTTAGTGTGACACGTAGGTGTAGTTCCCTCTACTTTAACCTGACCCTGAGTGCGACAGTTTTAAAACATAAATAAATGTGTCCCGCTGCTCCATTGCACCCTGCCTAACAGACTTACGCCCACAGTTAACCGAATTGCGGAATTGTCTTCAAACTATACACTGACGGTGGGGAGCATTATTTACAATGACGCTATTTTTATTTACAAAACTAACCCAGGACCTGTGATTGTTCTTTCTGGGGGGGAGACAGTCTGCTCTGCATCAATGCACCATGAAAGCACCCAAAAACGCACCAATACAAGCACCCTCAAGCACCAATCGGTGCAGTCACCATAGTTCAAGAATAAAAAATAAATCAACAACCCCTAACCCTGCAGGTGATCTCTTGCTCTTCGGCTCCCTCTGCTGGTTATTATTATTGTCTTCCAGTTGTTGTCTTTCTTTCATTTTCTTACTGGCGGCCTATTTGCAATAAAGCTTGCCCAAACGTGTCCATTTTATTTATTTTATTTATGGCCCACAGGGCCGACTACGTGTGGTTCACCTGTGGGACATCAGTGCCCTGTGGCCAAGGTCCGCCAGCAAGATTTCGGGCCCTCATGGCTGGTTCCAGCAGAGGGGCCATGCCCCAACCCATGGGGTCCATAAGTGGTGCTCGGCCACAGACATGTGGTCCATAATGTGGTGCATCGATGCAGACAGCTGGTTCTGAGAGTTCCGGGCGCACAATGGCCGTCTCACGCACGCTCCCCTCGGCACCCCATAGCGCACAGGTCATGTGGGAGACAAAAGGGGGACAAGAGAAATGAGCGAGGGGTAAGGTCACAAGGGTACACATCAAACAAGGCAATGCAAGGCGAAATGCGTACGGAGGGCGAAGTGAGAAAGCTCGTCCCTACCGTACGTCACCCCCCTGTCACCTACACTACCCTTGCCCTTACCCCATATGTACAAAATCTACACATTTACAAATTCGTCGCTAATGTCTCGTCTCCCCATATTTCTCCAATACCAAATTCGTCACCACAATCCCTCTAACCAAAATTTGCCATCACCCAATTCATCATCAATCCTCATAAGGAGGAAGAGATGGAACAACAAAGCACAATGTCACACCCACGTCATGATGCGTCTCACAATCCAAAACATTTGCATCATAAAAAATAATCAAAACATGGCATGGTGTGGAGGTACGTCATCTCAGGTGAGTGGATGCAGATGGTGCGAGGAGACTTCAATCCTAACTATCCTCTAAATGACTTTAACACACTTTACACTACCCGGGGTCTTTCCCTGCCAATCCATTGGCCAGCTTACACTATGGGTTCTAAAAACCAATTCCCATTGACCAAACTGTGGTGCTCATCAATTTGGGGTCTCACTCCCCCGATTCATCTCCCGGTGCCCTTGCACAATTTCTGGGCTGTGACGCGTAGCTCTCCCAGCAGGTATACCCACCTGCACACCTCCACCACTGCAGTTGCCACCCGAGCTTACCTAGCTCCTTACCTAACCTATCTAATTTGGGAAGGCCCCTCCTGGCTCTGTCACCCCTTGGTGCCCTCTGGCACTGGGCTACCCGGGTCCGTCCTCCGGATCCTCGGGCCCCATCCACAACTACCGGCTCCCAGAGCCCACCTGCGGCCTCACCTGGCCGACATCCTCACAGTGGTGGAGTGCCCAAACCAACTACACACACTAACAGGCTACACGCCCAGCCATTTCCACAACACTAATGCATCCATCCAAATACCATTCTGTCACCCGCACCACAGATGCCAATATCCAACCACAATTTACCTATACCCTCTACCTAACACTTACACTACCCGCCCCGGGTATTCGTGAATACGGGTCCACTCTTCCCCCATTCACACCTTCGCACCACCCACTCCACTCCATCGTTTCCACCATACTCACTCCACGACCATCCATTCCAATACTCCACTTATTCCACACTCCATGTCTTCCACACAACCGTTTTCCATACCTGTTGTTGCACACCTGTGCACTCACACCTGGTGCCACCTGCACCCTCCTCCTCTTCCTGGACCATTTGGTCAGCACAATACACAATCACCTTCACTCACTCATACACTGCTCCACACACCTGTTCAGTTGCACACCTGTGCAATCATACCTGTTCAATCTCACCTGTTCAATCCTCAAACACACGGCATCATCTGAACTACCTGTTGCCCTGCTAATAGTGCAGGAGCCCAGAAACATTTGTTTCACATCTCGAGTACAAAAGGTTTGAGGCCTGGAATATATGCATCTATGATAGGAGACCCCAAAAAGGCAATTCTTAAGTTCTGCAATTCTGCACAGCAACCAGGGGGCGCCACCAAAGACCCCTAAATGTGACTCTTAATTCACAATTTGAGTACATCTTTCAAACTTGTCTTAAAATGTTCTCTATAGGAGTGGAAATCAGAATTCCCAATTCTTAAGTTTTCAATTTGTGTATTAGGTCGCTTAAGAACGACCTAATTAATGCTAATTAACGCTAATTAGCATTTTTAATTCACAATTTGAGTACATCCATGAAACATATGGCAATGTATTCCTTAGGTCATCCTAAATCAAGATCAGTCATTCTTAAGTATCCATTTCATGTATTAACCCACTTAAGAATGCACACTGACAAAAAGGAGAAACATAGATTGTATACAAACACAATGTTTTATTTTTTTATAAACTACACAAAAATGTACTTAGTATGCATGAATTATGCTTCAAAATCAGATCATAGTAAGTCATGTAGTAAATTGGCGTCCTGGTTCTACCGCCCATCAACAATTAAATCTCAAATCTCGGAACAAAAAACAATTTTTAATGTTAATTTTATAAAAATTAATACCTAATGTCTAACTTTTACTCTATTAGCGATATTGCTGTTTTATCTCTGACTATCGCTTATAAACTATTTAACATGTTTAAGCTAATTACCCTGAACTAAAAACAAATTTTAATGTATGTAAAAACTCAACTAACTATATCAACGAAAAATTATTGAATTTATCTCAAACATCAACATGATTGTATATATGTTGTTTTATCCAACATTCCTAACATTATTTTGCTTAAAATTTCAAAAACATTACAAATTCCCTGTCAGGATGCTTTGGATATGTACCGTACTGAATATAATCGTATGAACAGGTTTGGTCGATTGTAAACCTACACATCACCATCATCACCATCTCCTTCAACGTCCTCTTCATCAGAAGATGACTGCGCTAGGACCTCATCATCGTCAGCATCAGCTAATTCTTCATCATCTGGAACGAGCGACTCCGGAAGTTGGTCTCCCTCAAACCAGATGGGTTTATATTGATCTCCCACTAGTTCCCATCCGTCATCCTCTGATGGGTGTTGCTGGATGATTGGCTGGTCAGCATTGGCCCACATTCTTGAAACAAGCGATACACGCTTTATGTGGGCAGCAACCTCTCTTTCGCATGGAGGAATACTACTGGCATCAGCTCCCTTCAGCTTTTCAAGTGGGTTCTTTCCTCTTAACTTGGGCTTGTAAATTCTTTCAAAGGTCTTGAACCTGTAGGCGTTTAACGTTTCCTTCGACTTCTCTTTGGCTCCATACATTATAGCAGTGAATTTCAAGAGTGTGTCCTTGCATTTCTCGCTTGGCAGTCCATCTGTTGACAAAGCTTTGAAAGCTTGCTGTACATCGGGCATCTTTTCCAGCTTATTAAAGGGCTGAACCTTGCCCTTTCTTACAAATGCTGCGGTGTAATCCGAGCCGGTAAAGGCATGGAAGGCAGGGAGGGAACTGCACAGTTGTGGTCCCAGTGACTTGGATATCGCTGTTAGGTCAATGAGCCTCCGATTACGCTTGGATGTAGTACCGACATCCATCCAGATGTGGCTGCTGAATTTCTCACAATGATAGAGCAGAATAACAGCTATGTCCGTGTCTGAGGCGCGTATTACTACATTTCCATTCGAGGTGTCTGCTGCCTTTGCATGCATGCAGATCTTGGTATCCGCTTCTTCATGGTTGTTACTGAGCATGTCTACGGTATCTCGCTTGACCTCTCCTTCGCTTACGTGGAAATGGAAGCACTGGCCTGACGGAACATCTAGGAAGACATCACAGGTCCCAAGTATATGAGCGTATGCTTGATCCTGCCATTCTCTTGCAAGAAAATCAGGAAGTTCCCGTTTGAATGACCTGGACGTTAGCGCTTTGCTGATATCGTTGGGCCTTCTTTGTGCTGGACCAGTAATAATGTAGGATCTGCTGTCCTCGGCTGTTGTCCCCCATCTGGCTCTTTCTGCATCCTTCAGTGACGGTTGAGGGTAATCATCAAAGGCTACGTGTACCCGGACTTTGGACAATGACAATACTTGGTAGAGTATGCTCCTCGCTAGACCTCCATATGTGGGTGGTAAGTTTGGAGGTAGGGTGTGCAGAAGATATTGTCCATCTACTACGTATGCATTGATCTGTTGAGGTCCGTCTCCTTTGATCTCCTTGCTCTCCAGTAAGTTAAGCAACTTACTTTTATCTGTCTTGACCATGCTCTCATCAGGATTGCACATCGTGAGTGGTACTGGTGTAAGGGGATATTGGAATATATGCTGCAGGTCAACATCACGCTTTGATGCAAGGATTATTAGGCGGCCCATCAAATCACGAGTACACTTCAGAACTGCCACTTTCTTATCCGGTGTTCGTCTATTTCTGGCACATTCGTCTACGAATGTTTTGAGAGGAGCTTTCTTTATGGGTTGTTCAAACCTACTGTCATCGGCCTCGCATGCTGTGATGAATGCCTGGTGTAATGTCCTTCCACTTGCTGGCACATTCAGTAAACTTTCGCGGACTGTTTCACTAGTTGCCCTTCCTGTATGGATGTTGTACAACATGGTATCTGCATCTGTTTCGTTCCCAAACGGATTGCAACTATCCTGGATTTGTTTCACCATGGTTTTCACATCTCTATCGTCACGTTTTATTCGTGCAGGTCTCAGTTCAGCAGTTGTGTCTTCTTTGACTATCAGCCCAGCCATTTCGTGGAGTAGACTAACGAATGAAGCTCTAGTGGATTTCGTAAGCATCCAGCGAAGTCGTGCCGCATAATTATTCGTTGAAGAAGTGAATCCAGGTCTTCTCGAAGCTGCATCCGCGTTAATCGTCTGTTCTAGAGTCAAGTCGACCGGGCATCTACTGAATGGATGTTCTGTTCGTCGTACAGTAAAGACGCCTGCTTCCAGTATTTGACGTAGGCCAGGATGGCTGTCTTCCATGTTCATCAAATCGAGTTGGAACTTTGTCAGCCACCGACTGTAATTTACATGGTTTGTAGCAAAGAACAGTCCAATGAGTCCGGTCAGTGAGTATGTATAGAGATCGATATCATTCGTTCGAATCGCCCGTTCGAGCTCGTGGTATTTATGAATGTAATCTATATACATTCTCCAAAACTGGGCGGTTGCACCATGGCCTCCAGATCTTGTCACTTGGGTATATGCTTCATACGCGGCTGTGCATGCTTTGAAGACGTCCGAGTCTAGAGCAGACTGAAGCTGCTCCCACGTGGTCAGTTGAATGCTGCTTATCAATGCTTCTGTTTCTTCTCTGTGTGGGTAAGAGTCTAAGAAGGATGAGAAGTGTAGCATCTCAAGAGCAAGGGCTAGTATGGGGTGCAATCTCTTGCACCTGTTGAAATGTTTCCCCGTCAAAAATCCGTTTAAGGATCCGGTTGCAAGTACCTCAGATTCAGTCAGCATTTCTGGTCCTCCAGAGTTGGACAGGAGTTTCCCAATAGCCTTGAAGAAAGCCATTTCGATGTGGAATGGGCCTAACATTATGAAAATGTTATCAAATTTCGGTTTCTCAGTCACTTGTATTTGAAGTGCCGGCTTGGCTGCGCCCAGATCATAACTGACTATTCCGTATTTCTGTCCCGTCTCATTAGCACACCTCTGCGTGATGAGGAGAGTCTCCTGCACGACCTCTAGGCTGGTGATAGGCTGGCGTAAGTTTGGCATATATAGAACCTCTTGTTTTGGAAGGTGGTCACTGCAAATGCTTGCATTAAACCCAACCCACATAATAGGCAATACATCATTGCCAATGGCATGGCTCATCATCCACACGAGGTCCAGGTGGCGAGCCTTGTTGCTAACATCTGGAAGGCTGTAGACTGCAGTGTTTTTGTAACTGAACTTCGTCATCTTTGGTATCTTCCTATATGGCTGGAGTGCAGTATCTGTACTCTCAAGGGTTCTCTTCCTTTTGCCTGTCTTTACTTGCCGAGCACTAGTTGAGGTTGAAACTGCCATGACAGCAGATGCTTCACGTTCTTCATCAGGTGCTGGCACATTTTGGTACAGAATACCCATGGTATCGTGCAGCGAATTGGCTCCAGACATGGTTTGAGTCATCTCATCGAAATTGTCGAAGGCTAATCCGACTGGTTTACCTACGACTGTTCCTTTTGGACAAGCAAGCTTCTGTTCTTGAATGGATTCAGCTGTGGCAGTTTCAACTTCTTCCAATGTGTTGTAGCTTAAACAGTGACCAAACCTGTTCAGGACTTGAACCATTTTTTTACTGCCAGTGACCGACTTAACACTCATACCAAGAGCTACATGTTTTGCAGGTTTTGCGCGACCCCGTTGTACAATGAACAAGGCATCCTGACTAGACGAATTTGCGCGGCGCTTTACTGACTCTGTATATCGCTCTGGTTTTAGCCCTCCGTACAAAATATTGAAAAAATCTACTACAAGTTTTGGGGGTGACGAGTCCCCGTTTCTTAAATCCTCCAATGTCGGACATTCAGGAAGGTCGACCTTTTCAACCTTGAGCAACTGGTTGCGCAAAAGCAATGCTGCTTTGGCGATTGTTCTCTCATCAGTAGATGTGTAATCATATACAACACGAATTGCATCATCTGCGGTTTCTGCATTATATAAGATGTTTCCAAGCCTTTTCCCAAGTGAACTCTGTATCTTTATGCGCGCTTTGAAGTGACTCATCAATGTCCTAGAGAGGCTGAAGGCGCTTCCCCTGGGCGTTTCTGCGGATGCCGAACAAATATCAAGATAACGTTCATATACAGAATTAAGAAGTTCAGGTCTGTTGTCTATTATTACAGATTGCTCAATGTATGCAAAAATGTCCAACACACTGGTCTCAGAAGGCGTTTTTGTTTCACGTGTGTCCTTTTGGGAAACTCGATTGGCTGACAACAAATACGCACTTTTACATGAATGATGGTAGTGGGCCTCCTTGGCAATTAAATCCGTATCAACTACTTTTGGAATAACCTTACTGTCATTTAATGTCTTTGCTGCATTTTGGATCGATACACCGGCTTCAATGGTTTCACATCTTCCCAACAGTTCGACGCTTCCACCTTTGAGTCGTTTTATCTTTTTCTCACAGAATAGACAAACAGGTGGCAAAATCCCGGCAGATGATGTAGAAGGTGCCGACTCCTTGGATGGACGTAAATGTGGGGCATTGCTACGGTGAACATCACTGGCGGCTTTAACAGGCGGCGTTTGGGATGAGATGGCGGTAAAGTTCTTGTAACAAGAAACATGGTAACCATCCATTTCAGCAGGAGACGTAGGCAATCTCTGAACTACACCACAATAGACAGAGTCCTGGAAATGTTGCTTTTGCCGTCTATTAGCTGCTGCTGTTTCTACTGCTTCCCATTGCGTATCCTTGAAAGGTAGAACGTCTGGACGAGCTTTCTTGTCTGCACTGCGTTGGATGTGAAGAATACATCTGCGTTCCAATGATGAAACAGTAGGCTGGACAGTAGGCTGGACAGTAGGCGTAGTATTGGTGGCCGATTCCATGGTTGCATGTTTCAAATCATTGTCTGAAAAATAAAATCACAGCGGGTGGTCAGTGAGCATGGCGAGTCAGTCAGTTTTGGTCAGTGAAATCCAAAAGAAGTTATTTCAAATTTTGAGGCAATAAGTCATTATTTTCTACTCAGCTGTGGTTCGAACCTGAAATCGGTATGCATACAGAACTTTGGATACCCTCATCTGCCTGGACATTTCCTGCGCGCCACCTAGGCCTAGGGCTACATAATTCTGTATCGGCCCCGAATGCTTATTAGGCCTACAGCATAGTGTTGTTTGTTGGGTTAGGGTTAGGGTTGGGTTAGGGTTAGGGTTAGGGTTGGGTTAGGGTTAGGGTTAGGGTTACCATGTTTCTTGTTACAAGAACTTTACCGCCATCTCATCCCAAACGCCACCTGTTAAAGCCGCCAGTGATGTTCACCATAGCAATGCCCCACATTTATGTCCATCCAAGGAGTCGTCACCTTCTACAACCTCTGCCGGGGTTTTGCCACCTAACCCCAAACCCTAACCCTATTTGTTGACTTACCTAAGCAGTGATCTAGGCATTGCAGGCAACATCAGACATTCTGCAGCCGATTCAGAGAATCTATGGAGGGAAAGAGCAGGAGATTCCCCATGATTAGGTCCTATGATAAACCGACAACTCCCTCTACAGGGTGTCCCAGAAAGTTCGTCCCTCAAGATAGTGTCACAAACCTGGATTGATAATGTGTTAATATTTCCCTTTAAGTCACTGGTTATTATTCCCCAAACAATGTTGTATATTGGTCCCAGTTATTCACTGCAGGACAGTCATTTCTGTAGAGAGGCACTTCCTGTTTAGGGTGTAATTGGCTCAAGTTAGGGAAGAAGCCTCCCCATTGGCTGGGAGGCCAAAACTCCTTCCTTAACCAAAACTGAACACCCTCGATCCGGCCAGCCAGACAGGTGTGTGCATGCTCAGCACTGGTGTGGGTGTCTACTTGGGGCCTGCCCTCAGGTCAGCACTCCAGCCCCTCCCTTGCATATAAGGGAGGGCCAGCCAGGGAGTGGAGGGGGGATAGCAGCCAGTGACAACCCAAATTCCGTTACAATACTGACTGCATTCTTAAGTGGGTTGATGCATGAAATGGACACATAAGAATTGCTGTTCTTGATTCACGATGATCTACTGAACAGTTTGGGACCAATTTGAAAGATGTACTCAAATTGTGAATTAACACTCACCTTGCCAGGGACGGGGTCAATGAGTACATTTTGCGTTCTTAAGTGGGTTAATACATGAAATGGATACTTAAGAATGACTGATCTTGATTTAGGATGACCTAAGGAATACATTGCCATATGTTTCATGGATGTACTCAAATTGTGAATTAAAAATGCTAATTAGCATTAATTAGCATTAATTAGGTCGTTCTTAAGCGACCTAATACACAAATTGAAAACTTAAGAATTGGGAATTCTGATTTCCACTCCTATAGAGAACATTTTAAGACAAGTTTGAAAGATGTACTCAAATTGTGAATTAAGAGTCACATTTAGGGGTCTTTGGTGGCGCCCCCTGGTTGCTGTGCAGAATTGCAGAACTTAAGAATTGCCTTTTTGGGGTCTCCTATCATAGATGCATATATTCCAGGCCTCAAACCTTTTGTACTCGAGATGTGAAACAAATGTTTCTGGGCTCCCGCACTATAACTTAGTGCTCCCCGTCTTCCCTTTAAACTAAGCACATACCACGTCATTATCATCCACTCTACTCTACCTGCGTCCCCACTACAGGTGTCATTGTCACTAACTAATCTTATCGTTACCTAATGTCATCTTCTAGGGCCCTACACACAATATCCTAACCCACCCGGGCTAGTTTTCACTGCCATCAACCCCATAAGCTAGTGCTCCTTTGCCCCCCCTCGCCGTGAGGGATGGTGGATTGCCCATCCCACCACATCGGGGAGGTCCCACTATCAATTTTGCTCGTCCAAATTCCAACCAATTCAAAAATTTTCCATTTACTGCCAATTCTACCCACTATTATAAATTTCGTATCAAATCACTACCATCATCATCACAGTCCGCTATATCCTAGCCTCGGTGCGTCATGACATCATTAAACTCGGTTCGTAAAGCCGAGCAATGAATTCGGGTGGTTTGGTCACCTGCAGGTTGAATCCGTCCGGCTTTCGGTTCAAGGGAGGTGGTTTGGTTGGGCCGAGATTCCACGCACCATCTCGGCGCGGCACCTTGCGGTCCCAGGCCCGATGGCTCAATCTCCCCCGGTCGGAACCCCGTCCCCACGAGGGGGCACCGTGCCGCTTCCTCCCACTTGCCCTTGAACCGGACCGGTCGCCTCGCCCGACAAAGCCCGGACTCGACCGTGCGGGGCGGGGCCAAGCCCGAATCGGCAACGACGCTTCGAAGAGAAGCGACGCAGCATCGACCCGCGCTGGGCCTCGCACCCAACAAAGCACCCCGTGCCCCGAGTGCTCGCATCGGCTATCCGTCGCCCTAACCGCTAACCCGGTTACCGTCGATGCTTCACCTGCATGCTCACACGCATACACTACCCCTTTCACCCTCACCAAACCCGGCGTTCCAACGCCGTCCGTACATTCCACCAACGCTCTCTCTGTTACACACCACACCTCTCACGCACACTCTTGCGCACACTTCGGTCCACACCTCTCCTCCGTTACGTCCTCTGTAACACTCACCATGGGCGTGCACTCTTGCATCCACCCACCAACGCGTTCACATGGGCTCTCCCACACTCGCGCTACCACCAATTCAGGTGTGCTTTCTCGCACACGTTCCACCACCACCTTACTCTCCGTGTCACACTCACCCTCGCACGTACACTCCGTACACCCCGACGTGCATTCTCGCTCGCACTCGGTTTCACTCCCACACTTTATAACACACCCACTCGCCGACGCACACTTTTTCCTCACACGCGTGCCATTTCCACTCACACGGGACCCTTTACCAACGCCCGGGTGCCATATCGATCCCAATCGCGCGACAATTCTTTTGTCGCCAAACATCCTCCTGCAAAATCTACCCGCACAATATACAGCACGACTCACCTGGGGGATCCTTTTCTCCACGCGAACCTGCAAACTTCCATTCGGGTTAAGCACAGCATCGTGATGTGAGCAGGGACTTTGTACATTTTCCATTTCTCCCTGCAATTCCCGGGCTACCTCCGTCATCTCTTCAATTTTAATTCCCAGCACTGCTTTTTCTTTATTCACCTCGGCGACCGCTGGCTTTAATAAAACACCCTCCTCTACCTCAGCGGTCGCCGGCTTTTCCAAACCCCGGGTCGCGATTTCTACCCCTGTCATTGTACCCGTGCTTTTCTCAACTTCGTTCAACCGGCGCTTCTCGACCCGCGTTACCTCCTCGTGCACCTGTGGGACCTGCTCGCCCAACCTGCAGTCAATGTCTTCCTGTATTCTTTTTGCCGTGGCGTTCATTTGCTCCTGAAATCCAACCGGGTTGTACCTTGCTTCGTGCCTCACTTTTCCCATGTCTATCCCCTGGGTAGCCATCATTGCATCAAATCCCTTACTGTCACCCATCAGAGAGGCACCGAAATGCATCATCAAAACGCCCCAGTCCATTGGCACTGCGGGTCCGGCTACCGCCCGCTCGTGCGAGGCGCCTTTTTGCGCGCCTGAAACCTCGTGCGCGAGAGCGCCATTTTGTGCGTCTGATACCCCCTCAACCGCCTCCTCATTGCTCCCCTCCATTTGATCCTGGGTTACTCCTAACCCCTCCTCTAACTCACCCACCGGCATTCGATCGCCTTGACCAGCCATGGCGCGATTTCAAAATTCGGGTTTTATTTCTTTAAAACACAATTTTTCAGCAGCTCGTAATTTTGAGCGCATTAAGCGCGCTTCGGGTCCAATCCCACTTCCCGACACCAATTGTTACAGTACGCGGTTTAGGATGTTGTTTGCCAAGCGGAGGCTCCGCGACCGAACAGTTGTTCCCCGACTCACCCGATTCACCCAGAACTTTGGCCGTATCGCACCGCAGCTGCCCAATCTGGAAAAGACTAAAACGACGAAATGCAAAGAGGAAAAGGAATAAGACGAGAAGACGGACAGAAGAGTAATTGGATTTATTATACACACAAGCAAAAAGAAAGCAGTCACGTTTATTTACAACACATAAGACGCAGGTGACACAGTGCAAATACTAGCTTATACAGACTTAATTAAATACCCAGGGACAAGACACACAGAACAAACTCACGTACACAAGAAGGGTGGAAAGGCAGGAGGTGGATGGCTGGAGGGAGAGGAAGGTCCAAGGGGGTCCTGCAGCACGATCGGCGCGTTTAGCAGCCGCCGTTCCTTCGCGGCCCTGCTCAAAACCGCCGTCCAGGCCCCAAGCGGCTGTTGGGTGTTGTTGCTGCTGTGGCCGCCACTTGCTTTGCCAGGACTCATCTGACTCGTCTGGTCCAAACCCTCAACTCAACAACACTCTTGCACGTCTCCCTGTCCAACCACTCTTTCTCTCTTGGTCCAACCACTCTTTCTCTTTCTTGGTCCAACCACTCTTTCTCTCTCTTGGTCCACTCACTCCTCACCACCGACAACCCCACGCTTCTTGCGCGCGCGCCTTTATAGCGCCTCCGGCGATCAAGCCGCCGGCCTTCAGGACACGCCCATCGGTGTGCTCACCTCGGCCCTGGTTGGTCACGCGACCCTCTGGCTCCGCCCTTGATGACGACGGGCGGGCACGCCCCTCTTCCCCGACCCGAGCACATGTTCAATGGTGGTTTTGGAGTGGATGTAATTGGCAATCGAGGCTTGGCAATGACGAAAGGGGATGTGAAAGGAAATGGAGATTTTGGGGATGGGAATGAAAGGGGATCTATTCCCTGTCACTGGTGCAATGGAGTACTTCAATTAATGGGAGACACAGCCTTACCCTAAAACACAGAATAAGATATAACTATCGAACAGGGGTCTTCTATTATTGGCTGACGTGTATGCTTGTGGACTAATTATGGGATGCCCTTTGACCTTTACACAGCTCCGGAGGCAGGGGGCGCAGAATAAACAATAATAATAATAATAAAGCACACAATCAAAAAAATATACAGTCCTCATATCCGCAACAATATGGTTAGACACCAAAAACATCTTCCTATGTCCACTGGTTCAAAAGTTATGGTATTTTACGTAAAAAAAAAAAAGTCTGAAATTTGGTGGCCATCTTTGATTTTTGCTAATTTAGAGTATTTCTCGTGCTCTTATTTTGTTTCCAATGAATTGTTGACCCCTACATATGAGTTTAGATGAAATGGAATAAATATTGTATGACACTTGAGTGAATAGTATTGTTAATTGGCAAATATTTTTTAAAGAAATTGAGTTTTGGTGGTGGCCATTTTGAAATTCAAAATGGAGGCCCGAAATGTTAAAGGAAAAACTGGCACCCTTTTTTTCTGGCACCCTGGCACCCTAAATGTTAAAAAAAATACAATATCACCTCTATCTCTTTGCTGATGAATCTACTCTCTGTCGCTCCCTTCCTCATCCTTCAGATCGGCAGTCTGCAGCCTCCTCACTCTCTGCAGACCTGGACAAAATCACAGACTGGGCAAACAAGTGGAACATGTCTTTCAATCCTGACAAATATCACACTCTTACTATGTCTCTCCAAAGAGGCCGACTGGAAAACCCTCCCATCCACTTTCTGAATAATCCTCTCCAAGAAGTTCGGTCACTCAAGCTTTTGGGTCTCACTATCTGCCATGATCTTTCCTGGGAAAACCACATTTCAAATCCGGCCTCCAAAGCCAGTCGCCAACTGGGCATCCTCCGTCGTGCGAAGTCCTTCCTAGACACACCTGAGCTCCTCACCACATACAAGGCTTTCATCCGCAGCTCAATGGAATACTGCTCTCCCCTCTGGGCTGGTGCTCCTGCCTCACACCTAGCTCGTCTTCACGCTGTTCAAACCAAAGCGTTCAGAATCATTGGAATCTCCCGCGATGAAGCTAACTCCAAGGGCCTTTCACTCACTCACCGCAGGCAGGTTGGTGGTCTTTCCGTCTTCTACTGACTCCTCTCTGGCCTTGCCCCCCCAGCTCTCTCTCGGCTCTGTCCCCCAAATATTCCTACAGGTCGCACAAGATCTGCCTGCAACCCTCTTATGGTTAAACTGCCAAAATCAAGACTCTCTGCTCACATTCACTCCTTCATTCCTCTTTTCTCCTGCCTCTGGAACAAACTCCCTCACTCTCTTCAATCCCACTCCACCCTCCAGGTCGTTAAAACAGCTGTTCACCACCATCTCTTATCTTCCCCCATCCAAAACCTTGATCTTTTCTACCCCCGCCAATTTCACCCCAAATCCACTTTTTTGAAATACCAACTTCTGTCCGGGAAGTCCTTGGTGTCCTTGTGTTTTATACTTCTCCCACCCCCCTCCCTTCCCACGCCACCTCCACCCAAGCCCTCTCCCTCCCACACATCTCCCTGCTCTCAAATGTTGTGTTTGTGTGTTCCCCTTCTCTCCCCATCTTGTCTTCCGCTCCCTCTTTTCATATAATTTGTTTGTCTGGTTGATTTGTTTGTGAAATAAATGTTAGCTCTTTCACGAGCCTCGATTCAGTATCAAAAAAGAAAAAAGAAAAAAAAAGGTGTTCATTGGCAAACTTTAGTCTTGCCCTGATGTTCTTTCTGGACAGCAAAGGTTTCCTCCTGGCACACCTCCCATGTAGATCAAATTTGTGCAGCCTCTTTCTAAAGGTAGACTCGTGCACTTTGACATCAACAGTGGCAAGAGCTACCTGCAGGTCCCGTGATGACATTCTGGGGTTCTTGGAGACTTCTTTCAGCATCTTGCGGTCTGCCCTCGGGCTGAACCTGCTGGGGCGGCCTGGCCTGAACAAGTTGGCAGTTGTTTGGAATCTTCTCCACTTGTAGATGATCTTCCGGACAGTCGAATGATTGATTTCAAATTGTTTGGAGATCTTTTTAAATCCCTTCCCAGACTCGTAGGCATCTATAACCTTCTTTCTGAAGGCCTCAGAGAGCTATTTTGATCTCGGCATGGTGACACCGCACACTTCAACAACAAAGAGCAAACCAAACTAAATGTCTGAGGTTTAAATATGACAGGTTCCTCCAATATCTTCTCTAACGATGTTCTGATTATTTGCACCTGAGCTGGTGCACCTGATTCAAATTTTAGGTATTTGAAGTAGTGATAAATGTAGGGGTGTACTTACTTTTTCCACATGTGAAATTTGCATTTATGTTTATTTAAATTATACAATGGACTACAAAATGTAAATGTTTCATGATATTTGTTATATTATATCACCTTTACCTATCAATATTGTTGAAATGAAGATCAAATAGCTGCATGTTGAAATATGTTGAAAAAGTCAAAACTTTACATGGGGTGTACTTACTTTTTTGCGTGACTGTATATATATATATATATGTATAACATAATATTGCAATATAGTTATTGTAAATATATTACAAACATAATATTTTAATTCAAATTATTTCTGTAAATGATGTTAACTTCACAACATCTTATTCTTCTCCTCTTCCGTTTGTGAGGGATGAAGTACAATGCTACCAATCTCCTGCCCTGCCTTAACCACGATTCTCCGCTCTGGAGTTCAGCCAACTCTGTCCTCCCTCCAACCACCCCCAACTTACACAATCCCTGTTCACACAATCTTCCCATCTCATCCATGGTCCACCTCTTTTCCTCCTACCTTGTTCCCTCAACCTATCCACTCTCTTTGCCATTATATCTTCCCTCATCCTCACCAAATGTCCAGATCTTCTCAGGCAGCATTTCACCAATCTCCCTGTCACGCTCATCTGCAAACCAATCTCCTCCCTCAGTTCATCCATTCTCCTTCGATCCATCCTCTTCACTTCCTCAATCCTGCTGACTCAGTTGTTATCACAAACCTGCAGCCTCTGTTCTTGTCTCTCCGTCAGTGCCATCGTCTCCAGACCATAAAGGTAGGCTTGCTTCACACTGTAGAAAACAAAGCTTTCAGGATCATTGGAATCTCCCACGATGAAGCTGATTCTGAGGGCCTTTCACCCACTCACCGCAGGCAGGTCGGTGGTCTTTCTGTCTTCTACCAGCTCCTCTCCGGCCTTGCTCCCACAACTCTGTCTGTGCTGTGTCCGCCAAATATTCCTACAAGGGAAGGACGCACAAGATCTGCCTGCAACCCTCTTCTGGTGAAACTACCAAAATCAAGACTGTCTGCTCACCTGCACTCTTTTATTCCTCTTTTTTCTCACCTCTGGAACAAACTCCCCCACTCCCTTCAATCCCACTCCTCCCTCCAGGTATTTAAAACAGCTGTTCACCACCATCTCTTATCTTCCCCCATCCAAAATTTTGATATTTTCTACCCCCGTTAATTCACCCCAAATCCACCTCTTTCAATCTCTGTCTTCATTCCTGAAATTCCTAGTAGTGTCAATTTGTTGCTCTCTCTCATGCAATTTGTTTTATACCGTGTAACCCAACCTCCTCCCAAGCCCTCTACCTTCCACAGATCTCCCGATGTCCCTGTCCACTACTGTTGTGCTTGTGTGCTTCCCTCTCTCTCCCCATCTTGTCTCCCCCTCCCTTTATTGTTTTATGTGTCTGTTTATGTTTTTTGTGTTTTATGTGCTAATGTGTGTTCAATGTGCTAGCTCTTACATGAGCCTTAATCTTGTATCCAATTTTTTTTAAAAAATCAGAACCGTTCCTGTCAATCTCCTTGAAATATTTATGTCAGCCATTATTACACCCTCCACTCAACTCCACACCATCACCTTCACACCCATCTGAATCCTCCTCCGCACCTCTACCTCTGACTTACCATCCCCCATCATTGTTCTACCCAGATACTCAAACCTATTTCCTTGTCTGATCTCCTTCCCCTCAAACCTGATATTAATTATTTTCTCTGCTGCCCGACCCACATCACGTCCTTCTTCTCAATGCTCATATTCTGCCCATATTTATCAAATTCCTCCTTCCACTCCCCAAGTACTTCCTGCATCTGCGGCCCACTCTCCACCACAACAGCCTGATTGTCCACATGCAACAATACAACATCCTCCCCATACTATCTCCCCCTCATGTTTACCTTCCTGCTTAACAGCTCCATCACCATGATACACATGCGCGAGCTGACAGCGCTTCCCTGCCTCAAACTGATGTTCACACTGAACTCCTCCAACATCCGAGGACCAACCAAAATTCTTCCCTTCATTCCCTCGTACATCCCTTCCACCAACCTCACTTCTGCTTCCGGCACTCACATCCATCTCAGTGTTGCCATCACCATCTCTCTTGGAACAGTGTCATAGGCCTTCTCCAGGTCCACAGATCCCAATGCCTTTTGACCTTGCAACTTCAACCTCTTCTCCATCAGCTTTCTCAATGTGAATGTCTCATCCGTTATTCCCCTACCCTTTCTAAATCCTTGCTGCTCTTCTCCGATCTCCTTCTCCACACTCTTCCTTATCCTCTTATCCAGAACCCTCTCCACCACCTTCATGACATGACTAAGGAGTGTAATGCCCTTGTACTTCCCTGCATCTTCATCATCCCCCTTCCCCTTCCATATTGGCAAACTAACCCTGTCCTTCACTACTCCGTAATTGAACCATCTCTCAAACGTACATTCAACAACTTCTTCCTCCACCTGACTCTGACTTCTCCCACTGCAATTATCATCTCTGTACACTCATCAATGCCTGGTGCCCTTCCCTTCTTCATCCTCTTCAATGGCACCTGCGCTTCCTCTTCCGTGGTCTCCGCCAACACCACTTTCCCTACCACACAACTCAGTAGCTCAAGCTCACCAATGCTTCCTTCCCAGTTTAACAGCTTTTTGAAATATCCTTCCCACACCTTCAATACTGCACCCCTCTCCGTCACTAGCCTCCCACCACCATCTTTAATCACCGTTCCTCTCCTTCAATTTCTTCCTATCCTCAACCCTGTCACAAGCCAACTTATAGATCATTTTCCTCATGCCATTCTCTTCCAACTTGTTGTACACCTCCTCTTCCATATCATTCCTCACCTTATCCACAGCTCTCCTTGCTGCGTCGTTCTTCTGCCCATACAGGTGCAGCGACCACATATCTGGCTGCCTCCCTCTATCCTTGATCTTCTCTATCCTCTTCCAAACCTCCTTCTTTTCATCAACTGCCTTCGCTTCTTCCTCCATCCACCATACCTGGATTATATGCCTTGACGATGCGCCCTTTCCTAACACCCTTCCAACACTACACTTCTGCAATTCATCTAAAGGCCTCGCCGTACCTCTTCCATTCCAACTCCAAACCTTCCTCTACTTCGGTTGCTCATACCTGGCCCTCATCCTCTACTTGTACTCTTCGACGACGTTTCCTCTACACTTCCCCCACCTAATAACATTCCGAATCCTGCTCTTAACCGTCCTCCTTTTATTCATACTCACTATAAACACCACACCACAGAGTGGTAACAAGTTCTCCTGCCACTGCCTTACAATCCTTAACCCTCAAATGTCGCTTCCGTACCATCACCAAATCCAGTTTGATTCTATGCTGTCCACTCCTATAGGTAATCGTGTGGCTTTCCCGCTTTTGAAAGAATGAACCAGCTATGGCCATCTCATTTCTCGCCACCAGCCCCACCAGCTCTTGACCTTATTCCTCATTCACAAACTAAATTTACCAACACATTCCTCTTCACCCGGCTCTGCTACTCTGAAATGTGCGGTAAAGTCTCCATCTCAACATCCCCTAGTCCTTGCAATGCATCACATCCATCTCAACATACCCATCATCCTCTCCAGTGCATCCCTGAATTCCTGCTTCTCCGCCCACAGTACTTTCCGTTAGTGGCCCATACACCAACAAAACACACACCGTTTTCCTCTGTATCACCATCTATGCCATAACTCTCCAACCCTCTCACTTTTACTCTCTAACCACCTGCTTGCTGATCTCTTCCGATACTATTATTCCTACGTCAGTACTGCAATTAAATAATGGTTGTGATCTGCTGTAGTTCCTCCCTGGCGGTTGAGATAAGCAATGCCTTATAAGCGGTTGGGTATGGGTGCGAGGAAACTGCCTGTACTCTGTGACGATTCGAGCTGGTAAGCATAATTGTCGCTTCTTTATAAGGCTTGCTTTTATAGGGTTTTTTATATGGCCGTTCGCTAATATGTGATTATCCTCTTTGTAGATGACATGAAAGATTTGATTTCAATAAAGCTCACTATTTGGAAGGAGTTTGTGGAATCATATCACCACATTTTTATTGAAATCAATCTTTTAGCTCGGAGTCAACATGGACAGGTTACTGCAACTCAAAATGTTCAATGGGGACCCTTAGGTGACGGATTATTTGACCCAATGGGAATGCTGGCTTCGGGCTTTGACTAATTATACAGCCACGATGCCAGACATGACCGATGAGCAAAAATTGTCTGTGCTCACCTGTCACGTGTCCAACACCATTATGTTATCTCTCAAATGTTATCTTCAGGAATTGAAGAAACTCGGGAAGGACTGCATGACAGAGTCTCGAATGGCCGCTGAGACAGCAGATGATTTGATGGGAGACGCCTTCGTAACTGGCCTCTCGTCCCTCGCGATATGGCTAAGTTTACTGGAGAAAATAGCTATGACGCTCCAAGATGCTTACGATAAAGCTCGCGTCTTGCAGCTCACACAAACTCGCTCCAGGCATACCTTACATAACAGCAGGAGCTACTGCTAAAGCTTACATGGAGCTAGCCAGTCATGCCGAGCGACCCCTTGCGGGCGCTGCGGCCACTCCGGGAGCTATCGATGCTCCACCGACGCCCGAAGAAGAATCCCAGGATACAACGGCTGTGATTTCTCCTTCCGAGAATGCAAAGTGCTACTTTTGTAGAAAGCGATGGAATGCATGGGCTCTTTGTCCCGCCAATGATGCGCTGTGTCATACTTGCGGGGAAAAAGGACACTTTGCGAAGATTTGTCGCTCGATAAACGTGACGTACTACCCTCGCGGGAACTAACACTTCGCGGCAAACCCACTCCGTGGAGCCGGCTCTGTCACGGAGCCTTTCCAGCATGGTGCTACCTGTACTTGTCGAGGGGAAAGCTGCAGATGCCCTGATCAAAACGGGAAGCAGCGCAAGTTATGTCTGTCGAGTGCTGGTTAAACGGCACGGGTGGACAGTTGGCCCAGCTATGAAGCAAATCTACTTGGCATCTTCAGGCCTGTGGACGTGCACGAAGGGGATGTGCATAGTTAATCTGGTTGTCAATGATATTGTGTATCCTGATGTAAAACTCATGATGGTGTCAACTTATGCGCCGGTGTGTTGCTGGGCCATGACTTTTTGCATAGACATGGGTGGTTGGAAATGCAGTTCGGAGCCGGGGAGAATACCCTTTCTGTTTGCGGTCTGGCCGAGATGGCTATCGAGCCCCCTGCTCTCTTTCCTAGCTTAACTGCCGATTGTAGACCCCAGACCATAATGTCTAGGCGGTACACTCACACCCACACACAGTTAATCGCTGATGAGACTAAACGATTGCTACAGGAGGGCATTATAGAGCCTAGTAGTTCTCCGTGGAGGGCCCAGGTGCTCGTGGTGCATATGGCAAATCATCGCAAGCGCATGGTCGCGGATTATTTGCAGACTATTAATATATTCACACAGCTTGACGCATATCCATTGCCCAAATTGGATGATATGGTATGTGACGTGTCTAAGTACCGTGTATTCAGCACCTTGGATCTAAGAAGTGCGTACCATCAGATACGTGAGTCTGACAGACCCTATACTGGGTTTGAATCTGGCCAAAGGCTCTATCAATTGTGTCGCATACCTTTCGGAGTAACAAACGGTGTAACTTGTTTCCAGCGTGCCAATTATGACATTATTGCAAAAGAGCAATTGAAAGACATTTTTGTGTACGTTGACAATGTGACAGTTTGCGACCACAATCAAGAAGACCATGATGCCAATTTGCACAGATTTCTGTTGGTGGCCCAACAGTACTATTTGACTTTCAATGAGGAGAAATGTAAATATTCGGCCCAGGCGCTAGATGTTCTCGGGTACACAGTGACCGGAGGCGAGATAAAATAGGATGCTGAGAGACCACCCTTTGCTCGATATGGCGGCTCCGTGTGACCGTGCATCTCTGCGTCGTGCCTTGGGTCTGTTTGCACATTATTCTCGGTGGGGCCAAGGCTACTCGGAAAAGATTTGTCCTCTCGTGGATTGCAAGGCGTTCCCTCTAATGATGGGTGCCAAGGCCGCATTCCAGCAGCTGAAATAGAACATAGCAGGCGCCTGCGTGACCTCCATTGACAAGACAATACCCTTCCTAGTTGAAGCAGATGCTTCAGATTTTGCGATCACTGCAACACTAACTCGGGGGGGGGGGGGGGATGGAAGCCTGTGGCATTCTTTTCGTGCACCCTGTGCAACAGTGAACGTAAACACTCTGCTATCGAAAAGGAAGCCTATGCTATCGTTGAGTCGATCAGGCGATGGCATCACTTTCTATTGGGCAAAAAGTTTCAACTCATGACTGATCAGCAGTCTGTGGCATTTATGTACGACCATCGGCATGCACAACGCATTAAGAATTAAAAGATATCGAGATGGTGAATCAAATTGGCCGAGTATTGCTTCGACATAGACTATCATCCAGGACGCGATAATCTGGTGGCCGATGCCTTGTCTAGACCTGAGTTGTGCAGGCATGACGTCTGATGATTTGAGAGTGATTCATGAATCTCTATGCCATCCTGGGGTGGTGCGTCTCATGCATTTTGTTCGCTGTCGTAATTTGCCTTTCTCGGTAGATGACATCAGACGCTTGTGCCGTTCATGTTCGGTGTGCGCTGAAATGAAATGTCGTTTCTACAAGCCACCGATGAGGACTTTGATTCAAGCCGGCCATCCTTGGGAGAGATTGGGTATCGATTTTAAGGGACACTTACCACAGTCGGGCCCGCACCGTTACATGCTCACCGTCGTAGATGAGTATTCGCGATTCCCATTTCTATTCCCTTGCCCTGACATGTCATCTACTACAGTCATCCACTGCTTGCATCAACTGTTTTTACTGTTTCGATACCCTGCTTTCTTGCATTCTGATAGGGGGGGGGGCTGTGTTCATGTCTCAGGAGGTGAGGACCTTCCTCCTGGAACGGGGCATCGCCGCCAGCCGGACCACACCGTATCATCCGCAGGGGAACGGACAGGTCGAACGATTTAATGGCATAGTCTGGAAGGCCGTGGAAATGGCTCTGAAAACTCGTGGCCTGAATTCTAATGAGTGGGGGTTAGTGTTGGCAGAAGCCTTACACGCCATCCATACTCTCCTATGTACCACTACAAATGAAACTCCACACGATCGATTGTTTCGTTATCAAAGGTGTAGCGCTAGCTGCCAGGCTGGCTTTCAGAACCCGGACCCGCTTTCTTGAAGCGGATGGTCCGTCATAGTAAATACAAACCACTGGTTGATCAGGTACACGTGCTGGAGGCAAACCCGTAATACGCTTAGGTTCAGATGGCGGACGGACACACGGCAACCATATCGG
This sequence comes from Myxine glutinosa, assembly GCF_964187855.1. Classification (NCBI taxonomy): domain Eukaryota; kingdom Metazoa; phylum Chordata; class Myxini; order Myxiniformes; family Myxinidae; genus Myxine; species Myxine glutinosa. The sequence goes on from NC_136268.1 coordinate 13,706,422, forward strand.
TTTGGCATTTAACTCCTTGTGGTGCTGATTCATGTCCTGGTATGAGTGAGGGACATGGGGAGGGGCTGAATGCACTTAACACACCTGCGTTGTGATCTCCGGTAGCGGATTCTTCTTCGGGGTCCTGATTGCCTGATGGCGTTCCGATCCGTATGGAGCCCCCGAGGCCAGAGGTAGATTCCACTAGTCTGGCTGAGCCCAACATTGTAGATTCTGAGATCAGTTCTGTCGGCTATCGTACTGAAGCTGGACGAGTGAGTCGGAAGCCACTTCGTTTGGGGTTGTAGATGGGTTCTCTGCTGATGTACGATGTTTATCTGTGTGCCTTATATGCAGTAGTACGATTTACATATCCACGTCCTTCGCTGAAATTCTTTATTGGAGGGATAATGTAATGAAATAATGGTTGTGATCTGCTGTAGTTCCTCCCTGGCGGATGAGATAAGCAATGCCTTATAAGCGGTTGGGTATGCGTGCGAGGAAACTGCCTGTACTCTGTGACGATCCAAGCTGGTAAGCATAATTGTCGCTTCTTTATACGGCTTGCTTTTATATGGTTTTTTATATGGCCGTTCGCTAATATGTGTTATCCTCTTTGTAGATGACGTGGAAGATTTGATTTCAATAAAGCTCACTATTTGGAAGGAGTTTGTGGATTCATATCACCACAAGTACACCCTTCCATCCCCACCCGCATGCAACATCTAGTATCCTCCTAGCAACCTCCTCACCCTGTCCCATTTTCATCTGGTCTCCTGCACACACGACACTCCCAACCTCCTTCTTGGCATCATCTCCACCACCTCAACCCCTCTCCTCCACATTGATCCCACATTCAAACGACATAATGTTTCTGAACCTATCTCTATTCTCTTCCAAACTCTCTATCCTCTTTCAGGACCTCACTTCTGAACTGCTGCCCACCTCGCAATCCCGCTCTCTTGATTGCTGGCAGAGCAGCAGCCATGGCCACAGTGCAATAGACGCGGACACATAACATAATCCACAGGAAAACACTCGCAAGTTCCACCCCCTTGGCCCCGTCCCCATCCCCCCCCCCCCCCATTAGCATGATGCTAATGCAGCACCCCAAAAAGCCAATGAGGAGTGACAACCAGTGAGAGGGAGGTGAAACCCAGCAACCAGCACGTCATAACAAAAGGGGAGGGGCGGGGGGGGGGCGTAGAAATGTGAAAGATACAAAGATCCCTAACTCATAGCCGTAGCTCCTTCCCTTAACTCCAAGCCCTAATGCCTATCCCCAGCTCCTAGCCCTAACGCCTATCCCCAACTCCAAGCCCTAACACCTCGCCGTAACTCCTAGCCCAAACTCCTAGCCCCAACTCGTAGCCCTAACTCCTAGCCTTAACTCCTAGCCCCAACTCTTAGTCCTAACGCTTAGCCCTAACTCCTAGCCATAACGCCAAGCCCCAGCTCCTAGGCCCAACTCGTAGCCCTAACTCGTAGCCCTAACTCCAAGCCAGAACGCCTAGCCCCAAACTCCTAGCCCCAACTCGTAGCCCTAACTCCTAGCCTTAACTCCTAGCCCCAACTCTTAGTCCTAACGCTTAGCCCTAACTCCTAGCCATAACGCCAAGCCCCAGCTCCTAGGCCCAACTCGTAGCCCTAACTCGTAGCCCTAACTCCAAGCCAGAACGCCTAGCCCCAACTCATAGCCCCGGCTCCTAGCCCAAACTCCTAGCCATAACGCCTAGCCCCAACTCGTAGCCCTAACTCCTAGCTCCAACTCCAAGCCCTAATGCCTGGCCCTAACTCCTAGCCCTAGCTCCCAGTCCTAGCAAAATGTTGGGAGGAAACCAGAGAGATAGATTTCAGCATTACTTCCTCAGGCAAAAACGCAGCAACATTTACAAGCTACCAGAAGTCCATCAGCAGGGAAGCAGAATCCGCACAGCATCAGGATCTGGTATAATCGTAATGAAATGCGTTTTATAGGTGTTTGAATTGATTGTGATGTTGTGCTTAACGTTTCACGCTATTTTCTGCTGCTTAATGAGGAGAGGGTATTGCATTTGAGTCAATTTGTTTGTCCGCACTGAATAAGTATGCTTTTCTCTGGAACCGTTGGTCCGATTGACAGGAAAGTTTCATCATAGGTGCACCTCCTCCTGAAGACATTTTAAAAATGATAATTATGACGTCATCGGTCACCTGGAACGGGCACCATCTTGGACAAACCGAAAAACTTTGCACCTCTATAATCTCTGAAAACGCTGCATAGAAAAATTTGGGGACATGGCTCATTGTAAAGAACTCTCCATGGGGAATAACATATTGGTAAGGTGCACAGTGGGGGTAAAAAAAAAAAATAAAAAAAAATAAAATAAAAAACATTGTTGTTTTTCATGTCAAAGTGTTCTTTGAAGTATATATTTTCAGAATCAAACTGTTTTGATTGGTACTTATTTCCAAAGAAATAAGTTGAAATAACTTGAAAACTAATCATCCAAATTGAATGAAATTTGGCATTAATAATCATCTTAACATGTTGGATGAATTAATGATGGCTTTTTAAGATACCCCTACTACAAATTGAGTTGTGAAAAAAATCCTTGTATTTTTCTTTAAAAACAAAGAAAAAATATTTTGTGTAATTATCATTACAATTTACTGAAAAGCCATCACTGGTCTCTTTGGATATACCCATACTAACTGCCCAAAGGGGTAAATAACAGATTGACTGAGGCAGTTAGCAGTAGTTCCAGTTTCAATTATGTCAACCAAAAAAACATATTTTTGAATGTGTCTAGAAAATTAAAGCTCACATGTTTATTTGTATCCGAAATTGACTTGTGTCTGTATTTTTGGATTCCTCATACTCTAAGCTTTCTAGCAGTATATGGTTTGTGGGGGGTAGCTTCACTGGAAAGACTGATAATTTCAATTTATTGATGGCACGTGAAACATGCTATTTTACGCCACAGTGCACCTTAATGATGTTATAGGTGCCTCCATTATGACATCATAATTTGACAAGTACAAAACTTCATCATTAAATTTCTTGAGCATCATCTATGGATAAATTGGAGAAAAAAATAAATAATAATGATGACCTCATTGGTCACATGGTTCGGCCACCAAATTTGTTTTAACACAAAAGCCTTAAAAAAAACCACCAAAAACACATCCTGGTCAGGGTCTGCAATCTCTGATTGCTCTTTCTCGTTCGTATTTGAATTCTCCAGCCATTTTCTCTCTTCTGAATGTCTCCAGCCATTTTCTGTTTTAAATATCCCCTCACTGTTCCCTATTCCTCCAGTTATTTTCTGCTCTTTCACTTCCTTGCTGTGTAAATGAATTCATGAATGTGTTGATTTGTGTCCTGACTTATCCTGCTCGCATTCGATCTGGGGTAGCGCTCGGGGGGTGATTGGTCTGAGTTCACAATGGTACTTTATTGTAGCCCACATGATGCAATATGCGGCATTGGTTCACTCAGCCAATTAATTAGCCACCGCATAGTCGCCTGCATGGTTCTCCATGGCTTTATTTATCTTACCAGTATGGTAAACCGACCTTGGGCACAAGGATATGACCAGAGGTAAGTGATGCAAATGGCGTCTGTTGTATGTTCAAAACACGCCGTCCTCTTGAAGGTATCCAGAGGTGACATCTGTCACATTGGTGTCAGGATTGGAATTCAGACCTGAGGTGGAAGCAATCGTACCTCTAAATAAATAAAGGAGTGAGTTGGGGAGAAATTGATAGCGGGCAGTGCTATGTCTGACCAAAGCGAGCAGGATCAGGTGGGTCTAGAGTGGTTAGATACCCCTGTATCCCTGGAGGACAATAATGGGGAAGAACTATCAAGGGGCACAGTGGAGTCTTCCCTCATGGCCTTTTTGACCTCCCACCCATAAGCCCATTGCTCCCAATGGAGCAGGAGCAAACGGTATGAGGGAAAATATAATTGAAAAACAATAATTGCATCCAAATCAAAATCCATAACAAATGTAAAATCATAGTAATTTCGATCTCCGGTGACCTCAGCATATTATTGCAGTGCCTCAACCTCGACAGAAAGTCCTCACCCCACCCCCAAAGCCTCAACCTCCCCCTCACAACGTTATCTCCTTTTTTCTCTCCCACACCCCCTCAACCCCATGTCCTCATCCAACTCTTCTCAACCCTAAGGCAGGACTCCCCCCATTCCAAGAATTCAGACCTCCTTCCTACCCCTCCCCAACCAGAACGCAACCCCCAACCCCCTCCCTCCCGCAGAAAGTCCTCAACCCCCACCCCGCTCTTCTCAACCCTAAGGCATCAATCCCCCCATTCCAAGATTAAGACCTCCTCCCCACCCCTCCACAACTCCTCAACCCCTACCCCCCACATAAAGTCCTCAACCCCCACCCCCTCATAAAGCCTCAACTCCCCCCTCACAACTCCCTGCAATTTTTGCTCTCACCCCCACCTCAACCCCAAATCTATCCTCCCTTACTCACCCTCCCCTGCTCATAAAAGCAAATGGGCATTCTCACATTGAAACAGAGGAATAATAACTTTTCCCTCCCCTATCATGCTATCACCGACTTCACAGAAACCGTGATCGAAACAACTCATACAAACCACGATCGAAAGTCATGGCCAGTCATGTTCACTTGTCCAGCTCTCAATCCCACGAGATTTGCAAAAACCACGTGGAATTGCAGCTGGCAAGTGCCCATGAGACCCAAAACCAATTATCTTCTTTGTTGTGGATATATACACATCATTAAAATGAAATAATGATGGTTTGATGAAGATCCGTTCGGCCATCTCTGAGAAAAATGGCGACACACAAACAAACATCCTTCTTATAGTAAAGATGATACAAAGAGGAGAAAACATAAATGATATGTCTGAAAACATTGTAATAATGATTTGTTTTTATTTTGTATGCAAGATTGAGGATCATGGAAGAGCGAGCAGGATGAGCGAAGGTAAAAACGTTTTGATAGTGGGGCAGTGGGGCAACAGTTGGACAGAAAAAACAAACAGGAAAAGGGGAAAGGGGAGCGAGCTTTGGAGGAAATAGAGTAACCTGAAAGTAAGTTACAGGATTTGGTTAAGTTGGGTTAATGAGGGAAGAAAACACCAGCGGTAGCGATGTGGTAATTTGTTCATATTTGAAAACAAAAAACAGTATTATTGCAAATCTTAAACAATGTATGTACAACTTTAATTAAACCGATTATAAAGAAAAAAGAGGAAAGAAGTGCAGGAGGTCAAGGGAGTGTAGGGATTGTAGAAAATAAATTCTGGAATAAGCTCTCATACAATCACAATTACAAAAGATTGTCGGGAGTTTCTTACACAAGCAGAAGGCAATTCAACACCCATTTCAATAACCCAATGGGAATACCATCCAATAATGCTATAAATAGTTATTTGTCAAGATTTTTTGCCTATATTCCATTCCATGCATGATGTAATCCTCATTTCATCATTCTTTTATTACGTCACAGATCACATGTAATCATGTTCAGAACTCAGAATTTATATTTCATCTCAAAATTCACACTTTCTCACCATTTATTTTGATATTTATTGAAACAACAATTTTGATTCTTACTGAAGGTACAGTTATTACATCATATTCATGTCCACCGCCACCATTGTGAGCAAGTAGCCTTAGAGAATCATCCGGAAGAGAGACATGGTAAGTGACATTGCCAGCAACTGCAGAAGAAAACATTGTATATTAATTTTTGAAAATGCATTTGCTGTACTGTATAGTAATTAGAAATCAAACATTACTGTACCAAATTGAATCGATATAATTGGATTTCAGATTCAATGAAACAGACATTTATGTCTCGTCTGCACGAGCAACATGACCACTGGATTGTGATGGATTTGTAAAGCAACTCCCTCACCCAAAAAGCACAATGGTCAGTCAAAAACAAATGCAAACTAGAACGAGCAATCAAACATTGATTACCATCGCCAGACTTGTTTTATGTGGTTTTATATTATGGACTTGTGTGGATCTTCTCGCTACGCTCATCTCACCACACGTCGCTGCAGAGGCACGGGTTTGTTCAAACTGAGGATAATGACCTGACTGAGCTTGAGTTGTTATGTTATCATGATTTACACCAATCATAATACAAACATCTCTTTTGTACAAATGTATTTGTAATATTTGTGATATTGTTCCTTTTTTTTTTTTTTTTTTTTTGTGGATACAAGATCGAGGCTCGTGAAAGAGCTAACATTAATCACACAAAAAGACAAACCGACACACAAAACACAAAAAACAAGGGGAGCGGCAGACAAGATGGGGAGAGAGGGGGAAGGACACAAAAGAGAGGGGGAAGTGGGGGAAGGACACAAACACAACATTTGAGAGCAGGGACATCGGGAGGACTTGGGGGAAGGTGGGAGAGGAATAAAACATATGAACACTGCAAGGACTCTGGGGTGAATTACCGGGGGTAGAAAAGATCAAGGTTTTCGATGGGGAAAGATAAGAGATGGTGGTGAACAGCTGTTTTAAAGACCTGGAGGGAGGAGTGGGATTGAAGGGAGTGGGGGAGTTTGTTCCAGAGGCGGGAGAAAAGGGGAATGAAAGAGTGAAGGTGAGCAGAGAGCCTAGACTTTGGCAGTTTAACCATAAGAGGGATGCAGGCAGACCTTGTGCGACCTGAAGGAATATTGTGGGGACAGAGCACAGAGAGAGCTGGGGGAGCAAGGCCGGAGAGGAGTCGGTAGAACACAGAAAGACCACCAACCTGCCTGCGGTGAGTGAGTGAAAGGCCCTTGGTGTTGACTACATCGCAGGAGATTCCAATGATTCAGAAAGCTTTGGCCTCAACAGCGTGAAGCCGAGCAAGGTGTGAGGCAGGAGCACCAGCCCAGAGGGGGGAACAGTATTCCATTGAGCTGCGGATGAAAGCCTTGTATGTGGTGAGGAGCTCAAGTGTGCCAAGGAAGGACTTCGCACGACGGAGGATGCCCAGTCGGCAACTGGCTTTGGAGGCCAGCTTGGAAATGTGGTTTTCCCAAGAAAGATCATGGCAGATAGTGAGACCCAAAAGCTTGAGCGACAGAACTTCTTGGAGAGGATTGTTGAGAAAGTAGATGGGAGGGTTGTCCAGTCGGTCCTTTCGGAGAGACATTGTAAGAGTGTGAGATTTGTCAGGATTGAAAGACATGTTCCACTTGTTTGACCAGTCTGTGATTTTGTCAAGGTCTGCAGAGAGTGAGGAGGCTGCAGACTGCCAATCTGAGGGATGAGGAATGGAGCGACAGAGAGTAGAGTCGTCAGCAAAGAGATAGAGAGGATTTTCAAGAGAGTCAGAGAGATCATTTATGAAGACCAGAAAAAGCACAGGGCCCAGAACACTACCTTGGGGAACTCCAGCCTGAACAGGAAGAGGAGATGAGAGAAACCCATTCAGGGCCACACGTTGACTACGACCAGAGAGGAAGTCCGCCAGCCATGCGTGGAGATTTCCATGGATACCAAAGGAGGAGAGTTTGGTGAGCAGAGCAGGGTGCCAGACCGTATCGAAGGCACGTGAAATGTCAAGGGAGACAGCTCTAATTTCCTGTTTGGCGTTGAGGACCTCCATCCATTGTTGAGAAAGCAGAAGCAGCATGTCCAGAGTAGAGTGACCAGGTCTGAAACCAAATTGATGATCAGAGATCAAGCCATTGGAGAAGAGGAAAGATTTAATATCTGAAGCAATGATGGATTCCATGACTTTGCTGATAATTGGGAGAAGGCTGATTGGTCTGTAGTTGCTGGGATCTGTTTTTGCACCTTTTTTGTGCAAACCGGTGATGTTGGCTGATTTCCAAGCAGATGGCAGATGACCTTGACCAAAAGAGAGGGTGAAGAGAACAGAAAGAGGGAGTGAAAGAGCAGAAGAACATGATTTTAGGACCCGTGGGCTGATGCCGTCAGGACCAGTTGCAGAATCAGAGTCGAGGGTTGACAGAAACTTTTCCACCTTGTCAGGAGGAAAGGACACAGAGTCCAGGAGCAGCTGGGTACGACTGGGTACGGTGGGTACAGAGAGGGATGGGTTTGGCACACAAGATTTAGAGGCAAACACAGAGTTGAGGCATTCAGCTTTTTCACGTGCGGAGTCAGCCGTTAAGCCGTTTGAGGTGAGGGAGGGGATGGAGGGGGAACAAACACCAGAAACAGATTTGACCAGACGCCACCAGGATTTGGAAGAGGGAGACAGATAAGAGAGTTCGGTCTTGAGAATGGTGAGATATTGTTTCCTGGCTCTCCTGAGGGTGGACACACACTTGTTTCGGGCTTTGTGAACGGAAATGAGATTTCCTTCCGTTGGATTTGCTTTCCAGGAGACGAAAGCAAGTTGTTTCAGGGCAACAGCCTCACCACAAGATTCCGTGTACCATGGACGGGAGGAAGGGTATGACAACTGAAGACGAGATGGTATAAATCTGTGCATGAGAGAGAGCAATTTACTTTGAAAGAATTCCCAGGATGAGTTGATGTCAGAGGCGGTAGAGATGGGATACCAGTCCAGATGATTGATGGCTGCTTGAAGACTGTGCCAGTTGGCCTGAGTGAAATGCCAGACTCGTCGACGCTGAGGAGGCTCTCTGAGAATGGTCAGAGAGATGTCCACTTTGACAAGCACATGATCAGATGAGCCGATTGGAGCAGAAGAAGAGCAGCAGACATTTTCAGGGAAGTTTGTCATAACCAAATCCAGAAGAGAAGATGCTCTGTTGACTGAGATCCGGGTCGGGAAATTGACAGATTGTGTCAGTCCCAGTGAGTCGCAGAAGTCCTTTGCTGAAGAGCCATGGCTGGTGAGAGAGGTACCCACACCCAGCCAACTGGCATGGTGACAATTGAAATCACCACATATGAGGAACAGAGAGTTGGGATGGGTAGATAGAAGTTGGTCCATATTATCAGACAGTGAGATGTAGATGGAGTCATCGCTGTTTGGTGGACGGTACAACACACATATGAACAAAAGGTGGGAGCGAAGGGGAAGCCGTAGCCAAAGGTATTCCTGGGGGTGAGGTGGAGAGAGGGCAGTGGAGGGCGAGTGAGGAAGAGAGTTTTTTATAAAGATAGCAACCCCACCTCCAGGACGAGGCTCAGGTCTATCATACCGGAGGAGGGAGTAACCTGGGAGAGATACCAAGGCATCAGAGACATCATGAAGGAGGAAAGTTTCTGTTAAGCAGATCACATCTGGTTTGTCAGAAGCAACCTGTATGGAGAGGTCAGTCAAGTTTGAGCGAAGGCCCCGGATGTTTGAGGTCCATACCGTTAATGAAGAGGAAGGGGGAGCATCGGGTCCAGAACAGGGGGGGAGGGGTAGGGTAAGATGTGGAAGAGGAGGAAGAGGTAGGGAGAGCTGTTGAAGGTGTGTCAGAGATTTCAGAGATTTCAGAATAGCTTGGAGAAAGGGAAGAATGGGGCGGACAAAAGGTTTGATGGAGATTGGGTGAGGCACAGTGAGGTGTTATTTGAGGAGGGGGAAGAGCGAGGCAGAAGGTTTGGGGAGATGAAGGTGAAAGTTGGAAGGGGGAAGAAGCAGGGAGGATGCTTTGAGGAGGAGGGGTGAGAGGGGAGTCTAGGAGGGGAGGAGCGAGGGAGAGTCTCGGAGGGGAGGGGTGTGGGGGGAGTTTAGGAGGGAGGGGAGGGAAGGGGCAAGGGGGGAGATTTGAAAGGGATGGGTGATGGGGAGGATTTGGAGGGGAGGGGTGAGATTGGATTTTGAAAAGTGTACGATTCATGGGAAACGAACATTTTTTGCAAAATGAGTTTGAGACCCTCGAGTCAAAAATACGTTTGAGGACACTGGAGGAGGGGTGGAGTTCTGGATAGTTTAGGGAATGTAGAAGGGAGGAACTGTAAGAGATGGTATTATATATATTTTTTGGAATGAATAGATTTGGTGAGCAAGACGAAAGCATCCTTTTGTAGGAAAAGAAGAAAAGGGTGTTATAATATATGAGAGAAAATAGTTGTTCAGGGGAGAGATTATACATTTCCAACCGCGTGATCGTGAACGAAGAACGAACGAACAAAAAGAACAACAAATAAACGAATAAGACCTGGGAAGGAAATATTTTTTTGGGGGTTTTTTTTTTTTTGTGTGAGTACAGATATTAAACAAGGAGGTACGGGGTGAACGACTGGTACGAAACAGAGAACGAAAAATAATTTCAGCGCATTCGACGAATCGCTGAGAGAAAAACGAAACCACAAGGTCGGAGACGGTACGGTAGTCTAAGCCTACGAGTACTACACTACTAGGCCGCAGAATACTCGATACCATTAACCGACGATTGTGTATACATGTACGAAAAATTAGCACCGAAAATTTTCCAAAAGATACGCTATAGGTACACACACCGAAAGATAGATACAGTCTCGACAAAAACACGATTGTGATAGATCACTTAGCTTCGAGAGCGTGAGCGCATGGAGCAGCTTCGAAAAGACGTGACCTCGCCGTGATCTCGCGAGATCTCCATCTCATCCTTTGTAATTCTCCATTCGAGATTCTCCATTCGAGATCTCCATCCTTTGTAATTGATTTGTAATAATTAAGAAAAGGTCCAAGTGATGTAAAAGGTCAAAGTGATGTTGAATTTCCGCTTCCGGTTCCTCGATCGAGGTGGCGACTTTTGTTCTCTCCGGGCATCAAAAGTTGTTAGTTTTCCATTTGTGTGTTTGTCCACTTGTTATTTTATCGTCTATGCGTTATTGTTTGTTATTAGTTCGTTTTGGTTTGAATTTCCTGTAACTAGTAATAAATGAATCGTTTTCTGTTTGCTCCACATGCGTGGCCTTGTAGCCTTGTAGCTTGAAGCTTCCCCCTTCTAAGTTTGTTCACTTAAGTTCCTTCCTTCGCTGTTTTGCTTGGTTTTTAGATTTTTCCCTTCTCCCCCGAACTTCCCCAAACATCTACTCTTTGTCTAACATTTTAAATCCTCCCCCTCCCCCCAAAAAACAAAAAACAAAACAAAAAAACAAACGTTTATTTCCCTTTCAACACGTGTGCTGTTTGTGTCATCGTGTGCTTCTGTTCACGTGCGCTGTCTCGCCCCGCCCCCATTATCTCTTTGCCTTCCACCTTTTGCCCTGTTCACGTGACTCGTGGTTGTCCCTCAAGGCTCCCTCTCCCCGTTGGTATTTTTGTGAACATTAGATTGTTCTTCACAGTTCTGTTTCAATATGTTTAAACTTTCCCCTGCAGTGTTTTATTCAGTGGTACATTACAGCACGCTGTTTTTCTTCCTATTTAAAAGGCTTTTTTCAATTTCCTCTACAACTCATTTCACTTCAAAAAAAATTCAATCTCGTACAATTCTTCGTCACTACATGCTCTAAATTCACATTTATTCCACCCCTCCTCTGTCGTTCTCAAACGGATCTCTAACTTGAAAATCACAATAAACCCAATTTGTTATAAATGTTCGTCTTTCATGAATCGTCCACTTTCTAAACTCTCCCCTCGCCCCTCCCCTCCAAATCTCCCCCTTGCCCCTCCTCTCCTAAACTCCCCCCTTGCCCCTCCCCTCCTAAACTCCCCCCTCACCCTCCCCTTCAAAACTCCCCCCTCACTCCTCCCCTTCAAATCTAACCCCCAACTATCCCTCTCCAATTCTCCCCCCACCTCCACAAATCTGCCTCCTCCCCACTTCGTCTCCCTTCTATCTCATACCTCCACCTCCCCCAACCTTCTACTTTCCTCTGCCCCCCCCCCCCTCAAACAACCCCTCACTGTACCTTATCCCATCATCATCAAGCCTTTTGTCCTCCTCATCCTTCCTTTTCCTGTAACTCTTCTGTAATCTCTGACACACTACCAAATGCTCTCCCTACCTCACCCTCTCATCCTTTATCTGACCCTACCCCTCCCCTCGCCTGTACTCCACCCGATGCTCCCCCTCTCTCTTCATTAACGGTATGGACCTCAAACATCCGGGGCATTCGCTCAAACCTGATTGATCTCTCCATTCAGGTTGCTTCTGACAATCCAGACTTGATCTGCTTAACAGAAACTTTCCTCCTTCAAGATGTCTCTGATTCCTTAATATCTCTTCCTGATTATTCCCTCCTCCGGTATCATAGACCTGAGCCCCGTCCTGGTGGTGGGGTTGCTATCTTTATCAAAAACTCTCTTCCTCACTCTCCTTGCACTGCCCTCTCTCCACCTCACCCCCAGGAGTACCTCTCGCTACGGCTTCCTCTCTGCTCCCACCTTTTGTTCATATGTGTTCTGTACCATCCTCCAAACAGTGATGACTCCATTTACATTTCGCTGTCTGACAACATGGACCAACTTCTATTCACTCATCCCAACGCTCTCTTCCTCATATGTGGCGACTTCAACCGTCATCATGCCAGCTGGCTTGGTGTGGGTTCCTCTCTCACCAGCCATGGCACCTCAGCAAAGGACTTATGCGACTCACTGGGACTGACACAATCTATCAATTTCCCGACCAGGATCTCAGTCAATGGAATATCTTCTCTTCTAGACTTGTTACGACAAACTTCCCTGCAAATGTCTGATGCTCTTCTTCTGCTCCAATCGGTTCTACTGATCATGTGCTTGTTAAAGTGGACACCTCTCTGGCCATTTTCAGAGAGCCTCCTCAGCGCCGACGAGTCTGGCGTTTACTCAGGCTGACTGGCACAGTCTTCAAGCAGCCATCAATCATCTGGACGGGTCTCCCATCTCTACTGCCTCTGACATCAATTCTTCCTGGGAAATCTTCCAAAGCAAACTGGTCTCTCTCATGCACAGATTTATCCCATATCATCTTCAGTTGTCTTACCCTTCCTCCCGTCCATGGTACCGTGAATCTTGTGGTGAGGCAGTTGCCCTGATACAACTTTCCTTTGCCTCTTGGAAGGCAAATCCAACTGTAGGCAATCTCAGTTCCTTCCACCAAGCTCGGAACAAGTGTGTGTATACCCACAGGAGTGCCAAGAAGCACTATCTCTCCACACTCAAGATTGAACTCTCAAACCTGTCTCCTTCCTCCAAATCCTGGTGGCATCTGGTCAAATCCGTTTCTGGTGTTTGTTCCTCCTCCCTCCCCTCCCTCACCTCAAATGGCTACACAGTTGACACCGCACGTGACAAAGCCGAATGCCTCAACTCTGTGTTCGCCTCAAAATTTTGTGTGCCAACCCCATCTCTCTCTGTTCCCACCTTACCCAGTCGAACTTAACTGCTCCTGGACTCTGTGTCCTTCTCTCCTGACAAGGTGGAGAAGTTTTTGTCAAACCTCGACTCTGATTCTGCAATTGGACCAGACGGCATCAGACCACGGGTCCTAAAATCCTGCTGTGCCGCGCTATCTCATCCTCTCTCTGTTCTCATCACCCTCTCTTTTGTTCAAGGTCATCTGCCAGCATCTTGGAAATCAGCAAACATTACTGCTTTACACCAAAAAGAGCAAAAACAGATCCTTGCAACTACAGACCAATCAGCCTGCTCCAAATTATCAGCAATGTCATGGATTCCATCATTGTTTCGGATATCAAATTCTTCCTCTTCTCAAATGGCTTGATCTCTGATCATCAATTTGGATTCAGACCGGGTCATTCTACTCTGGACATGCTGCTTCTGCTGTCTCAACAATGGATGGAGGTCCTCAATGCCAAACAGGAAATCACAGCCGTCTCCCTTGACATATCATGTGCCTTCGATACGGTCTGGCACCCCGCTCTGCTCACCAAACTCTCCTCCTATGGTATCCCTGGAAATCTCCACGCATGGCTTGTGGACCTCCTATCTGGTCGAAGTCAACGTGTGGTCCTGAATGGATTTCTCTCATCTCCCCTTCCTGTTCAGGCTGGAGTTCCCCAAGGTAGTGTTCTGGGCCTGTGCTTTTTCTGGTCTTCATCAATGATCTCTCCGACTCTGGAAATCCTCTCGATCTCTTTGCTGATGAGTCCACTCTCTGCCGCTCCATTCCTCATCCCTCAGATCGGCAGTCTGCAGCCTCCTCACCCTCTGCAGACTTGTACAAAATCACAGACTGGTCAAACAAGTGGAACATTTCTTTCAATCCTGACAAATCTTACACTTTTACGATGTCTATCCGAAAATACCGACTGGACAACCCTCCCATCTACTTTCTCAACAATCCCCTCCAAGAAGTTCTGTCGCTCAAGCTTTTGGGTCTCACTATCTGCCATGATCTTTCCTGGGAAAAACACATTTCCAAGCTGGCCTCCAAAGCCAGTCGCCGACTGGGCATCCTCCGTCGTGCGAAGTCCTTCCTAGGCACACCTGAGCTCTTCACCACATACAAGGCTTTCATCCGCAGCTCAATGGAATACTGTTCTCCACTCTGGGCCGGTGCTCCTGCCTCACACCTAGCACGGCTTCATGCTGTTGAAACCAAAGCTTTCAGAATCATTGGAATCTCCTACGATGAAGCTAACTCCGAGGGTCTTTCACTCACTCACCGCAAGCAGGAGGTGGTCTTTCTGTTTTCTACCGACTCCAATCCGGCCCTGCTCCCCCAGCTCTGTCTGTGCTCTGTCCCCCAAATATTCCTACACGTCGCACAAGATCTGCCAGCAAACCCTCCTTTTTTTTGTATACAAGATCGAGGCTCATGAAAGAGCTAACATTAATCACAGAAAAAGTCAAACAGACACATAAAACACAAAATAAGAGGAGCGGTAGACAAGATGGGGAGAGATCGTGTGGGGAGATAGTGTGTTTGTGTCCTTCCTTCTGAGGGGGAAGGACACAAACACAACATTTGAGAGCAGGGACATCGAGAGAAATGTGGGAAGGAGAGGGCTTGGGGGGAGGTGGGAGAGGTATAAAACATATGGACACTGCAAGGACTTCCACGAAAGAAGTTGGAATTTTCAACAAGTGTATGTGGGGTGAAATTAGCAGGGGTAGAAAAGATCAAGGTTTTGGATGGGGGGAGATAAGAGATGGTGGTGAACAGCTGTTTTAAAGACTTGGAGGGTGGAGTGGGATTGAAGGGAGTGGGGGAGTTTGTTCCTGAGGCGGGAGAAAAGAGGAATGAAGGAGTGAAGGTGAGCAGAGAGCCGAGATTTCGGCAGTTTGACCATAAGAGGGTTGCTGGTAGATCTTGTGCGACCTGTAGGAATATTTGGGGGACAGAGCCCAGAGAGAGCTGGGGGGGGGGGGCAAGGCCGGAGAGGAGTGGTGCACTAAAAATAGTGGTCTCTTCTTGTGAGACTGTCAAAGTCTTGGCTCTCTGCTCACCTTCACTCCTTCATTCCTCTTTTCTCCCGCCTCAGGAACAAACTCCCCCACTCCCTTCAATCCCACTCCTCCCTCTAGGTCTTTAAAACAGCTGTTCACCACCATCACTTATCTTCCCCCATCCAAAACCTTGATCTCTTTTACCCCCGCTAATTTCACCCCAAATCCACCTTTAATTTTTTCCCCCCTAAAATACCGACTTTTTCTTTCCTGGAAGGAGTTCTTCCTGACGTCATCACACTTAACTCAGAAACGTGATCGACGGTACATTCAGCAGCAGGTATTCAACAAAAAAGTGAAATGATGATTTGACATTTGTGATGGATTCTGATTTGGATGTAATTGCTTTTCCACTATACGAGTATTTGCCTCATTCCAAATATGTATGTAGATATATTTGTCATTGTGCAAATTCAGGTGGCAGGACAAATCACTTGGCAGTGTGCTCGCTGTTCAGTCCAGGTTTACATCCGGAAAGTCAGACTACAAACTGCCATTCTGGTGTGGTGGCAGTGAGGAGCTCAGACATCATGAATACCTGGTCTTTCAGACGGGGATGCAAAGCCGGCTGTTCGGTATGCTATGAGGTTGTCATTGACACTAGAAATAGTGGTCTATTGTGTGCTGCTTATCCTGACCAAATTACCTGAGTGGGGTTAACTACCTGCAGAAGTTGAATCGGCATAAAAACAGTATGATTTACCTGCAGAACCTGTAAACTTATGAAGACCCCACCAACAATCAAGATGTAAGGACGCAAGGTGTGCACGAGCTGATGGAAGCATCCCTGGTGGAGAATGATGGAGACCGTTATGGGATTGGCAAAAAATGGCACATCGATAACAACCACGTGTTGTTGCAGGTGTTCGTGGAACTCAATTAAACATAAGGGGTTCGGCCATCGATAAGGGGGTGTAAACACCTAATAACAGTTAGACCATATCAACATTACTACGTAAACCGATCCTACAAAGCCCTAAAGCCCATGTCGACGTTTACGTGAGCATCAGCAAGCTCTCCTCGCAATGCCAGTCGAAGCCATTGCTGGGAATTTGAGGAGTCTCTTCCTTCCAAACTCGTATCACACTTTTTCTTGATTGCTAAATCAATGTGAATGAAACCGTTGTCAAAAACACCAAAACCAACAATTGCACAACTGAAACAACAACCTCCTTTTCAAAAGGATTGGTGTTTTTATACTTGTTTTGACAAAGAATTCAAAACTAAAACAAACTTTTACAAAACAATGAACACAAAGCTCTACATTTCGCACAACATTCCCGTGAGAGTTTCTTGGTTTCTCATTGAATCCGTGTGTTTGTAACTGAAAGCAATAAATTCCATTTGCATTCGTTTATACTTCAAATGCGCAAATGCAAATTGCTCAATTTTTATGACTCGGCCCCCGTAGGTGGCTTGTGTTTTCAGGTTGGGTTTGATGAATCCAAACTGATATCTCGAATTGAAACCGATGAAGAAACGTGAATCAAAAACTACTGACCCATGGATCATCAAATGCTAAACCGGAATGAAATCCTGTGAGAAAATAAAAAAAAATGGAAATTGCTGAAATTAAAGCTCCGGGGTTGTATAAAGAGAGGGGAAGGTTGAGGACTGAATGTATGGAAAGAACTTTGGTGATCTACCCTCAGACGGGAGGCCCAAAAGGTGCCTAAATTTGTTTTCCAGCCAAGCTTTCATAATATCAGCTTTGATAAGTGTTAGATGTATGTGTTTTATGTGTATGTATGTGTTTTGTGTGTTATGTATATGTATGTTATGTGTATGTGTGTTATGTGTACGTTTGTGTGTTATGTGTGTGTGTTATGTGCATGTGTATGCATGTGTGTTATGTGTATTTATGTGTGTTATGTGTATGTATGTGCGTTATGTGTATGTGTATGCGTTATGTGTATGTGTATTTATGTGCGTTATGTTTATGTGTGTGTGTGTTATGTGTATGCATGTGTGTTATGTGTATGTGTGTTGTGTATGCATGTGTGTTATGTGTATATATATATATATATATGTGTGTGTTTTATGTGAACAAAATATCTCACAAAGCTGTGCACAGATTTGGCTGAAATTTTGTGAAGAGGTTGTGGATGTGGCACAGACGAAACAAATAGATGTTGGTGAAGATCCGGACCTGGATCTGGATCCAAGAAGTTTTAAAGTAATTGTTCACCATTGAGAGATAAAGTAAAAAATGACATAGAGCACGATATCTCAAAAAGTTGTGGACGTATTCGGACGAAACTTGATCAGGTTGGGTTTGTGACGAGGAAGAATCGTTTCGATTTTGGTGACGATTCAAATACGGATCTGGATACAGAGTTATTTAATATTATTTTAAGTGATTTTTCGCAATTGAGATGTACCGCCAAAAGCGATATATAGCTTAATATATAATATAGCATGGGGAATAAGATATGTTAATGATGAGGTCATCAGTGCCTTTATTATGATGTCATAATTCAACAAATACAATGCTTGATCTTATCAGTATTAGTTTTATTTTCTCTGCACCTGTTCGTCCGATGGACAAATTTTCACCACAGGAGCGCTTCCTCCTGCATAATTGTTTATGATAATTATGACACCATATGTCATGTGGTACAGGCGTCATCTTGGAAAAACCGAAAAACTTTGCACCTCTATATCTCCGAAACCGCTCCATGGAAAAAAAAATCATACGTGGCTCATTGTAAAGAACTGAGCATGGGGGAATAAGTGTTGTTAACGATGACGTCATTGGTGCCTTAATTATGACGTCATAATTCGACACGTACAACACTTAGTCCGATCAATTTGAAATGATGTGAGTGGGATCTACGCAACAATTATATTAGAGAATGTAAATTTATAATGCCATCGGTCACATGGTCTGGCAGCCATACTGGATCAAATTTAAAAAACCTTTGCGGGTTGACTGCGCAGGGTAAGTATTATATGAATACCATCCAGTTAGGAAGGGCATCCGGCCATAAAAACATTGCCTCAAACAGGGAACCATGATTGTCATGGGGCCCGCAAGGCTAACCCCTGCTTTAGCGGGGAAAATGGCCTTAAAACGATCATTCATTCATTTTTATTATCACTATTTGGTGAAGATTATTTTATCAATATCAGTAGTATTTCTATCAGTATTTTAAAAATTTATTTTATCAAAATCAGTTGTATTTTTATCAGTTTATTTATCAAAATCAGTAGTACTCCTCTCCGGCATGGCTCCCCCAGCTCTCTCTTGGCTCTGTCCCCCAAATATTCCTACAGGTCGCACAAGATCTGCCTGCAACCCTCTTATGGTTAAACTCTCAAAATCAAGACTCCACGCTCACCTTCACTCCTTCATTCCTCTTTTCTCCCGCCTCTGGAACAAACTCCCTCAATCTCTTCAATCGCACTCCTCCCTCCAGGTCTTTAAAACAGCTGTTCACCACCATCTCTTATCTTCCCCCATCCAAAACCTTGATCTTTTCTACCCCCGCTAATTTCACCCCAGATCCACTTTTTTGAAATACCAACTTCTTTCCTGGAAGTCCTTGCAGTGTCCTTGTGTTTTATACTTCTCCCACCCCCCGCCCCCCTTCCAACACCTCCTCCCCCCAAGCCCTCTGCCTCCCACAGATCTCCCGATGTCCCTTCCCTCAAATGTTGTGTTTGTGTGCTTCCCCTTCTCTCCCCATCTTGTCTACCGCTCCCCTTATTATATACTTTGTGTGTCTGTTTGATTTTTTTTTGTGTGATTAATGTTAGCTCTTTCACGAGCCTCGATTCTGGATACAAAAAAAAAAAAAAATCTAATAGGTCAGTCTAATAGGTCTATAACTTGAGAACGGCTGAAGTGATCTCATTCAAACTTAGTACAGGTATGCATAATGATGTAAAGATTAAGTGATTAGATTTTGTGGTCAAAGGCCAAATCTGTAATAGGTCTATAACTTGAGAAGGGCTGAAGTGATCAAATTCAAGCTTGGTACAGGTATTGTTATGTATTACCTCCCCAAACCCTGGTTACGGTGCACCTCAGAGTCTGGAGCGGGAACACGTCAGAAAGGTTTGGTGTTTTGAGTGTTCTAATAAACCATAGTAAAACCACACCAATGCAATTATAGAACAAAACAAGTAATTGTATTAATAACTCTAACATGCACAATAATAATACTATTTAAGAAAGCACAATGAAAATGTCACTTGCATCAAATGAACCACCTTTAGAGGCCATTTTTCCCAGCAGAGCAGGGGTTGGCCTTTTACTGGCACATGGTCCCCTTTTTTGAAGCAATGTTTTACGGCCGGATGCCCTTCCTGCCGCCAACCCTGTCGGTCGCCTCTTGCGACACACAGGGAATTACCAGTGAACTGGTACTCCATTTGCCGACCTCGGAAGGATGACAGGCTTAGTCAACCCCCCTGGTGTTAATTCAGCGATCGACCGGGATTTGAACCCAGGATCCTAGGATCCCAAGCCGGCACCCTAACCGCTCAGCCAACACCAGGCTATGAGCAATACATATGATGGCTATGAGTGATCTAATTCAAAATTGGTACAGGTATGTATAATGATGTAAAGATTAACTGATTCGAATTTGGGTTCAAGAGGTCAAAGATTAAAGGTCCAAGTTTGTAAAAAGGTCTATAACTCGAGAATGGCTGAAGTGATCTAATTCAAAATTGGTACTGGTATGCATAATGATGTAAAGATTAGCTGATTCGAATTTGGTTTCAAGAGGTCAAAGATTAAAGGTCAAATAATGTAATAGGTATGTAACTTGAGAATGGGGCTAAAGGGATAAAATTAAAACTTGGTACAGATATGTATAATGATGTAAAGATTAACTGATTAGATTGTGGAGGTCCTGAGGTCAACGGTCAGAGGATATGTCAGGTAAAAATGTGAGAACTTCTAAACAGCTGAAGGGATTTAAATTTAAACTTGGCACAGGTATGTATAATGATGCAAACATGAAAGGATTAAATTTTGGGCTCAATAGGTCAAAGGTCAGAGGTCATGTCAGGTAAAAACGTGCTAACTTGGGCACAGCTGAATGGATTCAAATCAAACTTGATACAAGTATTATAATGATGTAATAATGTGGGCGGAGGTATATCAGTCGATGTCGTGACGTCAAAGAGTGCCGTTCTAGTTCAAAGTTTATTTTATCAAAATCAGTAGTATATTTATCAGTATTTTTTGAAGTTTATGTTATCAATATCAGTATTTTTAATCTTTATTTCATCAAAATCAGTATTTTTTAAAGTTTCTTTTATCAAAAGCAGCAATGTTTTTATCACTGTTTTTAAAGTTTATTTATTTAGCAAAATCAGTATTATTTGATGTATATTTTAGCAAAATCTGTCGCTTTATCACTATTTTAAAAAGTTTTTTTTGAATCAAAATCTATTTTTTGATGTTTCTTTTATCAAAATTAGTAGCATACTTATCAGTATTTATGTTTATTTTATCAATATGTTTATCAATATGTTTTATCAATATCTATGTTTGTTACACCCTGGTGTTGGGCTAGCGGCTAGGGTGCCAGCTTAGGATAACCTAGGATCCTGGGTTCAAATCCCGGTCGATCGCTGAATTAACGCCAGGGGGGTTGACTCACTGACTCAGCCTGTTCATCCTTCCAAGGTCGGCAAATTGAGTACCAGTTCACTGGTAATTCCCTGTTTGTCGTAAAAAGGCGACAAAAAGGGTTGGCGGCAGGAAGGGCATCCGGCCGTAAAACATTGCTTCAAAAAACAACAACAACCATGGTCCCCGAAAAAGGCCAACCCCCGCTTGCGGGGAAAAATGGCCTCGAAAGGTTTTTATTTTTATTTTATTTTTTTAAATGTTTGTTACATACACAATTCAGGTGGGTCTACGACAACCGTTGACTACCTGATGGTGCGTAGGCGAGATAGGGGGCACCTCCGGGACACAAAGGTGATCCCGGGGGAGGAGGCTGTTTCACAGCACCACTTGGTTGTCTGTGACACAAGGGTGAAAGGTGCGAGGAGAGCTCGGCGGGTGAAGTACCAACCGAGAATGAAGGTGTGGAGGTTGAAAGAGGTGACAGTAAGGGAGGCATTAAAAGAGAGGCTGAGTAGGGTCGAGGATGATGTGGTTGAGCTTGAAAGTGGTTGGATGTCAATGAAAGCTAGTCTGTTGGGAGCCGTTGGTGAGGTATGTGGATGGACAAAAGGACCACCGAGGCACTCGGAAACATGGTGGTGGGATGATGAAGTTGGAAAGAGGATTGACGAGAAGAGGAAGAAGTTCAAGGAGTGGCAGAAGGCGAAGGGTACGGGGGCAGAAAAGGCAGAACATGAAAGTTATAAGGCAGCCAAGAAGGCTGCAAACAAAGAGGTAGCAAAGGCGCAGGAGGCGTGGAGGAAAATGTTCGGAGAACGCTTGGATTTGGAAGAGGGTCAGAGAGCGGTATTCAGGATTGCAAAGCAGATAGCGAAAGAGAGGTGTGATGTGATGGGGGTGAGTTGCTTGAAGGATAAAGTGGGACAAATCGTTGTGGACCCAGATGGAATTAAAGGAAGATGGAAAAGATATATGGAAATACTGTTGAATGCAGAGAATGAATGGGATGGCAACATAGAGAGTAACCCAGTTTTAGGACCGGCAGAGAAGATAACTGAGAAGGAAGTTGAGGAAGCGATAAAAGCAATGAAGAGTATAAAAGCGAGAGGGCCGACGGGAGTTGTGGGAGATATGTTTATGGCAGCAGGAAGTTGGGGTGTGAAGAGAATGACAGAGATCTGCAATCTGGTGGTGAAAGAAGGCCGCATTCCAGTGGATTGGGAACTGAGTACCCTCGTCCCTCTATACAAGGGGAAAGATGATCATCTGGACTGTGGCTGGTATCGAGCGATAAAGTTATTGGAGCATGGAATGAAGGTATTGGAAAAGGTGTTGGAGAGGAGGATAAGGAAGAAAGTGAATATCGCCGAAATACAGTTTGGATTTATGCCAGGAAGAGGAACGACAGACGCGCTTTTTATTGTGAGGCAGTTGCAGGAGAAGTACATGGAGAAGAGGAAGAAGTTGTTTCTTGGGTTTGTTGATCTGGAAAAAGCATTCGATCGGGTTCCACATGAAGTAGTGACATGGGCATTGAGGAAGTTAGGAGTGGAGGAATGGTTGATCAGAGTAGTGATGGCAATGTACGAGAGAGCGCGTGCAGCTGTAAGGACGAAGGACGGGAACAGTGGTGTGTTTGAGGTGAAGGTGGGAGTGCATCAGGGGTCGGTACTAAGGCCACTACAATTTGTCGCTGTGATGGAGGTGCTGGTTCGGAACGTAATGGAGGGTTTACCGTGGGAGTTGTTGTATGCAGATGATCTGGTGTTGATTGCAGAAAGTATGGATGGACTGAAGGGGAAGATGAACAAGTGGAAGGAATGTATGGAGACAAAAGGTCTGAAGGGGAATATCGGAAAGACGAAGGTGATGGCAAGTGGTAAAGCATGTGGTGAGGTAGAAAGAACTGGGAAGTGGCCGTGTGCTGTGTGTAGGAAGGGTGTCGGAGTGAACTCCATTCAATGTACAATGTGCGCTGAGTGGGTTCATCAAAAATGTAGTGGTCTGAGAGGGTCATTAACCAGTGTGGCAGCTACATTCAAGTGTAAGGTGTGCACAGAGGGAACTGCAGATGGAGGAAATGTTGAGTTGGATCTTGGAGACGGCGTGAAGCTGGAAGGTGTGAAAACACTTTGCTACTGAGGAGACATGCTGAATGGAGAAGGTGGATCAGACTCTGCAACGGTTGCTAGAGTGAGATGTGCATGGAAGAAGTTTCGGGAACTGAGTGGCATGCTGACGAAGAGGGAGTGTCGTTGAAGCTGAAGGGAAAGGTGTATGCTGCATGTGTGAGAAGTGTTATGATTTATGGGAGCGAGACATGGGTAATGAACGTAGAGCAGCAACGAAGGTTGGAAAGGGTGGAAATGCGAATGGTTCGATGGATGTGCGGAGTATCGTTGAGAGAGAGGAAGACAAATGATGAATTGCGACAGATGATGGGAATAGAGCCTGTGATTGATGCTGTGAAGAGGAACAGGTTGAGATGGTTTGGTCATGTGTTGAGGATGGATGAAAGTGACTGGTTGAGAAGAGTGATGGAAATGAATATAGATGGAAGTCGAGGACGGGGAAGACCAAGAAAGACTTGGCTAAAGATGGTGGAAGAAGAAATGCGGGCAAGGGGGTTAACAAGGAGAGATGCAGAAAATAGGGCAAAATGGAGAAGATTGTCATGGGGACCGCAAGGCTAACCCCCGCTTTAGCAGGGAAAATGGTGTTAAAATGCATGTTGATGTTTGTTGTATCAATATCAGAATTTTTTGAAGTTTATTTTGTAAAAATCCGTATTTTTATAAAGTATATTTTATCAAAATCAGTCCTATTTTTATCAGTATTTTTTGAAGTTTATGTTATCAAAATCAGTAGTTTTTATCACTATTTTTTCAATTTTGTTTTGTCAAAATCAGTGTTTTTTGAAGTTTATTTATCAAAATCAGTAGTATACTTATCATTATTTTTTGATATTTATTTTATCAATATCAGTATTTTTTGAAGTTTATTTTGCCAAAATCAGTATTTTTTTTCCCTTTCAAACAACGTCCCCTGTGGACCGTTTGTCTTGATGATGAAATAGCAGCGTAAAATGAAGTTATCATCAGAATTATACCGGTAGTTTATAAGGGATGTCAAAAGGATACTTCTGTAAGCAGGGAAGAGTACTAGGCTGATAATGCTGCCTCGGGCTACCCCAACCTCGAAAGGGTGGAAAACATCTATATAATAATAGCGTAAGGACTCGACTTTGTTATCCCTTTTACGCCGCACCCAGTGACCCGATGCCCACGGCACTAATGGATTTACGATCTACGAACCGCGCTCTTTGTTTATCACGTACAGCCATACTCGAAAAATCTGAATTAGCCGACGTTGGGGCCCAAAAGCATCCGATTAACTGCCGATACGATGCCATCTTACGACGCCATCTTATTGGCGTCTGCTGGGTGAAGGCGAAGCAAGCCGTCCGCTGATTCGACAGTCGAAGGCGACAGCAAGCCGTCCACTGAGTGGACAATCCCAGAGTGGTGCTATGCCGATTCCTATTACGAATCCATTCATTTTTCAAAAGTATATCGTAGCGTTGTCATTTAAGTAGATTGCAATAAATACGTTGTTCATATACGCACTCTTCATTCTCATCTTTCTTCCTAACTCTTACTCGGACAAGCAAATCCCCTATGCCATCCATAATGGTACACTCTATCCATACACCACATCCTCCCTTCCGTGGATGTTCCATGGGTTTCGGCTAGTTCCATCAGTATTCTGTTTGCGGTTTTGTGGATGGAGGGATTTCAAATGCTTGGCCCATCTACTTACTCTTCCTCGTTTATGGAAACATTGTTTTGATTTTGATGTTTCATACTCTGCTACAGAGCATCAGTGTTGCCAAAGTGATTTATTGACAAAGGTTATACTGGGTGGTTTGCCATTTCCTTCCCAGTAAGGAAACATAGTGGACCATTAAGTGTTGGTACCTTGGCCAAATTCCTGTCTACACGCATAATGGAAGGTAAAGGTAAACCACCATCACACAGATTCATCCAGAACCTGAGATTCATCAGTCAGATATCTGCTGCCGCAACACACCCTCTCCCTCTTTCTGGAGAAAGAATGGTACTTGTTAGACACAAGTTATCATCATTTACCAGAATCAGTAGCATTATGGTTCACGCATCTCTGTGTCTGTGTCTGGAAGTTTGCTTCTTCTTATTTGCTTCGTCATTGCATGCATGCTTCGTCAAAAAGGCATGTGCTGATTCGTCGTTGCATGTGCTGATTCTTTGCTTGACCCTCGACATTTAAAGTGCGAAGTGCACCACACCAACACTGATCGCGGCAGAATATCTCTAAAAAGTTGTTGCCGGATTTGGACGAAATTTAGTAAAGAGGTTGGGTGTGTGACAAGGACGAAATGATTCGATTTTGGTGAAGATTCCGATACAATAATTATTTAATTTTTAAAGTAATTCTTTACCATTCAATGATAAGGCTAAAAACGATATTTAGCAGATGACATTTCAAGAAGTTGTGGACGGTTTATAACAAAACTTGGTCCATGAGTTGGTTAGGTGACAAGAACAAGCCGATTAGATATTTGTTCATGAGCGAATCCAGATCCTACCTATCAGTGGATTCAAAATGTAAATTGTTCATCCTGCTGGAGGTATGTGCGCTCTTCCGAGTGCCGGTCTAGTTAAGGTCTGTGTTGTCACTCTTCCACGAGCCTTAGACTCTGAAAAAATAAAAATCCAGCTTTCTCAGTGGCATTGTACTCTGATATATAATAACACAAATATAAATTCCAATATTTTCTAAAATTTTTTGCAATGTGGGAATTGTAAGAGGAAACAAGTCAATGAAAGGAGAGGTTATCTGAAGATATAATGTGCCACAAGCACGATGTCTGAAATGATATGGTGGACACCCACCTGGCTGTTTACCCAATCAACCAATCCCTGAACGCACTGCTGATGATGTGAGGTCATTGCATTGGCATGATGTTCATGTTTTCTGCAGCATGCCACTGGAACTGCCTGGCCAGGAAATTTTTCACTGAACAGTGATCCAGACCCAAAATCTTGGGGTCCTCGTGCACCGCAACAATCCAGCTGAGGTACGAGAGAGAAAGGGGGCACGTCCTCATGATGATCAACGCCATGCAGACAATAAAAAGAGAAATCAGTGTTATTCCTTGTCATTATCATTGCTCACCACAACCATTGCAGTATTCCAGAAGCTGGACAGCATGTCTGTTGCATTGTCCCCCTTGTATCGCATATGCAATTGCTCTGCAGCATTCTCCTTATTTACCTGTTAAAGAAAAACTTTCACATCAAGTTTAACCCACCTGTGTATGATGAAATAGTTACAAAGAAACTCAGATACAGGAAAATGTCATTTATGCTATAACATCCGTTTTTGTTTTCAGTATCTGGATGCCCTTCACTTGCCTTTTGAATTGCAATTTACATCAACTTAGTGAAAATTTAACAAACAGAAATTTAGTGAAGTCACAATAAGCTATTTAAATAATCTTTGGCAGGGTTTATTACACTTTAGTACCAGTCCAATGATTTACTCATGTGAAAGATTAGAAATTGGGGACATCTACGTGTATTTATTAGGCACACAAATTAACAGAATCTTTGGTCTGCTTATTCTTATTCTTCCTCCTCCTCAGAGAATAAAAAGAACAAGTACAGATACATTCAAAGTACACTGCGCCCATGCGAAATAAATAAATATCATCGAGCGCGGCATAGCCGGGGTGCCTCATGCGCCCGGCGATACTGCCGTGCAGTACATAGAGACGGTATTGAGAGGTAGAGGTGTACAATAATTGATTGATTAATTGCGGAAATAAAATCAATAAATATTGTTCATAAAATAATTTCTTAATCAATTGGCTAATAGCATACCGCAAACACCAGTGTTTCAACCGAAGCTGTAACTTTGTGAAAATTAAATGAGTCTTTAATCGAAATTTGTTTTAGATTAATTAATCAATAAATAATAAATCCATCAATTAATTAATCAATAAATAAAAAATATTCTTCATAGCCACATCACTTGGTCACTGTTGTGTCCGAATATCAGCTTCCTAGCTGAAAAGGTGCCTGAGATATTGCCCAGATGAGAAAGAAAATAAACAGGTGATTAATAATGAAAATAAATAAATAATAATGGTAATGTAATAAAATTATTAATCAATTAGCTAATAGAACACCTAAACCACCACTGTTTCATCTGAATCGGTAACTTAAAAAAAGAAGTCATGAATCGAATAATTAAATAATTAATTGATTAATCAATAAATCAAAAACAGCCTTTAGAGCCAAATAACTTGGTCATTGTCATGTCCAAATATCAGCTTCCTAACTCAAAAGGTGCCTGAGATATTGCCCAGAAGAGAAAGGAAATAAATAAGTACTTACTTAATCGATAATAATGAAGTAATTAATCAAGTAATTGATTATATATTCAAAAAATAAAAAATAGCGTTTTAGCCAAAGCACGTGCTCACTATTGTGCCAAAATTTCAGCTTGCTATCTCAAAGGATGGCTGAAATATCGCCCGGACAAACAAACAAACACATGAAAAATCACTCAGAGTTTTTTTTTTTTTTTTTTGTATACTGAATCGAGGCTCGTGAAAGAGCTAACATTTACTTCACAAACAAATCAACCAGACAAACAAAATATATAAAAAGAGGGAGCGGAAGACAAGATGGGGAGAGAAGGGGAAGCACACAAACACAACATTTGAGAGCAGGGAGATGTGTGGAAGGGAGAGGGCTTGGGGGGAGGAGGGGTGGGAAGGGGGTGGGGGGTGGGGGGGGGGGAGGGAGAAGTATAAAACACAAGGACACCAAGAACTTCCAGGACAGAAGTTGGTATTTCAAAACTGTGGAATTGGGGTGAAATTAGTGGGGGTAGAAAAGATCAAGGTTTTGGATGGGGCAAGATAAGAGATGGTGGTGAACAGCTGTTTTAAAGACCTGGAGGGTGGAGTGGGATTGAAGAGATTGAAGGAGTTTGTTCCAGAGGTGGGAGAAAAGAGGAATGAAGGAGTGAAGGTGAGCAGAGAGTCTTGATTTTGGCAGTTTAACCATAAGAGGGTTGCAGGCAAATCTTGTGCGACCTGTAGGAATATTTGCGGGACACAGCCCACAGAGAGCTGGGGGGCAAGGCCAGAGAGGAGTCGGTAGAAGACGGAAAGACCACCAATCTGCCTGCGGTGAGTGAGTGAGAGGCCCTTGGAGTTAGCTTCATCGCGGGAGATTCCAATGATTCTGAATGCTTTGGTTTCAACAGCGTGAAGACGAGCTAGGTGTGAGGCAGGAGCACCAGCCCAGAGGGGAGAGCAGTATTCCATTGAGCTGCGGATGAAAGCCTTGTATGTGGTGAGGAGCTCAGGTGTGCCAAGGAAGGACTTCGCACGACGGAGGATGCCCAATCGGCGACTGGCTTTGGAGGCCAGATTTGAAATGTGGTTTTCCCAGGAAAGATCATGGCAGATAGTGAGACCCAAAAGCTTGAGCGACAGAACTTCTTGGAGAGGATTATTCAGAAAGTGGATGGGAGGGTTGTCCGGTCGATCTTTTCGGAGAGACATCGGAAGAGTGTGAGATTTGTCAGGATTCAAAGACATGTTCCACTTGTTTGCCCAGTCTGTGATTTTGTCCAGGTCTGCAGAGAGTGAGGAGGCTGCAGACTGCCGATCTGAGGGATGAAGAATGGAGCGACAGAGAGTAGAGTCGTCAGCAAAGAGATAGAGAGGATTTTCAAGAGAGTCAGAGAGGTCATTGATGAAGACCAGAAAAAGCACAGGGCCCAGAACACTGCCTTGGGGAACTCCACCCTGAACAGGAAGAGGAGATGAGAGAAACCCATTCAGGGCCACACGTTGACTATGACTAGAGAGGAAGTCCGCCAGCCATGCATGGAGATTTCCATGGATACCAAAAGAGGAGAGTTTGGTGAGCAGAGCGGGGTGCCAGACCGTATCGAAGGCACGTGATATGTCGAGGGAGACAGCTCTAATTTCCTGTTTGGCATTGAGGACCTCCATCCATTGTTGAGAAAGCAGAAGCAGCATGTCCAGAGTAGAGTGTCCAGGTCTGAAACCAAATTGATGATCAGAGATCAAGCCATTGGAGAAGAGGAAAGATTTCATATCTGAAGCAATGATGGATTCCATGACTTTGCTGATAATTGGGAGAAGGCTGATTGGTCTGTAGTTGCTGGGATCTGTTTTTGCACCTTTTTTGTGCAAAGCGGTGATGTTGGCAGATTTCCAAGCAGATGGAAGATGACCTTGAGCAAAAGAGGGGGTGAAGAGAACAGAGAGAGGGAGTGAAAGAGCGGAAGAAGAGGATTTTGGACCCGTGGGCTGATGCCGTCAGGTCCAGTTGCAGAATCAGAGTCGAGGGTTGACAGAAACTTTTCCACCTTGTCAGGAGGAAAGGACACAGAATCCAGGAGCAGCTGGGTACGACTGGGTATGGTGGGTACAGAGAGGGATGGGTTTGGGACACAAGATTTAGAGGCAAACACAGAGTTGAGGCATTCAGCTTTTTCACGTGCGGAGTCAGCCGTGTAGCCATTTGAGGTGAGGGAGGGAATGGAGGGGGAACAAACACCAGAAACAGATTTGACCAGACGCCACCAGGATTTGGAAGAGGGAGACAGATAAGAGAGTTCGGTCCTGAGAAAACAAAGTAGAATGGCACTCAGTCGAGCATCCTTTTGACCTCAAAAATAATTAGTGGTTGAATTCAGTGACGGATAAAAATTGACAATTTTAGAAATCTGGCCTATGTTGACCTTTTGGCCTATGTTGACCTCAAAAATAGTTGGTGGTGGGTTTCATTCAGTAAGCTGTTATGCAAATCCTATTCAGATTTCAAGTCAATCGGATGAAAATTGAGGATTTTAGAAATTTGAGAAAGTGGTTGACCTTTGGCCTATGTTTACCTTTGACCTCAAAAATATATAGGATTTTGTTGGACCACGAACTCTACCATTTGGTGAAGTTTGGTGAAGATCAGTTTGAAATTGTGACCTGTAAGCAAGTATAAGTGAGCGGACAGACAAACACACAAACGGGAGTGATCAACATACTTTTCAAAAATTTATTTTTCCCCAAATAAGAAACGCACAAGAAAACTAAACCAGAGTGAAAACCGAGCGCTTCCTTTCAGCGCGTGTCATTTCCGGGTCCCCTTCAGTGTCCGGCGATTATTTTATGCAGCGCCTGGCGACGGAATATGAAAGGAGCGGTGTAAAATAGTGGGATGAAAGAGTGGAGGTGAGTGCTCAGTTTAAAGTGGGGGAAGGGGTATTCCCAGGTGTGTGATTCTGGAAGAATGTAAACTGGGAAAGCTATAGAAAGGTGAAGGGATGAGGTGATACAAAACTGGGCATCCTGTCTAACATTTCCTCCAATCACCTCCCTTCCTCCTATAAATGCTCCCACAACCTATACCTTACTTCCGCTCCCCTTCCATTCCATTTCGGTAAACAGTATTTTTTACAATTCCCCCTCTCCCCCACAGCCCACCACAGTTCCTTCCACCTTTGCTCTCCCATTTTCATTATGTGTACATTCACTATTCATTGTGTCTCATGGGGCACATGAGTAATGTAATCATGAGTAACTAATCTAAATCATCCACAGCAATTCGAATCCTAATAAAGCAAGGTGAGCAATCTCACATGATAAGACCAAAGTACAAGGTCTGATACTCCATATCACAGGCAGGGCGGGTTCCTCTGGTTTTTTTTTGGTTTTTTTTACCAGCTCTCCTTTGGTCGACCTCCTTTTGCTGTCAAAGTACTCTGACCCTCCCAGTAACTTCAGGATGCTCATGTTGTTCCAGTCACCTCACCCTGCTGAACCATAATCCAGCCTTACAAATGGGAGAAAAGAGGAACTCTTTTTTTGTTTGCTCCTCTTTTCTACCATTTGGAGAATGGCTTTCATGAGGCTGTTCAATCCCATTCCTCCATCCAGGGCTTCAAGCTAGTGGTGCACCACTACCAACACGGACTCTAGACTCTTACGTCTTCTACCATCCTTACCTGTGATATTTTCTACCCCCATTAACCCTACCTAACCCAAACCTCTTACAGTTTATTGTTTCCTCCCCTCCTCTCTTATTCGTCGTTAGCTTGTTCCCTTGCTTATTGAATCCAACTGTGACCATACTGTCCAAATTTGGTCGTTCCCTTTTACTCTCCATCACCTTGCTCTTCCGTGAGCCCTGATCTTATAAAGGAAATAAGTACGTCAAAAACACATGTTCATCCTAACCAGTGAGTTCATCTCAGGATACTAAGCAAAAGGATAATGACTGGCCTTGATAAAACTCTGCACTATTTATTTTTACATGCACATCTTCACGGACAAAGCAACTGGTGTGTGACTGCGACATAAAGTACCTTCGTTCATGGTTGATGAAATTTGCAGCAAAGGATACGTTTATCTTCCAGGCTCGTTGTTTCTCCCCTGATCGTCTCAAAAACCGGGTTATTGCATTCCTGTCAAACTCAGAGATTGAGTGCCAGGGTTTCTGCCCTTGGGTCATCGTGTCACAGAGTGTTTTGTATGCCTTCCTAGCGGTGCATGGCATCATTATCATGGCACTGGTCCATTACGTGAGGAGAAAGGAAAAGGTGGACAAAAACTTGTACATGGATTTCAAAACCGAAGATCCCTACAGTGTAACGCAGTCATCGCGTGCGCAGGCGACCGGCGACTACCAGGTATTTCGAGCAAATGATCGGGCAACGTACGACGAGCTGAATCTGCAGCCCGGGAAGGGAACAGCTGGGCCCGTGATAACCAAGCGTGGTTCGGGAAAGTAGAGCATGTTGGTGTAATGAACCACGCATGTTACTCTGGAACTGGGAGGAAACCCATATCAGCAACCCAGAAACTAATAAAGCACAGTGATGGAAATTCCATGTTACAAGCTGCCTTAACTAGCCATCACCTGGAAATTCCATGTCACATGCTGCCTTAACTAGCCATCATCCGGAAATTCCATGTTACAAGCTGCCTTAACTAGCCATCATCCGGAAATTCCATGTCACATGCTGCCTTAACTAGCCATCATCCGGAAATTCCATGTTACAAGCTGCCTTAACTAGCCATCATCCGGAAATTCCATGTTACATGCTGCCTTAACTAGCCATCATCCGGAAATTCCATGTCAAATGCTGCCTTAACTAGCCATCATCCGGAAATTCCATGTCACATGCTGCCTTAACTAGCCATCATCCGGAAATTCCATGTCACATGCTGCCTTAACTAGCCACCACCCAGAAATTCCATGTTAGAAGCTCCCTTGACTGGCCATCTTCCGGAAATTCCATGTCACATGCTGCCTTAACTAGCCGTCACCCAGACATTCCATGTCACAGGTTGCCTTAACTAGCCATCACCCAGAAATTACATGTCATATGCTGCCTTAACTAGCTGACACCCAGAAATTTCATGTTACAAGCTGCCTTAACTAGCCATCACCTGGAAATTCCATGTCACATGCTGCCTTAACTAGCCATCACCTGGAAATTCCATGTCACATGCTGCCTTAACTAGCCATCATCCGGAAACTCCATGTTACAAGCTGCCTTAACTAGCCATCACCTGGAAATTCCATGTTACAAGCTGCCTTAACTAGCCATCACCTGGAAATTCCATGTCACATGCTGCCTTAACTAGCCATCATCCGGAAACTCCATGTTACAAGCTGCCTTAACTAGCCATCACCCAGAAATTCCATGTTACAAGCTGCCTTAACTAGCCATCACCTGGAAATTCCATGTCACATGCTGCCTTAACTAGCCATCATCCGGAAACTCCATGTTACAAGCTGCCTTAACTAGCCATCACCTGGAAATTCCATGTTACAAGCTGCCTTAACTAGCCATCACCAGGAAATTCCATGTTACAAGCTGCCTTAACTAGCCGTCACCTGGAAATTCCATGTTACAAGCTGCCTTAACTAGCCATCTTCCGGAAATTCCATGTCACATGCTGCCTTAACTAGCCGTCACCCAGACATTCCATGTCACAGGTTGCCTTAACTAGCCATCACCCAGAAATTCCATGTCATATGCTACCTTAACTAGCCATCACCCAGAAATTACATGTCATATGCTGCCTTAACTAGCCGTCACCCAGACATTCCATGTCACAGGTTGCCTTAACTAGCCATCACCCAGAAATTCCATGTCACATGCTGCCTTAACTAGCCGTCACCCAGACATTCCATGTCACATGCTGCCTTAACTAGCCGTCACCCAGACATTCCATGTCACATGCTGCCTTAACTAGCCGTCACCCAGAAATTCCATGTTAGAAGCTCCCTTGACTGGCCATCTTCCGGAAATTCCATGTCACATGCTGCCTTAACTGGCCGTCACCCAGACATTCCATGTCACAGGTTGCCTTAACTAGCCATCACCCAGAAATTCCATGTCACATGCTGCCTTAACTAGCCATCACCCAGAAATTACATGTCATATGCTGCCTTAACTAGCTGACACCCAGAAATTCCATGTTACAAGCTGCCTTAACTAGCCGTCACCCAGAAATTCCATGTCATATGCTGCCTTAACTAGCCATCACCCAGAAATTCCATGTCACAAGCTCCCTTAACTAGCCATCACCTGGAAATTCCATGTTACAAGCTGCCTTAACTAGCCGTCACCCAGAAATTCCATGTCATATGCTGCCTTAACTAGCCATCACCTGGAAATTCCATGTCACATGCTGCCTTAACTAGCCATCACCCAGACATTCCATGTTACATGCTGCCTTAACTAGCCATCACCCAGAAATTCCATGTCACATGCTGCCTTAACTAGCCGTCACCCAGACATTCCATGTCACATGCTGCCTTAACTAGCCATCACCCAGACATTCCATGTCACATGCTGCCTTAACTAGCCGTCACCCAGAAATTCCATGTTAGAAGCTCCCTTGACTGGCCATCTTCCGGAAATTCCATGTCACATGCTGCCTTAACTGGCCGTCACCCAGACATTCCATGTCACAGGTTGCCTTAACTAGCCATCACCCAGAAATTCCATGTCACATGCTGCCTTAACTAGCCATCACCCAGAAATTACATGTCATATGCTGCCTTAACTAGCTGACACCCAGAAATTCCATGTTACAAGCTGCCTTAACTAGCCATCACCCAGAAATTCCATGTCATATGCTGCCTTAACTAGCCATCACCCAGAAATTCCATGTCACAAGCTCCCTTAACTAGCCATCACCTGGAAATTCCATGTTACAAGCTGCCTTAACTAGCCGTCACCCAGAAATTCCATGTCATATGCTGCCTTAACTAGCCATCACCTGGAAATTCCATGTCACATGCTGCCTTAACTAGCCATCACCCAGACATTCCATGTTACATGCTGCCTTAACTAGCCATCACCCAGAAATTCCATGTCACATGCTGCCTTAACTAGCCGTCACCCAGACATTCCATGTCACATGCTGCCTTAACTAGCCGTCACCCAGACATTCCATGTCACATGCTGCCTTAACTAGCCGTCACCCAGAAATTCCATGTTAGAAGCTCCCTTGACTGGCCATCTTCCGGAAATTCCATGTCACATGCTGCCTTAACTGGCCGTCACCCAGACATTCCATGTCACAGGTTGCCTTAACTAGCCATCACCCAGAAATTCCATGTCACATGCTGCCTTAACTAGCCATCACCCAGAAATTACATGTCATATGCTGCCTTAACTAGCTGACACCCAGAAATTCCATGTTACAAGCTGCCTTAACTAGCCATCACCCAGAAATTCCATGTCATATGCTGCCTTAACTAGCCATCACCCAGAAATTCCATGTTACATGCTGCCTTAACTAGCCATCACCCAGAAATTCCATGTCACATGCTGCCTTAACTAGCCGTCACCCAGACATTCCATGTCACATGCTGCCTTAACTAGCCGTCACCCAGACATTCCATGTCACATGCTGCCTTAACTAGCCGTCACCCAGAAATTCCATGTTAGAAGCTCCCTTGACTGGCCATCTTCCGGAAATTCCATGTCACATGCTGCCTTAACTGGCCGTCACCCAGACATTCCATGTCACAGGTTGCCTTAACTAGCCATCACCCAGAAATTCCATGTCACATGCTGCCTTAACTAGCCATCACCCAGAAATTACATGTCATATGCTGCCTTAACTAGCTGACACCCAGAAATTCCACGTTACAAGCTGCCTTAACTAGCCGTCACCCAGAAATTCCATGTCATATGCTGCCTTAACTAGCCATCACCCAGAAATTCCATGTCACATGCTGCCTTAACTAGCCATCACCCAGAAATTCCATGTCATATGCTGCCTTAGCTAGCCATCACCCAGAAATTCCATGTCACATGCTGCCTTAACTAGCCATCACCCAGAAATTACATGTCATATGCTGCCTTAACTAGCCATCACCTGGAAATTCCATGTCATATGCTGCCTTAGCTAGCCATCACCCAGAAATTCCATGTCACATGCTGCCTTAACTAGCCATCACCCAGAAATTCCATGTCATATGCTGCCTTAGCTAGCCATCACCCAGAAATTCCATGTCACATGCTGCCTTAACTAGCCGTCACCCAGAAATTCCATGTCATATGCTGCCTTAGCTAGCCATCACCCAGAAATTCCATGTCACATGCTGCCTTAACTAGCCATCACCCAGAAATTACATGTCATATGCTGCCTTAACTAGCCATCACCTGGAAATTCCATGTCATATGCTGCCTTAACTAGCCGTCACCCAGAAATTCCATGTCATATGCTGCCTTAACTAGCCGTCACCCAGAAATTCCATGTCATATGCTGCCTTAACTAGCCATCACCCAGAAATTCCATGTCATATGCTGCCTTAACTAGCCATCACCCAGACATTCCATGTTACATGCTGCCTTAACTAGCCGTCACCCAGACATTCCATGTCACATGCTGCCTTAACTAGCCGTCACCCAGACATTCCATGTCACATTGTCACATGCTGCCTTAACTAGCCGTCACCCAGACATTCCATGTTACATGCTGCCTTAGCTAGCCATCACCCAGAAATTCCATGTCACAAGCTCCCTTAACTAGCCATCACCCAGAAATTCCATGTCACAAGCTCCCTTAACTAGCCATCACCCAGACATTCCATGTTACATGCTGCCTTAGCTAGCCGTCACCCAGAAATTCCATGTTACATGCTGCCTTAACTAGCCATCACCCAGAAATTCCATGTTACATGCTGCCTTAGCTAGCCGTCACCCAGACATTCCATGTTACATGCTGCCTTAGCTAGCCGTCACCCAGAAATTCCATGTTACATGCTGCCTTAACTAGCCATCACCCAGACATTCCATGTTACATGCTGCCTTAACTAGCCATCACCCAGACATTCCATGTTACATGCTGCCTTAGCTAGCCGTCACCCAGACATTCCATGTTACATGCTGCCTTAGCTAGCCATCACCCAGACATTCCATGTTACATGCTGCCTTAGCTAGCCATCACCCAGACATTCCATGTTACATGCTGCCTTAGCTAGCCATCACCCAGAAATTCCATGTCACAAGCTCCCTTAACTAGCCATCACCCAGAAATTCCATGTCACAAGCTCCCTTAACTAGCCATCACCTGGAAATTCCATGTTACAAGCTGCCTTACATGTCGCATGTTGGGTTATGCAGTGAATGGACTTGTGTATGCACACTTTGAATACTTTGTGTGTGCTGCGGAGTTAGCTTACTTATTTACACACCAATATTGAACACTTCTTTTGTCTGAGATTTCCTTTAAGCAAATGAACGTCATCAAATCCTTGGTGGCTGCCATATTGGAGGATGAACTGAGATGCCGAACTCACCAGTTCATTGTTTTACTGCTACGTTACACAACTCAGTTATCCAATGATAACTCACCAGTTCATTGTTTTACTGCTACGTTACACAACTCAGTTATCCAATGATAACTCACCAGTTCACTGTTTTACTGCTATGTTACACAACTCAGTTATCCAATGATAACTCACCAGTTCACTGTTTTACTGCTATGTTACACAACTCAGTTATCCAATGATAACTCATCAGTTCACTGTTTTACTGCTATGTTACACAACTCAGTTATCCAATGATAACTCACCAGTTCACTGTTTTACTGCTATGTTACACAACTCAGTTATCCAATGATAACTCACCAGTTCATTGTTTTACTGCTACGTTACACAACTCAGTTATCCAATGATAACTCACCAGTTCATTGTTTTACTGCTACATTACACAACTCGTTGAGCCAATGATAACTCACCAGTTCATTGTTTTACTGCTACATTACACAACTCAGTTATCCAATGATAACTCATCAGTTCACTGTTTTACTGCTATGTTACACAACTCAGTTATCCAATGATAACTCACCAGTTCACTGTTTTACTGCTATGTTACACAACTCAGTTATCCAATGATAACTCACCAGTTCATTGTTTTACTGCTATGTTACACAACTCAGTTATCCAATGATAACTCACCAGTTCATTGTTTTACTGCTACGTTACACAACTCGGTGAGCCAATGATAACTCACCAGTTCATTGTTTTACTGCTACATTACACAACTCGGTGAGCCAATGATAACTCACCAGTTCATTGTTTTACTGCTACGTTACACAACTCGGTGAGCCAATGATAACTCACCAGTTCATTGTTTTACTGCTACATTACACAACTCGGTGAGCCAATGATAACTCACCAGTTCATTGTTTTACTGCTACGTTACACAACTCGGTGAGCCAATGATAACTCACCAGTTCATTGTTTTACTGCTACATTACACAACTCGGTGAGCCAATGATAACTCACCAGTTCATTGTTTTACTGCTACATTACACAACTCGGTGAGCCAATGATAACTCACCAGTTCATTGTTTTACTGCTACATTACACAACTCAGTTATCCAATGATAACTCACCAGTTCATTGTTTTACTGCTACATTACACAACTCGGTGAGCCAATGATAACTCACCAGTTCATTGTTTTACTGCTACATTACACAACTCGGTGAGCCAATGATAACTCACCAGTTCATTGTTTTACTGCTACATTACACAACTCGGTGAGCCAATGATAACTCACCAGTTCATTGTTTTACTGCTACGTTACACAACTCAGTTATCCAATGATAACTCACCAGTTCATTGTTTTACTGCTACGTTACACAACTCAGTTATCCAATGATAACTCACCAGTTCACTGTTTTACTGCTACGTTACACAACTCGGTGAGCCAATGATAACTCACCAGTTCACTGTTTTACTGCTACGTTACACAACTCGGTGAGCCAATGATAACTCACCAGTTCATTGTTTTACTGCTACGTTACACAACTCAGTTATACAATGATAACTCACCAGTTCATTGTTTTACTGCTACGTTACACAACTCAGTTATCCAATGATAACTCACCAGTTCATTGTTTTACTGCTACGTTACACAACTCAGTTATCCAATGATAACTCACCAGTTCACTGTTTTACTGCTATGTTACACAACTCAGTTATCCAATGATAACTCACCAGTTCATTGTTTTACTGCTACGTTACACAACTCGGTGAGCCAATGATAACTCACCAGTTCATTGTTTTACTGCTACGTTACACAACTCAGTTATCCAATGATAACTCACCAGTTCATTGTTTTACTGCTACGTTACACAACTCAGTTATCCAATAATAACTCACCAGTTCACTGTTTTTACTGCTATGTTACACAACTTAGTTATCCAATGATCTTGAACATGATTTCATTAAACAGATAACACTTTTACTGCTAACTTTGAATTTCCCAGGCAATTCGATTTGACGTTATTAGTCATTCAATAAAGGCTTTTGCTTCCACAAACTAATTATTGTTACTAAATGTTGATGCAAACAAAATGAAAACATAAATGTTGCATGTATTCAATAAATCAGCTTTATTATTACAAAGGTGATTCATGTGTGAATTCGTCATATGGTAAAAACTGTGTAACAATCATTTTGAGCAACTTAAAGTGGCATGAGACTTGTGAGTGACTGACACCAATTCTGTTTCTCCTTGTTTAATGACCTCAATTATTGCCACCTTGAGGTGGGATCGGCCACTCAATTATTGCCACCTTGTTGTGGGATTGGCCACTCAATTATTGTCGCCTTCTTGTGGGATTGGCCACTCAATGATTGTCACCTTCTTGCGTTGTCAGCTGTTCCATTATTGCCACCTTCTTGCTGGGTGAGGTGCTCAATGATTGTCACCTTCTTGCGTTGTCAGCTGTTCCATTATTTCCACCTTCTTGCAGGGCCAGCTGCTCAATTATATCCACCTTCTTGTGGAGTCAGCTGCTGAATTATTGTCACCTTCGTGCAGGGTCAGCTTCTCAATTATTGTCACCTTCTTGCGGTGTCAGCTGCTCAATGATTGTCACCTTCTTGCGGGGTCAGCTGCTCAATTATTGTCACCTTCTTGCAGGGTCAGCTGCTCAATTATCGTCACCTTCTTGCGGGATCAGCTGCTCAATGATTGTCACCTTCTTGCGGGGTCAGCTGCTCAATTATCGTCACCTTCTTGCGGGGTCAGCTGCTCAATGATTGTCACCTTCTTGCGGGGTCAGCTGCTCAATTATTGTCACCTTCTTGCGGGGTCAGCTGCTCAATGATTGTCACCTTCTTGCGGGATCAGCTGCTCAATTATTGTCACCTTCTTGCAGGGTCAGCTGCTCAATTATTGTCACCTTCTTGCAGGGTTAGCTGCTCAATTATTGTCACCTTCTTGCAGGGTCAGCTGCTCAATCATTGCCACCTTCTTGCGGGGTCAGCTGCTCAATTATTGCCACCTTCTTGCGGGGTCAGCTGCTCAATTATTTCCACCTTCTTGTGGGGTCAGCTGCTCAATTATTTCCACCTTCTTGCGGGGTTTAGCTGCTCAATTAATTATTGTCACCTTCTTGCGGAGTCAGCTGCTCAATTATTGTCACCTTCTTGCGGGGTCAGCTGCTCAATTAATTATTGTCACCTTCTTGTGGAGTCAGCTGCTCAATTATTGTCACCTTCGTGCAGGGCCAGCTGCTCAATTATATCCACCTTCTTGTGGAGTCAGCTGCTGAATTATTGTCACCTTCGTGCAGGGTCAGCTTCTCAATTATTGTCACCTTCTTGCAGTGTCAGCTGCTCAATGATTGTCACCTTCTTGCGGGGTCAGCTGCTCAATTATTGTCACCTTCTTGCAGGGTCAGCTGCTCAATTATCGTCACCTTCTTGCGGGATCAGCTGCTCAATGATTGTCACCTTCTTGCGGGGTCAGCTGCTCAATTATCGTCACCTTCTTGCGGGGTCAGCTGCTCAATGATTGTCACCTTCTTGCGGGGTCAGCTGCTCAATTATTGTCACCTTCTTGCGGGGTCAGCTGCTCAATGATTGTCACCTTCTTGCGGGATCAGCTGCTCAATTATTGTCACCTTCTTGCAGGGTCAGCTGCTCAATTATTGTCACCTTCTTGCAGGGTTAGCTGCTCAATTATTGTCACCTTCTTGCAGGGTAAGCTGCTCAATCATTGCCACCTTCTTGCGGGGTCAGCTGCTCAATTATTGCCACCTTCTTGCGGGGTCAGCTGCTCAATTATTTCCACCTTCTTGTGGGGTTTAGCTGCTCAATTAATTATTGTCACCTTCTTGCGGAGTCAGCTGCTCAATTATTGTCACCTTCTTGCGGGGTCAGCTGCTCAATTAATTATTGTCACCTTCTTGTGGAGTCAGCTGCTCAATTATTGTCACCTTCGTGCAGGGTCAGCTGCTCAATTATTGTCACCTTCTTGCGGTGTCAGCTGCTCAATGATTGTCACCTTCTTGCGGTGTCAGCTGCTCAATGATTGTCACCTTCTTGCGGGGTCAGCTGCTCAATTATTGTCACCTTCTTGCGGGGTCAGCTGCTCAATTATTGTCACCTTCTTGCGGGGTCAGCTGCTCAATGATTGTCACCTTCTTGCGGGGTCAGCTGCTCAATTATTGTCACCTTCTTGCGGTGTCAGCTGCTCAATGATTGTCACCTTCTTGCGGGGTCAGCTGCTCAATTATTGTCACCTTCTTGCAGGGTCAGCTGCTCAATTATCGGCACCTTCTTGCGGGGTCAGCTGCTCAATGATTGTCACCTTCTTGCGGGGTCAGCTGCTCAATTATTGTCACCTTCTTGCAGGGTCAGCTGCTCAATTATTGCCACGTTGCGGGGTCAGCTGCTCAATGATTGTCACTTTCTTGCGGGGTCAGCTGCTCAATTATTGTCACCTTCTTGCGGGGTCAGCTGCTCAATTATTGTCACCTTCTTGCAGGGTCAGCTGCTCAATTATTGTCACCTTCTTGCGGGGTCAGCTGCTCAATTATTGTCACCTTCTTGCGGGGTCAGCTGCTCAATTATTGTCACCTTCTTGCGGGGTCAGCTGCTCAATGATTGTCACCTTCTTGCGGGGTCAGCTGCTCAATTATTGTCACCTTCTTGCAGGGTCAGCTGCTCAATTATCGTCACCTTCTTGCGGGGTCAGGTGCTCAATTATTGTCACCTTCTTGCGGGATCAGCTGCTCAATTATTGTCACCTTCTTGCAGGGTCAGCTGCTCAATTATCGTCACCTTCTTGCGGGATCAGCTGCTCAATGATTGTCACCTTCTTGCGGGGTCAGCTGCTCAATTATCGTCACCTTCTTGCGGGGTCAGCTGCTCAATGATTGTCACCTTCTTGCGGGGTCAGCTGCTCAATTATTGTCACCTTCTTGCGGGGTCAGCTGCTCAATGATTGTCACCTTCTTGCGGGATCAGCTGCTCAATTATTGTCACCTTCTTGCAGGGTCAGCTGCTCAATTATTGTCACCTTCTTGCAGGGTTAGCTGCTCAATTATTGTCACCTTCTTGCAGGGTCAGCTGCTCAATCATTGCCACCTTCTTGCGGGGTCAGCTGCTCAATTATTGCCACCTTCTTGCGGGGTCAGCTGCTCAATTATTTCCACCTTCTTGTGGGGTCAGCTGCTCAATTATTTCCACCTTCTTGCGGGGTTTAGCTGCTCAATTAATTATTGTCACCTTCTTGCGGAGTCAGCTGCTCAATTATTGTCACCTTCTTGCGGGGTCAGCTGCTCAATTAATTATTGTCACCTTCTTGTGGAGTCAGCTGCTCAATTATTGTCACCTTCTTGCGGGGTCAGCTGCTCAATTAATTATTGTCACCTTCTTGTGGAGTCAGCTGCTCAATTATTGTCACCTTCGTGCAGGGCCAGCTGCTCAATTATATCCACCTTCTTGTGGAGTCAGCTGCTGAATTATTGTCACCTTCGTGCAGGGTCAGCTTCTCAATTATTGTCACCTTCTTGCAGTGTCAGCTGCTCAATGATTGTCACCTTCTTGCGGGGTCAGCTGCTCAATTATTGTCACCTTCTTGCAGGGTCAGCTGCTCAATTATCGTCACCTTCTTGCGGGATCAGCTGCTCAATGATTGTCACCTTCTTGCGGGGTCAGCTGCTCAATTATCGTCACCTTCTTGCGGGGTCAGCTGCTCAATGATTGTCACCTTCTTGCGGGGTCAGCTGCTCAATTATTGTCACCTTCTTGCGGGGTCAGCTGCTCAATGATTGTCACCTTCTTGCGGGATCAGCTGCTCAATTATTGTCACCTTCTTGCAGGGTCAGCTGCTCAATTATTGTCACCTTCTTGCAGGGTTAGCTGCTCAATTATTGTCACCTTCTTGCAGGGTCAGCTGCTCAATCATTGCCACCTTCTTGCGGGGTCAGCTGCTCAATTATTGCCACCTTCTTGCGGGGTCAGCTGCTCAATTATTTCCACCTTCTTGTGGGGTTTAGCTGCTCAATTAATTATTGTCACCTTCTTGCGGAGTCAGCTGCTCAATTATTGTCACCTTCTTGCGGGGTCAGCTGCTCAATTAATTATTGTCACCTTCTTGTGGAGTCAGCTGCTCAATTATTGTCACCTTCGTGCAGGGTCAGCTGCTCAATTATTGTCACCTTCTTGCGGTGTCAGCTGCTCAATGATTGTCACCTTCTTGCGGTGTCAGCTGCTCAATGATTGTCACCTTCTTGCGGGGTCAGCTGCTCAATTATTGTCACCTTCTTGCGGGGTCAGCTGCTCAATTATTGTCACCTTCTTGCGGGGTCAGCTGCTCAATGATTGTCACCTTCTTGCGGGGTCAGCTGCTCAATTATTGTCACCTTCTTGCGGTGTCAGCTGCTCAATGATTGTCACCTTCTTGCGGGGTCAGCTGCTCAATTATTGTCACCTTCTTGCAGGGTCAGCTGCTCAATTATCGGCACCTTCTTGCGGGGTCAGCTGCTCAATGATTGTCACCTTCTTGCGGGGTCAGCTGCTCAATTATTGTCACCTTCTTGCAGGGTCAGCTGCTCAATTATTGCCACGTTGCGGGGTCAGCTGCTCAATGATTGTCACTTTCTTGCGGGGTCAGCTGCTCAATTATTGTCACCTTCTTGCGGGGTCAGCTGCTCAATTATTGTCACCTTCTTGCAGGGTCAGCTGCTCAATTATTGTCACCTTCTTGCGGGGTCAGCTGCTCAATTATTGTCACCTTCTTGCGGGGTCAGCTGCTCAATTATTGTCACCTTCTTGCGGGGTCAGCTGCTCAATGATTGTCACCTTCTTGCGGGGTCAGCTGCTCAATTATTGTCACCTTCTTGCAGGGTCAGCTGCTCAATTATCGTCACCTTCTTGCGGGGTCAGGTGCTCAATTATTGTCACCTCTTGCGGGGTCAGCTGCTCAATTATTGTCACCTTCTTGCAGGGTCAGCTGCTCAATTATTGCCACCTTGCGGGGTCAGCTGCTCAATGATTGTCACTTTCTTGCGGGGTCAGCTGCTCAATTATTGTCACCTTCTTGTGGGGTCAGCTGCTCAATTATTGTCACCTTCTTGCAGGGTCAGCTGCTCAATTATTGTCACCTTCTTGCAGGGTCAGCTGCTCAATTATTGTCACCTTCTTGCGGGGTCAGCTGCTCAATTATTGTCACCTTCTTGCAGGGTCAGCTGCTCAATTATTGTTACCTTCTTGCGGGGTCAGCTGCTCAATTATTGTCACCTTCTTGCGGGGTCAGCTGCTCAATTATTGTCACCTTCTTGCGGGGTCAGCTGCTCAATGATTGTCACCTTCTTGCGGGGTCAGCTGCTCAATTATTGTCACCTTCTTGCAGGGTCAGCTGCTCAATTATCGTCACCTTCTTGCGGGGTCAGCTGCTCAATGATTGTCACCTTCTTGCGGGGTCAGCTGCTCAATTGTTGTCACCTTCTTGCAGGGTAAGCTGCTCAATTATTGCCACCTTGCGGGGTCAGCTGCTCAATGATTGTCACTTTCTTGCGGGGTCAGCTGCTCAATTATTGTCACCTTCTTGCGGGGTCAGCTGCTCAATTATTGTCACCTTCTTGCAGGGTCAGCTGCTCAATTATTGTCACCTTCTTGCGGGGTCAGCTGCTCAATTATTGTCACCTTCTTGCGGGGTCAGCTGCTCAATTATTGTCACCTTCTTGCGGGGTCAGCTGCTCAATTATTGTCACCTTCTTGCGGGGTCAGCTGCTCAATTATTGTCACCTTCTTGCAGGGTCAGCTGCTCAATTATTGTCACCTTCTTGCGGGGTCAGCTGCTCAATTATTGTCACCTTTGTGCAGGGTCAGCTGCTCAATTATTGTCACCTTCTTGCGGGGTCAGGCAGCTCAGAGGCTCGTGTGCACAGC
Organism: Myxine glutinosa; assembly: GCF_964187855.1. Classification (NCBI taxonomy): domain Eukaryota; kingdom Metazoa; phylum Chordata; class Myxini; order Myxiniformes; family Myxinidae; genus Myxine; species Myxine glutinosa. The sequence continues at coordinate 13,751,047 of NC_136268.1, forward strand.
GCAAATCCCTGGCCTAACCAGCCAGTCCCCAAACACCCAATTCAGTACAAAATAAAGTAGAAAATATGAAAATGCAAGGCCCGTCCACTTCATTTTTGTACTAAACTTGAAGAAAACAACAGGTGAAACAAAAAAGTTACATTTATTAATTAATGTTCTCCATATTCTCATAATAAACGTTTGTCGAAAATTTGATAACAAAAGCTCAAAATTTGGTAAACCATTTAATGGTAAACTAGAAAGCATCTTCAAATGCAAGGACACAAAATAAGCAAACCCGGAAGTGATTAGAAAGGCCGGCCGTCTCGCTCCGGACATGCTAATAAGGGCTATTTGTAGTTACTGTGACTTTGCCACTTCAACGTTATTCATTTTTATTCTCTAGATTCTCATAATAACGGTTTATTAAAATGTTGATGACAAAATCTCATATAGTAGAAAAAGTTAGGGCCTGGTCAGACACACGAGCAATGGCAAACCCCCATCTGTCGCTCCGCCACACGAACCATGGTCATGGTCAAGTTAAAGGAAACTATTTTTATAAACATATCGGTGGGAATGGTGATCGGTGGGTAACAGGTGTAAAACAGACCAGTGATGTCATTAATAAACGTTTAGCGCAAGTGTGCGGTGTGTGTGTAAAATGATGGGGCATATGCCAATGATGGGCCAATCAAAAATGTGAAGAGGATGGCCAATCAAAAATGTGAAGAGGATGGCCAATCAAAAATGTGAAGAGGATGGCCAATCAAAAATGTGAAGAGGATGGCCAATCAAAAATGTGAAGAGGATGGCCATTCAAAAATGTGAAGAGGATGGCCATTCAAAAATGTGAAGTGGATGGCCAATCAAAAATGTGAAGTGGATGGCCAATCAAAAATGTGAAGTGGATGGCCATTCAAAAATGTGAATATGATGGCCATTCAAAAATGTGAAGTGGATGGCCATTCAAAAATGTGAAGAGGATGGCCAATCAAAAATGTGAAGACAGTGGCCAATCAAAAATGTGAAGAGGATGGCCATTCAAAAATGTGAAGTGGATGGCCAATCAAAAATGTGAAGAGGATGGCCAATCAAAAATGTGAAGAGGATGGCCATTCAAAAATGTGAATAGGATGGCCATTCAAAAATGTGAATATGATGGCCATTCAAAAATGTGAATATGATGGCCATTCAAAAATGTGAAGAGGATGGCCATTCAAAAATGTGAATATGATGGCCATTCAAAAATGTGAAGAGGATTGCCAATCAAAAATGTGAATATGATGGCCATTCAAAAATGTGAAGAGGATTGCCAATCAAAAATGTGAATATGATGGCCATTCAAAAATGTGAAGAGGATGGCCATTCAAAAATGTGAATATGATGGCCATTCAAAAATGTGAAGAGGATTGCCAATCAAAAATGTGAATATGATGGCCATTCAAAAATGTGAAGAGGATTGCCAATCAAAAATGTGAATATGATGGCCATTCAAAAATGTGAAGAGGATGGCCATTCAAAAATGTGAATATGATGGCCATTCAAAAATGTGAAGAGGATTGCCAATCAAAAATGTGAAGAGGAAGGTCATTCAAAATGCGAAGAGGATTGCCAATCAAAAATGTGAAGACGATGGCCAATCAAAAATGTGAAGAGGATGACCAATCAAAAATGTGAAGAGGATGGCCAATCAAAAATGTGAAGACAGTGGCCAATCAAAAATGTGAAGAGGATTGCCATTCAAACATGTGAAGAGGATGCCCAATCAAAAATGTGAAGAGGATGGCCATTCAAACATGTGAAGAGGATGGCCATTCAAAAATGTGAAGAGGATTGCCAATCAAAAATGTGAAGAGGATGGCCAATCAAAAATGTGAAGACGATGGCCAATCAAAAATGTGAAGAGGATGGCCAATCAAAAATGTGAAGAGGATTGCCAATCAAAAATGTGAAGACGATGGCCAATCAAAAATGTGAAGAGGATGGTCATTCAAAATGCGAAGAGGATGGCCATTCAAAAATGTGAAAATTATGGCCAATCAAAAATGTGAAGAAGATGGCCAATCAAAAATGTGAAGAGGATGGCCAATCAAAAATGTGAAGACGATGGCCAATCAAAAATGTGAAGAGGATTGCCAATCAAAAATGTGAAGAGGATGGCCAATCAAAAATGTGAAGAGGATGGCCAATCAAAAATGTGAAGAGGATGGCCATTCAAAAATGTGAAGACGATGGCCAATCAAAAATGTGAAGACGATGGCCAATCAAAAATGTGAACAGGATGGCCAATCAAAAATGTGAAAAGTATGGCCAATCAAAAATGTGAAGAGGATTGCCAATCAAAAATGTGAAGACGATGGCCAATCAAAAATGTGAAGAGGATGGCCAATCAAAAATGTGAAGAGGATGGCCAATCAAAAATGTGAAGAGGATGGCCAATCAAAAATGTGAAGAGGATGGCCATTCAAAAATGTGAAAAGTATGGCCATTCAAAAATGTGAAGAGGATGGCCATTCAAAAATGTGAATATGATGGCCATTCAAAAATGTGAAAAGTATGGCCAATCAAAAATATGAATATGATGGCCATTCAAAAATGTGAAGAGGATGGCCAATCAAAAATGTGAAAAGTATGGCCAATCAAAAATGTGAAGAGGATGGCCATTCAAAAATGTGAAAAGTATGGCCATTCAAAAATGTGAAGAGGATGGCCATTCAAAAATGTGAATATGATGGCCATTCAAAAATGTGAATATGATGGCCATTCAAAAATGTGAAGAGGCTAGCCAATCAAAAATGTGAATATGATGGCCATTCAAAAATGTGAATATGATGGCCATTCAAAAATGTGAAGAGGATGGCCATTCAAAAATGTGAATATGATGGCCATTCAAAAATGTGAAAACTATGGCCAATCAAAAATGTGAATATGATGGCCATTCAAAAATGTGAATATGATGGCCATTCAAAAATGTGAAGAGGCTTGCCAATCAAAAATGTGAATATGATGGCCATTCAAAAATGTGAAGAGGATTGCCAATCAAAAATGTGAATATGATGGCCATTCAAAAATGTGAAGAGGATGGCCATTCAAAAATGTGAATATGATGGCCATTCAAAAATGTGAAGAGGATTGCCAATCAAAAATGTGAAGAGGAAGGTCATTCAAAATGCGAAGAGGATTGCCAATCAAAAATGTGAAGACGATGGCCAATCAAAAATGTGAAGAGGATGACCAATCAAAAATGTGAAGAGGATGGCCAATCAAAAATGTGAAGACAGTGGCCAATCAAAAATGTGAAGAGGATTGCCATTCAAACATGTGAAGAGGATGCCCAATCAAAAATGTGAAGAGGATGGCCATTCAAACATGTGAAGAGGATGGCCATTCAAAAATGTGAAGAGGATTGCCAATCAAAAATGTGAAGAGGATGGCCAATCAAAAATGTGAAGACGATGGCCAATCAAAAATGTGAAGAGGATGGCCAATCAAAAATGTGAAGAGGATTGCCAATCAAAAATGTGAAGACGATGGCCAATCAAAAATGTGAAGAGGATGGTCATTCAAAATGCGAAGAGGATGGCCATTCAAAAATGTGAAAATTATGGCCAATCAAAAATGTGAAGAAGATGGCCAATCAAAAATGTGAAGAGGATGGCCAATCAAAAATGTGAAGACGATGGCCAATCAAAAATGTGAAGAGGATTGCCATTCAAACATGTGAAGAGGATGGCCAATCAAAAATGTGAAGAGGATGGCCAATCAAAAATGTGAAGACGATGGCCAATCAAAAATGTGAAGACGATGGCCAATCAAAAATGTGAAGACGATGGCCAATCAAAAATGTGAAGAGGATGGCCAATCAAAAATGTGAAGACGATGGCCAATCAAAAATGTGAAGAGGATGGCCAATCAAAAATGTGAAGACGATGGCCAATCAAAAATGTGAAGAGGATGGCCAATCAAAAATGTGAAGAGGATGGCCAATCAAAAATGTGAAGAGGATGGCCAATCAAAAATGTGAAGAGGATGGCCAATCAAAAATGTGAAGTGGATTGCCAATCAAAAATGTGAAGATGATGGCCATTCAAAAATGTGAAGATGATGGCCATTCAAAAATGTGAAAAGTATGGCCAATCAAAAATGTGAATATGTTGGCCATTCAAAAATGTGAAGAGGATGGCCATTCAAAAATGTGAAGAGGATTGCCAATCAAAAATGTGAATATGATGGCCATTCAAAAATGTGAATATGATGGCCATTCAAAAATGTGAAGAGGATTGCCAATCAAAAATGTGAATATGATGGCCATTCAAAAATGTGAATATAATGGCCATTCAAAAATGTGAAGAGGATGGCCATTCAAAAATGTGAATATGATGGCCATTCAAAAATGTGAATATGATGGCCATTCAAAAATGTGAAGAGGATTGCCAATCAAAAATGTGATTATGATGGCCATTCAAAAATGTGAAGAGGATTGCCAATCAAAAATGTGAATATGATGGCCAATCAAAAATGTGAAGAGGATGGCCAATCAAAAATGTGAATATGATGGCCATTCAAAAATGTGAAGAGGATGGCCATTCAAAAATGTGAAGAGGATGGGCATTCAAAAATGTGAAGAGGATGGCCATTCAAAAATGTGAAGAGGATGGCCATTCAAAAATGTGAATATGATGGCCATTCAAAAATGTGAAGAGGATGGCCATTCAAAAATGTGAAGAGGATGGCCATTCAAAAATGTGAAGAGGATGGCCATTCAAAAATGTGAAGAGGATGGCCAATCAAAAATGTGAAGAGGATGGCCATTCAAAAATGTGAAAAGTATGGCCATTCAAAAATGTGAGGAGGATGGCCATTCAAAAATGTGAATATGATGGCCATTCAAAAATGTGAATATGATGGCCATTCAAAAATGTGAAAAGTATGGCCAATCAAAAATGTGAATGTGATGGCCATTCAAAAATGTGAATATGATGGCCATTCAAAAATGTGAATATGATGGCCATTCAAAAATGTGAAGAGGATTGCCAATCAAAAATGTGAATATGATGGCCATTCAAAAATGTGAAGAGGATGGCCATTCAAAAATGTGAATATGATGGCCATTCAAAAATGTGAAGAGGATTGCCAATCAAAAATGTGAAGAGGAAGGTCATTCAAAATGCGAAGAGGATGGCCATTCAAAAATGTGAAAATTATGGCCAATCAAAAATGTGAAGAGGATGACCAATCAAAAATGTGAAGAGGATGGCCAATCAAAAATGTGAAGACAGTGGCCAATCAAAAATGTGAAGAGGATTGCCATTCAAACATGTGAAGAGGATGCCCAATCAAAAATGCGAAGAGGATGGCCATTCAAACATGTGAAGAGGATGGCCATTCAAAAATGTGAAGAGGATTGCCAATCAAAAATGTGAAGAGGATGGCCAATCAAAAATGTGAAGACGATGGCCAATCAAAAATGTGAAGAGGATGGCCAATCAAAAATGTGAAGAGGATGGCCAATCAAACATGTGAAGAGGATGGCCATTCAAAAATGTGAAGAGGATGGCCAATCAAAAATGTGAAGACAGTGGCCAATCAAAAATGTGAAGAGGATTGCCATTCAAACATGTGAAGAGGATGGCCATTCAAAAATGTGAAGAGGATGGCCATTCAAAAATGTGAAGAGGATGGCCATTCAAAAATGTGAAGAGGATTGCCAATCAAAAATGTGAAGAGGATGGCCATTCAAAAATGTGAAGAGGATGGCCATTCAAAAATGTGAAGAGGATGGCCAATCAAAAATGTGAAGAGGATGGCCATTCAAAAATGTGAAAAGTATGGCCATTCAAAAATGTGAAGAGGATGGCCATTCAAAAATGTGAATATGATGGCCATTCAAAAATGTGAATATGATGGCCATTCAAAAATGTGAAAAGTATGGCCAATCAAAAATGTGAATATGATGGCCATTCAAAAATGTGAATATGATGGCCATTCAAAAATGTGAATATGATGGCCATTCAAAAATGTGAATATGATGGCCATTCAAAAATGTGAAGAGGCTTGCCAATCAAAAATGTGAATATGATGGCCATTCAAAAATGTGAATATGATGGCCATTCAAAAATGTGAAGAGGATTGCCAATCAAAAATGTGAATATGATGGCCATTCAAAAATGTGAAGTGGATTGCCAATCAAAAATGTGAAAAGGATGGCCATTCAAAAATGTGAATATGATGGCCATTCAAAAATGTGAAGAGGATTGCCAATCAAAAATGTGAAGAGGAAGGTCATTCAAAATGCGAAGAGGATGGCCATTCAAAAATGTGAAAATTATGGCCAATCAAAAATGTGAAGAGGATGACCAATCAAAAATGTGAAGAGGATGGCCAATCAAAAATGTGAAGACAGTGGCCAATCAAAAATGTGAAGAGGATTGCCATTCAAACATGTGAAGAGGATGGCCATTCAAAAATGTGAAGAGGATGGCCATTCAAACATGTGAAGAGGATGGCCATTCAAAAATGTGAAGAGGATTGCCATTCAAACATGTGAAGAGGATGCCCAATCAAAAATGTGAAGAGGATGGCCATTCAAACATGTGAAGAGGATGGCCATTCAAAAATGTGAAGAGGATTGCCAATCAAAAATGTGAAGAGGATGGCCAATCAAAAATGTGAAGACGATGGACAATCAAAAATGTGAAGAGGATGGCCAATCAAAAATGTGAAGAGGATGGCCAATCAAAAATGTGAAGAGGATGGCCAATCAAAAATGTGAAGAGGATGGTCATTCAAAATGCGAAGAGGATGGCCAATCAAAAATGTGAAGAGGATGGCCAATCAAAAATGTGAAGACGATGGCCAATCAAAAATGTGAAGAGGATGGCCAATCAAAAATGTGAAGAGGATGGTCATTCAAAATGCGAAGAGGATGGCCATTCAAAAATGTGAAAATTATGGCTAATCAAAAATGTGAAGAAGATGGCCAATGAAAAATGTGTAGAGGATGGCCAATCAAAAATGTGAAGACGATGGCCAATCAAAAATGTGAAGAGGATTGCCATTCAAACATGTGAAGAGGATGGCCAATCAAAAATGTGAAGAGGATGGCCAATCAAAAATGTGAAGACGATGGCCAATCAAAAATGTGAAGACGATGGCCAATCAAAAATGTGAAGACGATGGCCAATCAAAAATGTGAAGAGGATGGCCAATCAAAAATGTGAAGACGATGGCCAATCAAAAATGTGAAGAGGATGGCCAATCAAAAATGTGAAGACGATGGCCAATCAAAAATGTGAAGAGGATGGCCAATCAAAAATGTGAAGAGGATGGCCAAGCAAAAATGTGAAGAGGATGGCCAATCAAAAATGTGAAGAGGATGGCCAATCAAAAATGTGAAGTGGATTGCCAATCAAAAATGTGAAGATGATGGCCATTCAAAAATGTGAAGATGATGGCCATTCAAAAATGTGAAAAGTATGGCCAATCAAAAATGTGAATATGATGGCCATTCAAAAATGTGAAGAGGATGGCCATTCAAAAATGTGAAGAGGATGGCCATTCAAAAATGTGAAGAGGATGGCCATTCAAAAATGTGAAGAGGATGGCCATTCAAAAATGTGAAGAGGATGGCCATTCAAAAATGTGAAGAGGATGGCCATTCAAAAATGTGAAAAGTATGGCCAATCAAAAATGTGAATATGATGGCCATTCAAAAATGTGAATATGATGGCCATTCAAAAACGTGAAGAGGATTGCCAATCAAAAATGTGAATATGATGGCCATTCAAAAATGTGAAGAGGATGGCCATTCAAAAATGTGAATATGATGGCCATTCAAAAATGTGAAGAGGATGGCCATTCAAAAATGTGAATATGATGGCCATTCAAAAATGTGAAGAGGATGGCCATTCAAAAATGTGAATATGATGGCCATTCAAAAATGTGAATATGATGGCCATTCAAAAATGTGAAGAGGATTGCCAATCAAAAATGTGAATATGATGGCCATTCAAAAATGTGAAGAGGATGGCCATTCAAAAATGTGAATATGATGGCCATTCAAAAATGTGAAGAGGATTGCCAATCAAAAATGTGATTATGATGGCCATTCAAAAATGTGAAGAGGATTGCCAATCAAAAATGTGAATATGATGGCCAATCAAAAATGTGAAGAGGATGGCCAATCAAAAATGTGAATATGATGGCCATTCAAAAATGTGAAGAGGATGGCCATTCAAAAATGTGAATATGATGGCCATTCAAAAATGTGAAGAGGATGGCCATTCAAAAATGTGAAGAGGATGGCCATTCAAAAATGTGAATATGATGGCCATTCAAAAATGTGAAGAGGATGGCCATTCAAAAATGTGAAGAGGATGGGCATTCAAAAATGTGAAGAGGATGGCCATTCAAAAATGTGAAGAGGATGGCCATTCAAAAATGTGAATATGATGGCCATTCAAAAATGTGAAGAGGATGGCCATTCAAAAATGTGAATATGATGGCCATTCAAAAATGTGAAGAGGATGGCCATTCAAAAATGTGAAGAGGATGGCCATTCAAAAATGTGAAGAGGATGGCCATTCAAAAATGTGAAAAGTATGGCCAATCAAAAATGTGAATATGATGGCCATTCAAAAATGTGAAGAGGATGGCCATTCAAAAATGTGAAGAGGATGGCCATTCAAAAATGTGAATATGATGGCCATTCAAAAATGTGAAGAGGATTGCCAATCAAAAATGTGAAGATGATGGCCATTCAAAAATGTGAAGAGGATGGCCATTCAAAAATGTGAATATGATGGCCATTCAAAAATGTGAAGAGGATTGCCAATCAAAAATGTGAAGAGGAAGGTCATTCAAAATGCGAAGAGGATTGCCAATCAAAAATGTGAAAATTATGGCCAATCAAAAATGTGAAGAGGATGGCCAATCAAAAATGTGAAGAGGATGGCCATTCAAAAATGTGAAGAGGATGGCCATTCAAAAATGTGAATATGATGGCCATTCAAAAATGTGAAGAGGATTGCCAATCAAAAATGTGAAGAGGAAGGTCATTCAAAATGTGAAGAGGATGGCCATTCAAAAATGTGAAAATTATGGCCAATCAAAAATGTGAAGAGGATGGCCAATCAAAAATGTGAAGAGGATGGCCAATCAAAAATGTGAAGACGATGGCCAATCAAAAATGTGAAGAGGATTGCCATTCAAACATGTGAAGAGGATGGCCAATCAAAAATGTGAAGAGAATGGCCATTCAAACATGTGAAGAGGATGGCCATTCAAAAATGTGAAGAGGATTTCCAATCAAAAATGTGAAGAGGATGGCCAATCAAAAATGTGAAGACGATGGCCAATCAAAAATGTGAAGAGGATGGCCAATCAAAAATGTGAAGACGATGGCCAATCAAAAATGTGAAGAGGATGGCCAATCAAAAATGTGAAGAGGATGGCCAATCAAAAATGTGAAGTGGATTTCCAATCAAAAATGTGAAGAGGATGGCCAATCAAAAATGTGAAGAGGATGGCCAATCAAAAATGTGAAGACGATGGCCAATCAAAAATGTGAAGAGGATGGCCAATCAAAAATGTGAAGACGATGGCCAATCAAAAATGTGAAGAGGATGGCCAATCAAAAATGTGAAGAGGATGGCCAATCAAAAATGTGAAGAGGATGGCCAATCAAAAATGTGAAGAGGCTGGCGATATCAAAAATGTGAAGAGGATGGCCAATCAAAAATGTGAAGTGGATGGCCAATCAAAAATGTGAAGAGGATGGCCAGTCAAAAATGTGAAGTGGATGGCCAATCAAAAATGTGAAGAGGATGGCCAATCAAAAATGTGAAGTGGATGGCCAATCAAAAATGTGAGGAGGATGGACATTCATAAATGAAAGAAACGGAGTCTTCAGCAAGACCAATACCATGCAGCTAAATTATTTTTTTACACACCATGGGAGGAAGCACAACACAACTACAGCTATTATTCTCAAGTTTTAAGTACGTACCGAGAAAGACCCACTGCCAATGGGAGCGGCCACTGCAGAAGGGACTCTTGTTTAAAGTCCACCCGAGGGATGCCAGTTTAACATCCATCCGACGGATGCCAGTTTAACATCCATCCAAGGGACACTCGTTTAAGGTCCATCCGAGGGACGCCAGTTTGACGTCCATCCGAGGGATGCCAGTTTAACATCCATCCGAAGGATGCCAGTTTAACATCCATCCGAGGGACACTTGTTTAAGGTCCATCCGAGGGACGCCAGTTTAACGTCCATCCGAGGGACGCCAGTTTAACATCCATCCGAAGGATGCCAGTTTAACATCCATCCAAGGGACACTCGTTTAAGGTCCATCCGAGGGATGCCAGTTTAATGTCCATCCGAGGGATGCCAGTTTAACATCCATCCGAAGGATGCCAGTTTAGCATCCATCCGAGGGACACTCGTTTAAGGTCCATCCGAGGGACGCCAGTTTAACATCCATCCGAGGGATGCCAGTTTAACATCCATCCGAAGGATGCCAGTTTAACATCCATCCGAGGGACACTCGTTTAAGGTCCATCCGAGGGACGCCAGTTTAACATACATCCGAGGGACGCCAGTTTAACATCCATCCGAAGGATGCCAGTTTAACATCCATCCAAGGGACACTCGTTTAAGGTCCATCCGAGGGACGCCAGTTTAACGTCCATCCGAGGGATGCCAGTTTAACATCCATCCGAAGGATGCCAGTTTAGCATCCATCCGAGGGACACTCGTTTAAGGTCCATCCGAGGGATGCCAGTTTAACGTCCATCTGAGGGATGCCAGTTTAACATCCATCCGAAGGATACCAGTTCAACATCCATCCGAGGGACACTCGTTTAAGGTCCATCCGAGGGACGCCAGTTTAACATCCATCCGAGGGACGCCAGTTTAACATCCATCCGAAGGATGCCAGTTTAACATCCATCCAAGGGACACTCGTTTAAGGTCCATCCGAGGGACGCCAGTTTAACATCCATCCGAGGGACACTCGTTTAAGGTCCATCCGAGGGACGCCAGTTTAACATCCATCCGAGGGACGCCAGTTTAACATCCATCCGAAGGATGCCAGTTTAACATCCATCCAAGGGACACTCGTTTAAGGTCCATCCGAGGGACGCCAGTTTAACGTCCATCCGAGGGATGCCAGTTTAACATCCATCCGAGGGACGCCAGTTTAACATCCATCCGAGGGATGCCAGTTTAACATCCATCCGAGGGACGCCAGTTTAACTTCCATCCGAGGGATGCCAGTTTAACATCCATCCGAGAGATGCTAGTTTAACATCCATCCGAGGGACGCCAGTTTAACATCCATCCGAGGGACGCCAGTTTAACTTCCATCCGAGGGATGCCAGTTTAACATCCATCCGAGAGATGCTAGTTTAACATCCATCCGAGGGACGCCAGTTTAACATCTATCCGAGGGACGCCAGTTTAACATCCATCCGAGGGACGCCAGTTTAACATCCATCCGAGGGATGCCAGTTTAACATCCATCCGAGAGATGCCAGTTTAACATCCATCCGAGGGACGCCAGTTTAACATCCATCCGAGGGATGCCAGTTTAACATCCATCCGAGGGACGCCAGTTTGACATCCATCCGTGGGATGCCAGTTTAACATCCATCCGAGGGACGCCAGTTTAACATCCATCCGAGGGACGCCAGTTTAACTTCCATCCGAGGGATGCCAGTTTAACATCCATCCGAGAGATGCCAGTTTAACATCCATCCGAGGGATGTCAGTTTAACATCCATCCGAGGGATGCCAGTTTAACATCCATCCGAGGGACGCCAGTTTAACATCCATCCGAGGGATGCCAGTATAACATCCATCCGAAGGACGCCAGCTTAACATCCATCCGAGGGATGCCAGTTTAACATCCATCCGAGGGATGCCAGTTTAACATCCATCCGAGGGATGCCAGTTTAACATCCATCCGAGGGATGCCAGTTTAACATCCATCCGAGGGATGCCAGTTTAACATCCATCCGAGGGATGCCAGTTTAACATCCATCCGAGGGATGCCAGTTTAACATCCATCCGAGGGATGCCAGTTTAACATCCATCCGAGGGATGCCAGTTTAACATCCATCCGAGGGATGCCAGTTTAACATCCATCCGAGGGATGCCAGTTTAACATCCATCCGAGGGATGCCAGTTTAACATCCATCCGAAGGATGCCAGTTTAACATCCATCCAAAGGATGCCAGTTTGACATCCATCCGAGGGATGCCAGTTTAACATCCATCCGAGGGATGCCAGTTTAACATCCATCCGAGGGATGCCAGTTTAACATCCATCCGAAGGATGCCAGTTTAACATCCATCCGAAGGATGCCAGTTTGACATCCATCCGAGGGAGGCCAGTTTAACATCCATCCGAGGGATGCCAGTTTAACATCCATCCGAGGGATGCCGGTTTAACATCCATCCGAGGGATGCCAGTTTAACATCCATCCGAGGGATGCCAGTTTAACATCCATCCGAGGGATGCCAGTTTAACATCCATCCGAAGGATGCCAGTTTAACATCCATCCGAAGGATGCCAGTTTGACATCCATCCGAGGGATGCCAGTTTAACATCCATCCGAAGGATGCCAGTTTAACATCCATCCGAGGGACGCCAGTTTAACATCCATCCGAGGGACGCCAGTTTAACATCCATCCGAGGGACGCCAGTTTAACATCCATCCGAGGGACGCCAGTTTAACATCCATCCAAGGGACGCCAGTTTAACATCCATCCGAGGGATGCCAGTTTAACATCCATCCAAGGGACACTCATTTAAGGTCCATCCGAGGGACGCCAGTTTAACGTCCATCCGAGGGATGCCAGTTTAATATCCATCCGAGGGATGCCAGTTTAACATCCATCCGAGGGATGCCAGTTTAACATCCATCCGAGGGATGCCAGTTTAACATCCATCCGAGGGATGCCAGTTTAACATCCATCCAAGGGACGCCAGTTTAACATCCATCCGAGGGACGCCAGTTTAACATCCATCCGAGGGACGCCAGTTTAACATCCATCCGAGGGATGCCAGTTTAACATCCATCCGAGGGACGCCAGTTTAACATCTATCCGAGGGATGCCAGTTTAACATCCATCCGAAGGATGCCAGTTTAACATCCATCCGAAGGACGCCAGTTTAACATCCATCCGAGGGATGCCAGTTTAACATCCATCCGAGGGATGCCAGTTTAACATCCATCCGAAGGATGCCAGTTTAACATCCATCCGAAGGATGCCAGTTTAACATCCATCTGAAGGATGCCAGTTTAACATCCATCCGAGGGATGCCAGTTTAACATCCATCCGAGGGATGCCAGTTTAACATCCATCCGAAGGATGCCAGTTTAACATCCATCCGAAGGATGCCAGTTTAACATCCATCCGAGGGATGCCAGTTTAACATCCATCTGAGGGACGCCAGTTTAACTTCCATCCGAGGGACGCCAGTTTAACATCCATCCGAAGGACGCCAGCATAACATCCATCCGAGGGATGCCAGTTTAACATCCATCCGAGGGATGCCAGTTTAACATCCATCCGAGGGATGCCAGTTTAACATCCATCCGAGGGATGCCAGTTTAACATCCATCCGAGGGATGCCAGTTTAACATCCATCCGAGGGATGCCAGTTTAACATCCATCCGAGGGATGCCAGTTTAACATCCATCCGAGGGATGCCAGTTTAACATCCATCCGAGGGATGCCAGTTTAACATCCATCCGAGGGATGCCAGTTTAACATCCATCCGAGGGATGCCAGTTTAACATCCATCCGAAGGATGCCAGTTTAACATCCATCCGAAGGATGCCAGTTTGACATCCATCCGAGGGATGCCAGTTTAGCATCCATCCGATGGATGCCAGTTTAACATCCATCCGAGGGATGCCAGTTTAACATCCATCCGAAGGATGCCAGTTTAACATCCATCCGAGGGATGCCAGTTTAACATCCATCCGAAGGACGCCAGTTTAACATCCATCCGATGGATGCCAGTTTAACATCCATCCGAAGGATGCCAGTTTAACATCCATCCGAGGGATGCCAGTTTAACATCCATCCGAGGGATGCCAGTTTAACATCCATCCGAGGGATGCCAGTTTAACATCCATCCGAGGGATGCCAGTTTAACATCCATCCGAGGGATGCCAGTTTAACATCCATCCGAGGGATGCCAGTTTAACATCCATCCGAGGGATGCCAGTTTAACATCCATCCGAGGGATGCCAGTTTAACATCCATCCGAGGGATGCCAGTTTAACATCCATCCGAGGGATGCCAGTTTAACATCCATCCGAAGGATGCCAGTTTAACATCCATCCGAGGGATGCCAGTTTAACATCCATCCGAGGGATGCCAGTTTAACATCCATCCGAGGGATGCGAGTTTAACATCCATCCGAAGGATGCCAGTTTAACATCCATCCGATGGATGCCAGTTTAACATCCATCCGAAGGATGCCAGTTTAACATCCATCCGATGGATGCCAGTTTAACATCCATCCGAAGGATGCCAGTTTAACATCCATCCGAGGGACACACATTGATGATTCCCCAAGTGTGTGAAACACCAGGATGACCGTTTATAGTTGTGTCGGGATTCAAACCCAGAAGCGAGTTTGGAGGTGAGTGTGCGGATCTCTATGGATGTGGAGGAAGTACAGAAGTTTTTATGGACTGGTGTGACGTCATAGTTTAGTTCTTGAAGTGAACAAGACAAAGGAAATGATTTTTGAGTTTCACCGCTTAGCATGTGCCCATGACTCTTTGATTATTGATGACCAAAGTATTGAACATGTTTGTGAGTATTATAAGTATTTGTGGACAGTGATGGAAGACTAATTGAAATGGAGTAAGAATTCCAAAATGTTGGCCCGTAAAGAAATCCAAAGATTGTACTTTTGAAGGAAACAGTTTCATGTTTATAGCAATTTGGTTCTTTTCTATCAGTCCTTGATTTGAAGTATTCTTACTTTAATCTGATATGTACATTTGATCATTTGTCAAACGAGAATGTTAATAAATCGGAAATACGAGGGAAGATTTCCCAGCTTATAGTACGAACAAACCTTCCCTCTATTTGTACATTGGATGAGAAATGGGCAGTGTTTGAATGTTCAGTGTTCAGTGTTTGATGTTCATTGTTCAAGCTACAGTGTACAATGACCGATGTTCAGTGTTCAATGTTCAGTGTTCAATAACCATGGTTCAGAGTTCAGCGTTCAATATTTAAGGTTCAGCGTTCAAGATTTAAGGTTCAGTGTTTAAGGACCAATGTTTATAGTTCAAGGTTCAGTGTTCAAGGTTCAGTGTTCAGTGTTTAGTATTCATTGTTCAAGGTTCAGTGTTCATTGTTTAGTGTTCAATGTTCAGAGTTCAATAACCAAGGTTCAGATTTCAGCGTTCAATATTTAAGGTTCAGTGTTTAAGGACCAATGTTTATCGTTCAAGGTTCAGTGTTCAAGGTTCATTGTTCAATGTTTAGTATTCTTTGTTCAAGGTTCATTGTTCAGTGTTCAAGGTTCAGTGTTCAATATTCAGTGTTCAATGTTCAGTGTTCAATAACCAAGGTTCAGAGTTCAGCTTTCAATATTTAAGGCTGTGTTCAATGTTCAACGTTCACTGTTCAAGGACCAATGTTTATCGTTCAACGTTCATTGTTCAATGTTCAGTGTCCAAGGTTCAGTGTTCAATGTTTAGTATTCATTGTTCAAGGTTCAGTGTTCATTGTTTAGTGGTCAATGTTCAGTATTCAATAACCAAGGTTCAGAGTTCAGCATTCAATATTTAAGGTTCAGTGTTCAATATTTAAGGTCCAGTGTTTAAGGACCAATGTTTATCGTTCAAGGTTCAGTGTTCAAGGTTCAGTGTTAAATGTTTAGTATTCATTGTTCAAGGTTCAGTGTTCATTGTTTAGTGTTCAATGTTCAGTGTTTTCAATAACAAACGTTCAGAGTTCAGCGTTCAATATTTAAGGCTCAGTGTTCAATGTTCAACGTTCACTGTTCAAGGACCAATGTTTATCGTTCAACGTTCATTGCTCAATGTTCAGTGTTCAATGTTTAGTATTCA
Organism: Myxine glutinosa; assembly: GCF_964187855.1. Lineage (NCBI taxonomy): Eukaryota > Metazoa > Chordata > Myxini > Myxiniformes > Myxinidae > Myxine > Myxine glutinosa. The sequence continues at coordinate 13,767,138 of NC_136268.1, forward strand.
TTGTTCAAGGTTCAGTGTTCATTGTTTAGTGTTCAATGTTCAGTATTCAATAACCAAGGTTCCGAGTTCAGCGGTCAATATTTAAGGTTCGGTGTTTAAGGACCAATGTTTATCGTTCAAGGTTCATTGTTCAATGTTCAGTGTTCAGTGTTCAGTGTTCATTATTTAGTATTCATTGTTCAAGGTTCAGTGTTCAGTGGTCATTGTTCAAGGTTCAGGGTTCATGGTTTAGTGTTCATTGTTCATTGCTCAGTGTTCAATGTCCTACGTTCAGCATTCATTTTTCATGGTTCTGTGTTCAAGGTTCAGTGTTCAATGTTCAGTGTTCAGTGTTCAGTGTTCATTGTTTAGTATTCATTGTTCAAGGTTCAGTGTTCAGTGTTCATTGTTCAAGGTTCAGGGTTCATGGTTCAGTGTTCATTGCTCAGTGTTCAATGTCCTACGTTCAGCATTCATTTTTCATGGTTCTGTGTTCAAGGTTCAGTATTCAAGGTTCAGTGTTCAAGGTTCAGTGTTCAATGTTTAGTATTCATTGTTCAAGGTTCATTGTTTAGTGTTCAAGGTTCAGTGTTCAATGTTTAGTATTCATTGTTCAAGGTTCATTGCTCAGTGTTCAAGGTTCAGGGTTCAATGTTTAGTATTCATTGTTCAAGGTTCAGTGTTCATTGTTTAGTGTTCAATGTTCAGTATTCAATAACCAAGGTTCAGAGTTCAGCGTTCAATATTTAAGGTTCAGTGTTTAAGGACCAATGTTTATCGTTCAACGTTCATTGTTCAATGTTCAGTGTTCAGTGTTCATTGTTTAGTATTCATTGTTCAAGGTTCAGTGTTCAGTGTTCATTGTTCAAGGTTCAGTGTTCATGGTTCAGTGTTCATTGTTCATTGCTCAGTGTTCAATGTCCAACGTTCAGCATTCATTTTTCATGCTTCTGTGTTCAAGGTTCAGTGTTCAAGGTTCAGTGTTCAATGTTTAGTGTTCATTGTTCAAGGTTCAGTGTTCAAGGTTCAGTGTTCAATGTTTAGTATTCATTGTTCAAGGTTCATTGTTTAGTGTTCACGGTTCAGTGTTCAATGTTTACTATTCATTGTTCAAGGTTCATTGCTCAGTGTTCAAGGTTCAGGGTTCAATGTTTAGTATTCATTGTTCAAGGTTCAATGTTCAGTGTTCAAGGTTCAGGGTTCAATGTTTAGTATTCATTGTTCAAGGTTCAGTGTTCATTGTTTAGTGTTCAATGTTCAGTATTCAATAACCAAGGTTCAGAGTTCAGCGTTCAATATTTAAGGTTCAGTGTTTAAGGACCCATGTTTATCGTTCAAGGTTCATTGTTCAATATTCAGTGTTCATTGTTTAGTATTCATTGTTCAAGGTTCAGTGTTCAGTGTTCATTGTTCAAGGTTCAGTGTTCATGGTTCAGTGTTCATTGTTCATTGCTCAGTGTTCAATGTCCAACGTTCAGCATTCATTTTTCATGGTTCTGTGTTCAAGGTTCAGTGTTCAAGGTTCAGTGTTCAATGTTTAGTGTTCATTGTTCAAGGTTCAGTGTTCAATGTTTAGTATTCATTGTTCAAGGTTCATTGTTTAGTGTTCAAGGTTCAGTGTTCAATGTTTAGTATTCATTGTTCAAGGTTCATTGCTCAGTGTTCAAGGTTCAGGGTTCAATGTTCAGTGTTCATTGTTCAATGTTCAGTGTTCAATGTTCAGTGTTCATGGTTCAGTGTTCAATGTTTAGTATTCATTGTTCAAGGTTCATTGTTTAGTGTTCAAGGTTCAGTGTTCAATGTTTAGTATTCATTGTTCAAGGTTCATTGCTCAGTGTTCAAGGTTCAGGGTTCAATGTTTAGTATTTATTGTTCAAAGTTCATTGTTCATTGTTCAATGTTCAGTGTTCAATGTTCAGTGTTCATTGTTCAAGGTTCAGTGTTCAAGTTTCAGTGTTCATGGTTCAGTGTTTGTTTATGGTTCAGTGTTTATGGTTCAGTGTTCATTGTTCAAGGTTGAGTGTTCAATGTTCAAGCTTCAGTGTTCAATGTTCAATCTTCATTGTTCAAGGTTCAGTGTTCAATGTTTAGTATTAATTGTTCAAGGTTGAGTGTTCAATATTCAAGTTTGTGTTCATTGTTCAAGGTTCAGTGTTCAAGGTACAAGGTACAAGTGTCGATGTTCAAGGTTGAGTGTTCATTTTTCAGTTTCAAGGAGACTTAGTATGGCAGATAGGTGCAGGAATTGTGCCTTTGATGATACAAGCATGGCATGTGGCACATAGTCAGAGTATGTCCTAAGAAATATATTTGGCAATAAGGCCATCACAGATTTGTCCTTTTTTGAAAAATGGTCGCCATTGTTGTCACAGGACAAATCTGCGATGGCCTTATTGCCAAATATCTTCCTTAGGGCATACTTTAACTGTGTGCCAACTCTCGTGCTTGTATCATCAAAGGCACAATTCTCCCAAATATTTCACCTATCTGTCGTACTAAAAATTGGGCGCCATTTTTATTGAACACATCTGTGATGACTCTAATCGTCAGAATATTTAACTGTGTACCAAATACCACGCTTGGATGATTCAACAAACAGTTTATACAAATTAATATACCATTTACTATATACCATATACCATAATATACTAAAGCGCGGAGTAAAGCGCGGCGTTACGCGCGCTGCTTGCGAGCAAGGAGGAAGCGGACAAGCGGTAACTTATAAGCGTCTTTATTTCAGGAGCTCACTGTAACACTGGCGCGCTCCGGGCTGCGCGCCCGGTGTATATCATGAGGCCACGCCTACCCCTCGGGTGTGGCCACCGCCCACTTGGTGCGCGGAATGATGTCACCACGCCAGTGGGCTTTTGTGTCCGCCACACGCGCCCCCCCAGAATTCCCGCGCACCTGGAGGGCCAGTTTGCGGGGCAGACGAATGACCCGGCCGAAGCGCCCCCTGGCGATCGGCGGCGTCCGGGGTGCAGGGATGCCAGGTGGGATGCCCCTGGCTGCCCCTGGGATGGGTGCAGGACCGGGGGGCGGCGTGGCGGCGGGGCGCTGGGGGTCCGCCCGCAGGGGGGCGGCCCCGACGTGGGGGTCGGGCCACTGGCGGTGGATGGTCCACGTCGAGGTGGGCCGGCTTGAGGCGGTCTACCGAAACACGGTCAGGAGTACCGCCGATGTCCAGGGTGAAGTGCTTCGCCCCGGTCTCCAGCACGCGGAAAGGCCCGTCGTACGGGGGCCGCAGTGGTGTCCGGTGGGCATCGTGGCGGACGAAGACGTACTCCGCCGTGCGAAGCTCCGGGGCGATGTGCGTCGGTGGGTGCCCGTGGCATGCCGTTGGCACCGGGGCGAACCTCTGGGCGGTCTCTTGCAGAGCGGAGCGCTGCTGTGCCGCGGACCATTGTGCCTTGGAGTCGGGGAGGAACTCGCCCGGCACCCGCAGCGGTTGCCCGAAGACCAACTCCGCCGCGGATGCGCGCAGGTCCTCCTTGGGCGCCGTCCGGAGGCCCAGCAGGACCCAGGGGAGCCTGTCGACCCAGCCGCCATCGCGGAGGGTGGCCCGGAGCGCGGCCTTCAATGAGCGGTGAAATCGCTCACACAGGCCGTTAGCCTGGGGGTGGTAGGCCGTGGTTCGGTGCAGCCGGAGCCCGAGCCCCTGCGCGACCGCCCCCCAGAGCTCCGAGGTGAACTGGGGGCCACGGTCGGACGAGAGGTCTGAGGGGGCGCCGAACCGGGCGACCCAGGTGGCGACGAAAGCCTGCGTGACATCGGCCGTCGTTGTCGACGCCAAGGGCACGGCCTCCGGCCACCGGGTGGTGCGGTCCACCATGGTGAGGACGTAGGTGAAACCGCGCGAGGGGGGCAGAGGTCCCACCAGGTCCACGTGGACGTGGTCAAACCGGTGTTCCGGCACCGTGAATGGGGCCAACGGGGCCTGGGTGTGCCGGTGCACCTTGGCGCGCTGGCACGCGAGGCACGTCCTGGCCCAGCCACGGACGGCCTTCCGGAGGCCATGCCAGACGAACTTGTCGGCGATCAGCCTTTGGGAGGCCCTCGCGCCCGGGTGGGACAGGCCGTGGATGGCGTCAAACACCTGGCGCTGCCAGCCCGCGGGCACGATGGGGCGAGGACGCCCGAGGGAGACGTCGCACAAGAGGGCCGCGCCCGTGCCGTCGAAAGCCACCTCGGTGATGCGGAGGCCCGTGACGGTGGTCCGCAAGGCCTGGACGTCGGGGTCAGCGGCCTGGTCCGCTGCCATCCGGGCATAGTCGATGCCGAGGTGGACTGCGTGGGCGACGGCCCGGGAAAGGCAATCCGCCACCGGGTTGTCCTTCCCCGCGACGTGCTGGATGTCCGTCGTGTACTCGGACACGGCTGAGAGGTGACGCTGCTGCCGGTCCGACCATGGCTCGGTGACCTTGCCCATCGCGAAGATCAGCGGCTTGTGGTCGACGAAGGCAGTGAACGCACGGCCCTCGAGCAGATGGCGGAAGTGCCTGACCGCCAAGTGAAGCCCGAGCAACTCGCGGTCGAAGGTACTGTAACGGCGTTCGGGCGGGCGAAGCTGCCGGCTAAAGAACGCCAGCGGTTGCCGAGCTCCACGCACCCATTGCTCATGCACCGCGCCCACCGCGTAGTCCGAGGCATCGGTGGTGAGGGCGATCGGTGCATCGGGCGCCGGGTGCGCGAGCATGGTGGCGTTAGCCAAGGCGAGCTTCGCGCCCGTGAACGCCGTGTCCATCTGCTCGGTCCAGGTAACGTCGCCTTTGCCCGGCTTACCTCGGAGAGCTTCGTGCAGGGGGCGCAGGAGCTGGGCGATACGGGGCAGGAACTGATGGTAAAAGTTCACCATTCCCAGGAACTCCTGCAGCCCTCTGATCGTGCAGGGGCGCGGAAACCCCTTCACCGCCTCCACCTTGGCCGGCAGGGGGACGGCTCCGTGCCTGGTGACACGGTGCCCCAGAAAATCGATTATGGTGGTGCCGAACCGGCACTTTGCGGGGTTCACAATCAGGCCATGCTGGCCCAGGCGTTCGAAGAGCGTGCGGAGGTGGCGTAGGTGCTCTTCGCGGGACGCGCTGGCGACGAGGATATCGTCCAGGTAGACGTAGACAAAATCCAAGTCACGCAGGACGCTGTCCATCAGTCGCTGGAACGCCTGAGCCGCATTCTTCAGACCGAAGGGCATGCGCAGGAACTCGAAGAGTCCGAATGGTGTGATGACCGCCATCTTCGGGACGTCCTCCGGCCTGACGGGGACCTGATGGTAGCCGCGTATGAGGTCCACCTTCGAGAAGAAGGACATGCCCGCCAAACGGGCGGAAAAGTCCTGAATGTGGGGGACGGGGTAGCGGTCGGGAGTCGTGGCGTCATTGAGACGGCGATAGTCCCCGCACGGTCGCCATCCCCCGCCGGGCTTCGGCACGATGTGCAGCGGCGACGCCCAAGTGCTCTCTGAGCGCCGAACGATGCCGAGTCGCTCCAGGGTAGCGAACCCCGCTTTTGCCACCGCTAGCTTCGTCGGCTCGAGGCGGCGTGCCCGGGCGTAGACCGGTGGCCCGACGGTGGGGATGTGATGGGCCACCCCGTGCTTGACGGCCCCCGCCGAGAAGGTGGGCCGCGTGAGGGCCGGGAAGCCGGCGAGGAGGCGGGTGAATGCGTCCGCTGCCGGAAGCGTACAGACCAACGTAGCCGGAACCGAACCGTTCGGCAAGCCGCTTGGCAAGCCGCTCGTTGAGCTGGGCAACGCACAAGCGAGCGAGCTGAACGTCTCGGCCTGGACAAGACGTCTGCGCTTGACGTCGACCAGGAGCCCATTAGCGCACAGGAAGTCTGCGCCAAGCAGTGCCATGGGCACGTCGGCGGTGACGAACGTCCATCGGAAAACCTGCCCTCCGAACCGCAGAGAGAGGCAGCGTTTTCCGTACGTACGGATGGGCGTCCCGTTCGCGGCAAGCAGCGCGGGGCCCCCACCCGCGGCGTGCTTGTCTGACGTGCCGGCGGGAACGACACTCACCTGCGCTCCCGTGTCGCACAGGTAACGGCGCCCGGAGAAGGTTTCCGTTATGAACAGCAGGCTGCTTGAACGGCCGGCGCTCATCGCCACTATTGAGCGCCGGCCCAGGCGTTTCCCGACCTGTTGAAGGAGCATGGCGGATGACACTGCCGAGCTTCGTGGCCGAACTTGGCGTGGAACCAGCACCAGGTGGTGGAGCTGGAGGAGCGCGGCTGGCTCCGCCAGGCCGGTGGAGTTGGCGGGTTTCCCCGCGGTGGCGGTTTTCGCCGCGGCGGTGGGCGGGGCGTGGCGGCGGTCACGAGGTGCGTATCAGCATGCTGCGTATGCTGTATAAGCTGATGCTGTGGATCAGCAGCAGCATCAGCAGCATCAGCCACGAGGGCCGTGACGGCCACGCCGACTCTCGCCCGCGTGTCCGAAGCGGCGAAGTACTTGTCCGCCTCGGCTGCCAATGCTCGGGGTTCCGTTAGCCCGGTCCCGGCCAATGCGAGGCGAACCTGCGCTGGAAGATGGCGACGGAAAAGTGCCCGGAATAGAGAACCAGGGGCTTCGTCGCCCAACAGTGACAGCATATGGTCCATTCGGACCGACGGGCGCGTGTCACCGAGCTCGGGGAGATCGAGGAGGCGGTCGGCCCGTGCGTCGTCCGTGAGGCCGAACGTGGCTAGGAGTAGCCGCTTGAGTGCCTCGTACTTGTGGCCGTCCGGTGGGTGGCGAAGGACGGACACAACTCGAGCGGCCGTGCCGGGCCCGAGGGAGGCGACGACGTGGCAATAGCGCGTGTCATCGCCGGTGAGGCGCCGAAGCTGAAATTGGGCTTCGGCCTGGACGAACCAGACTTCGGCCTGAGCCTCCCAAAATTCGGGAAGTTTGATGAAGTTGGCCATGGCAATGGCGTCGCGTGTGGAAGGATCGCTCCGGCAGATCCAACGTCAAGGGGGTCACCAGTAAAGCGCGGCGTTACGCGCGCTGCTTGCGAGCAAGGAGGAAGTGGACAAGCGGTAACTTATAAGCGTCTTTATTTCAGGAGCTCACTGTAACACTGGCGCGCTCCGGGCTGCGCGCCCGGTGTATATCATGAGGCCACGCCTACCCCTCGGGCGTGGCCACCGCCCACTTGGTGCGCGGAATGATGTCACCACGCCAGTGGGCTTTTGTGTCCGCCACAATACCATATAAATGGCGGCCATTTTAAAAACATTGTTGTCACAGGACAAATATATGATAACCCTATAGTTAGCGGTCTTTAATTATGTGCCAAATGTCAAGCTTGTATGACCACAACAACAGTTTATCTTACTATAATTCACCAAATGTCCGTCTGTCTGTCTGTCCATTCGAAGGTACTGCAAAAACGGCTGAACCAATCGCAACGATATTTTGGGTGCGTAATCCTAGGACCCCCTGGAGTAAAATAGGCTATATTGTTTTTCCAATTTTTCCAAGTTTTCCAATTTTCCCAAACACGATGGAATAATATTTACCGATATGAACAGTGATGTGACTTTTGTTGAAATTCTACGTACCAAGAGAGAGTAGATCGACTCCTGACGAACTCTTCTGATATAAACGTGTGGCTCAGAAGTAACACGGCAGCGTGTGCAAAGCGACTGAGAAACAGGTGTAGCGGCCGCTTCCGTGTTACGGATTCGGCGCGCACTCGTCACACATAAACGTGCGACTGAGAAAGACGTGTAGCGGCTGCTTCCGTTTTGCAGAATTCAATCTCTTTTCAAAATGGATGCCATGTACTGTTTAGATTTTGATGACTTGGGTGTGATATGATTCAACGGATGTTTACATAAATCGTTTAAAATAAAAAAAAGCCTTCAATTTCTGATATTTTGTCTTTTCATTTGGGCTTCCCAATTGAAGCCCCGCCCATAGGGTGGGTACCGTTGCTAGTAGACAGTAATGTACCAAATATATGTAAAATAACAAGCAATGGAGGCCATTTTGAAAAATGGCCGCCATTGTTGTCACAGGACAAATCTGCGATGGCCCTATAGCCAAATATCTTCCTTAGGGCATACTCTAACTGTGTGCCAACTCTCGTGCTTGTATCGTCAAAGGCACAATTCTCCCAAATATTTCACCCATCTGCCGTACTAACTGAGAGATATGATGTTTTGTAGCAAGAAAAAACGTTATATTAAAGCAAGTTTACAAATGTGGCTCGATTTTCTTTATCTTCTGGCACGACGGTGCAGCATCATGAGCGTGCCAAAGTCTGAAGCCTCGGCCTCATGTCAGGTGTGCTTCTATCTTCTTTATTTATGAGACATCCTACGGATGTAAATGAACACTCCGTTTACTCTGCGCACTTTGCACATCACGTGCAGTGAATTTCACCTCCATGCGCATTGTATTTTTGTTATTTTAAAAACACGTTTGTACACCGCCCTTGAGGCTTGGTTTGCAAGCCACCGTCTACAATTCCAATAGAAGCAATGTAATAATTACTCTTCTTTTGGGTCTTTTTGGGCCCTCTGGGTCATTTGGGCATTTTGGGTACTCGGGTGTTTTGGGTCTTCTGGGCCTCCGGGTGTTCAGGGTCCTTGATGTATTTTGGGTTTTCGGGGTCGTTTAGGTCTTCAGGGTTACTTCTGGGTAATACAAATTAAAATCAACGATCTTAATCGATGCTCAGATCAATCGGCTGAAAAATGATGATTTTTCAGATGAAAATTGATGATTTTGGAGGTTTGACCTTGAGTTGACCTTTGACCTCAAAAATAGTTGGTTTCCCATTTCAGAGATGCACTATGCCATTGCTGTTTAATTCACAAGTTAATCGGATGAAAATTGCCGATTTTTCACATGACAATTAATTGACAAATGACAAATGACACATGACACATGAATCACATGACAAATTAATCATTTTAGAAGTTTGACCTTTGACCTTAAAAAATAGTTGTTTCCCCAATTAATTGACTCAATATGCAAATGCTGTTCAACTTTCAAGTCAATCGGAAGTGGAAATGACGATTTTACACATTTGACCTCAAGATGCCCTTTGACCTCAAAATCAATAGGCTCCTCAGTTGAGACTTCCCAAAGTTTTTCTTATTATTCTTCTTCCACCATATTTGGCACCTCCGAAAACTTCATAATTAATGTTCTCAGCAACCGCTGGTCGGATTGACAGGAAATTTTCACCAAATGATCGTCTCGGCTCCTATAATTTTTAATGCTAATTATGACGTCATAGGTCACGTGGTATGGGCGCCATCTTGTAAAACACATTCAACTTTGCCCCTCTATCTCCAAAACGGCTCAATGGAGAAATTTGAGGAATGGCTCATTCTAAAGAACTCTTCAATGGGAACAAAAGACATGTGTATCGAGTATATAAAAAATGCTAACGTTAAGAGGTTAGAATTCGTCAAACAAATTTTTTTCTCTGCCGAAAACGAGATTTTTTTCCAGATGCTTAGTTAAAAAAAACTCAGTATGCAAAAAAATTTCGAAGTCATATGTCACATGGTTCGGCCGCCATCTTGTTTTACGTGAAAACCACGAAAACCCATTTTTCTCCGCAACGCCTGAACGGATCGAGCCCAATCTTAGCATGCATATTCGGATACCCATGACAAACCGAGCACGACATCATCCGACACATGGTTTCAGAGTTATGACGTTTTTAAGCACAAACTAGAAATGGTATCACCTCCATAATTTGTGAAGATATCGAGTGGAAACTTTACACAAATGTTCCTCATGTGGGGATGTTTCAATGTTACTTGAGACGTTTTGATAAGTCACATGGTTTGGCCGCAAAAAAAAATGGAAGGTAAATTTTAAAAAGCTTCCAACTCTTGAACCACTGTATTGATCGAGCTGAATCTTTAATGCCATGTCGCTCTCATTAAGCGGAACAAGTGTGCAAAATTTCAAAATGATTGGATGTACGGTCTCGAAGCTATGTCTTTATTGTTGAAAGAAGAAGAAACGCACCATTTTGTCCTTCCAGGCCATGATCACGATCACACGACCTCTCGCGGTTATTTTAACCTCAAATAAAATTATAATTGAAGATTTGTCAACAGCTGAGGTATATTAACAAACGAATAAAACAGATTTGGTCAAATTCTGACTTTTTTTAACTCGATCGCATTTGACAAAGAGTTGGGAAATAAAGAAGAAGAAGCCTCGTTTGGCTTCTCAGATAAAATAAATAATTGTGTCTGCAATTTCAGGTTTATCTGCTTTTAAAAATCGCTTTTTCTGCAGGCATTGGACGGATTGACATGAAACTTTCACCACAGGTGCGCCACAGGATGTGTTTGCATGTGTGTGTGTGTGTGTGTGTGTGTGTGTGTGTGTGTGTGTGTGTGTGTGTGTGTGTGTATGTGTGGATGTGTGGATGTGTGGATGTACATGTGTGTGGATGTCTGTGTGTGTGTGGATGTCTATGTGTGTGTGGATGTCTATGTGTGTGTGGATGTCTGTGTGTGTGTGGGGGTATGGGGGGTGGGGGGGGGGGGAGGTGGTAGGGGGAATGTGTGTGTGTGTGGGGATGTGTGTGCATGTGTGTGTGTGGGGATGTGTGTGCATGTGTGTGTGTGTGTGTGTGTGTGTGTGTGTGCAGGTGTGTGTGAGGGGATGTGTGTGGAGATGTCTTGGGGGGGTGGGGGGGGGGGCGGGGAGGGGATGTGCGTTTGTGTGGATATGTGTGTGCGTATGGGGGAGGGGTGTGGGGGTGTTTGTGTGTGTGTGTGGATATATATGTGTGTGTGTGTGTGTGTGTGTGTGTGTGTGTGTGTGTTGGGGGTGGGGTGTGTTTGTGTGTGTGTGTGTAAGGGGGGATGTGTGTGTGTGTGGGGAGGTGAGGGATGTGTGTGTGTGGAGGGGGGGGGGGTGTGTGTGTGTGTGTGGAGGGGTGTGCGTGTGGGGGGGAGGGGTGTGTGTGTGTATGTGGGTGGGGGTAGGGAGGATGTGTGTGTGTGTGTGTGTGTGTGTGTGTGTGTGTGTGTGTGTGTGTATGTGTGTGTGTGTGTGTGTGTGTGTGTGTGTGTGTGTGTCGGGGTTGTATCCAAGGGGGTTGTGTCAAAGCATGTCCAATGAAAGTGGGGTTGTATCAAAAGTGGGGTTGTATCAAAAGTGGGGTTGTATCAAAAGTGGGTGCGAGTAAACCGGTCATCACTGCCAGCAGTTTTAAAGTGGCAGTTCTAGTTAATATTATATTTAATAATAATAATTAATAATTAATAAGAATTATAATTTAATATAATATTAATATTTAATCATAATATAATAAATATAATATAAAGAGTCAATACCTCAAGAAGTACCAAGACATCAATTACTCAATTCGTATAAAAATAAAGGAAACCTCAATTTATCGACAATCATCGAGGTATCTCTTTATTAGCTGTTGCAGGTATTTTTAGCGAGAATTTTGTGAAACCATCTTGTGCAGTATATGGAGGAGAATGGTCTCCGTCCAGAGAATGGTCTCTCTCCATCCAGAGAATTGTCTCCGTCCAGAGAATGCTCTCCGTCCAGAGAATGGTCTCCGTCCAGAGAATGGTCTCCGTCCAGAGAATGGTCTCCGTCCAGAGAATGGTCTCCGTCCAGAGAATGGTCTCCGTCCAGGGAATGGTCTCCGTCCAGAAAATGGTCTCCGTCCAGAGAATGGTCTCCACCCAGAGAATGGTCTCCATCCAGAGAATGGTCTCCATCCAGAGAATGGTCTCCACCCAGAGAATGGTCTCCATCCAGAGAATGGTCTCCACCCAGAGAATGGTCTCCATCCAGAGAATGGTCTCCACCCAGAGAATGGTCTCCACCCAGAGAATGGTCTCCGTCCAGAGAATGGTCTCCGTCCAGAGAATGGTCTCCGCCCAGAGAATGGTCTCCGCCCAGAGAATGGTCTCCGTCCAGAGAATGGTCTCCGCCCAGAGAATGGTCTCCATCCAGAGAATGGTCTCCATCCAGAGAATGGTCTCCGTCCAGAGAGCCAATGTGGCTTCAGCAAGTATCGCGGTACAAATGACATGGTGTTTGCTCCTGACGGCTCCATGAAAATGAATGTCTAAATTTGTCTGTCCAGAGAAGTTTATCAACATGGTCAGGTAATTACACGATGGTGTGCTTGCTTATGTTCAAAAAATGGGAAAGATTCGAATATCATTTCAATCACAACAGGTGTAAAGCAAGGTGTGTTTTGGCTCGCATCCTTTTTATTATGAATTCTACTGCTATGCTCTTTGATGTCCATCACAATCACAATGGTATTTCTATGAATGATCTTACTGCTGGTGGATTCTTTTAACTGGCCGAGATTCCAGAACAAAACAAACGATACAAAGACAATCGTTTATTGTTTGCAGATGAGTGTGGACCAAATGATATTTCACATCAGAATTCACAGCAAAGCAAAGTTTTTCCTCAAAATCTGAAAAGTTTGGAGTCGTAATCAACTGGACTCAGGAGAAGCAGAAATACCATCTGGCCAAACACAAAACTCAACTTTCAAACTCGTCTCCCTCCTCGAAAACATGGTGGCACATTCTCAGGTTTGCTCTAATGTATGCTCCCCCTCCATCCCTCCCTCACTTCAAATGGGACCACAGCTCACTGACTCCCCCTCCATCCCTCCCTCACTTCAAATGGGACCACAGCTCACTGACTCCCCCTCCATCCCTTTCCTCACTTCAAATGGCACCACGGCTCACTGACTCCCCCTCCATCCCTCCCTCACTTCAAATGGCACCACAGCTCACTGTCTCCCCCTCTATCCCTTTCCTCACTTCAAATGGTACCACAGCTCACTGACTCCCCCTCCATCACTTCAAATAGTACCACAGCTCACTGATGCTCCCTCTCCATCCCTACCTCACTTCAAATGGTACCACAGCTCACTGACTCCCCCTCCATCCCTTTCCTCACTTCAAATGGTACCACAGCTCACTGACTCCCCCTCCATCCCTTTCCTCACTTCAAATGGTACCACAGCTCACTGACTCCCCCTCCATCCCTTTCCTCACTTCAAATGGTACCACAGCTCAATGACTCTTCCTCCATCCCTACCTCACTTCAAATGGTACCACAGCTCACTGACTCCCCCTCCATCCCTCACTTCAAATGGTACCACAGCTCACTGACTCCCCCTCCATCACTTCAAATGGGACCACAGTTCACTGAATCCCCCTCCATCCCTTTCCTCACTTCAAATGGTACCATGGCTCACCGACTCCCCCTCCATCCCTCCCTCACTTCAAATGGTACCACAGTTCACTGACTCCCCCTCCATCCCTTTCCTCACTTCAAATGGTACCACAGTTCACTGACTCCCCCTCCATCACTTCAAATAGTACCACAGCTCACTGACGCTCCCTCTCCATCCCTTTCCTCACTTCAAATGGTACCACAGCTCACTAACTCCCCCTCTATCCCTTTCCTCACTTCAAATGATACCACAGCTCACTGACTCCCCCTCCATCCCTTTCCTCACTTCAAATGGTACCACAGCTCACTGACTCACCCTCCATCCCTTTCCTCACTTCAAATGATACCACAGCTCACTGACTCCCCCTCCATCCCTTTCCTCACTTCAAATGGTACCACAGCTCACTAACTCCCCCCTCTATCCCTTTCCTCACTTCAAATGATACCACAGCTCACTGACTCCCCCTCCATCCCTTTCCTCACTTCAAATGGTACCACAGCTCACTCTCCATCCCTTTCCTCACTTCAAATGATACCACAGCTCACTGACTCCCCCTCCATCCCTTTCCTCACTTCAAATTATACCACAGCTCACTGACTCCCCCTCCATCCCTTTCCTCACTTCAAATGGTACCACAGCTCACTGACGCTCCCTCTCCATCCCTTTCCTGACTTAAAATGGTACCACAGCTCACTAACTCCCCCTCTATCCCTTTCCTCACTTCAAATGATACCACAGCTCACTGACTCCCCCTCCATCCCTTTCCTCACTTCAAATGGTACCACAGCTCACTGACTCACCCTCCATCCCTTTCATCACTTCAAATGATACCACAGCTCACTGACTCCCCCTCCATCCCTTTCCTCACTTCAAATGGTACCACAGCTCACTGACTCCCCCTCCATCCCTTTCCTCACTTCAAATGGTACCACAGCTCAATGACTCTGCAAGCTCCCCCTCCATCCCTCGCTCACTTCAAATGGTACCACAGCTCACTGACGCTCCCTCTCCATCCCTTTCCTCACTTCAAATGGTACCACAGCTCACTAACTCCCCCTCTATCCCTTTCCTCACTTCAAATGATACCAGAGCTTACTAACTCCCCCTCCATTCCTTTCCTCACTTAAAATGGTACCACAGCTCACTGACTCACCCTCCACCCCTTTCCTCACTTCAAATGATACCACAGCTCACTGACTCCCCCTCCATCCCTTTCCTCACTTCAAATGGTACCACAGCTCACTAACTCCCCCTCTATCCCTTTCCTCACTTCAAATGATACCACAGCTCACTGACTCCCCCTCCATCCCTTTCCTCACTTCAAATGGTACCACAGCTCACTGACTCCCCCTCCATCCCTTTCCTCACTTCAAATGATACCACAGCTCACTGACTCCCCCTCCATCCCTTTCCTCACTTCAAATGGTACCATAGCTCACTGACTCACCCTCCATCCCTTTCCTCACTTCAAATGATACCACAGCTCACTGACTCCCCCTCCATCCCTTTCCTCACTTCAAATGATACCACAGCTCACTGACTCCCCCTCCATCCCTTTCCTCACTTCAAATGGTACCACAGCTCACTGACGCTCCCTCTCCTCACTTCAAATGGTACCACAGCTCACTAACTCCCCTCTATCCCTTTCCTCACTTCAAATGATACCACAGCTCACTGACTCCCCCTCCATCCCTTTCCTCACTTCAAATGATACCACAGCTCACTGACTCCCCCTCCATCCCTTTCCTCACTTCAAATGATACCACAGCTCACTGACTCCCCCTCCATCCCTTTCCTCACTTCAAATGGTACCACAGCTCACTAACTCCCCCTCTATCCCTTTCCTCACTTCAAATGATACCACAGCTCACTGACTCCCCCTCCATCCCTTTCCTCACTTCAAATGGTACCACAGCTCACTGACTCCCCCTCCATCCCTTTCCTCACTTCAAATGATACCACAGCTCACTGACTCCCCCTCCATCCCTTTCCTCACTTCAAATGGTACCACAGCTCACTGACGCTCCCTCTCCATCCATTTCCTCACTTCAAATGGTACCACAGCTCACTAACTCCCCCTCTATCCCTTTCCTCACTTCAAATGATACCACAGCTCACTGACTCCCCCTCCATCCCATTCCTCACTTCAAATGGTACCACAGCTCACTGATTCACCCTCCACCCTTTCCTCACTTCAAATGATACCACAGCTCACTGACTCCCCCCCCACCCCTTTCCTCACTTCAAATGGTACCACAGCTCACTAACTCCCCCTTTATCCCTTTCCTCACTTCAAATGGTACCACAGCTCACTGACTCTGCAAGCTCCCCCTCTATCCCTTTCCTCACTTCAAATGGTACCACAGCTCAATGACTCTGCAAGCTCCCCCTCCATCCCTTTCCTCACTTCAAATGGTACCACAGCTCACTGACTCACCCTCCATCCCTTTCCTCACTTCAAATGATACCACAGCTCACTGACTCCCCCTCCATCCCTTTCCTCACTTCAAATGGTACCACAGCTCACTGACTCACCCTCCATCCCTTTCCTCACTTCAAATGGTACCACAGCTCACTGACTCCCCCTCCAGCCCTTTCCTCACTTCAAATGGTACCACAGCTCACTGACTCCCCCTCCATCCCTTTCCTCACTTCAAATGGTACCAGAGCTCACTGACTCCCCCTCCATCCCTTTCCTCACTTCAAATGGTACCACAGCTCACTGACTCACCCTCCATCCCTTTCCTCACTTCAAATGGTACCACAGCTCACTGACTCTCTCTGCTCGTGAGAAGGCCGAATACCTCAATTCTGTTTTGCTTTCAAAGACTGTGTGCCAAACCCCAAGGTATCAGTACCCAACCTACTCAGTCGCACCCAACTGCTCCTGGACTCTGTTTCTCTTTCACCTGAGAATATGGAGAAGTTTATTTTCTGGGAACCCTCGACTCTAATTCTGAAACAGCCCAGACGACATCAGAGAATGTGTCCTCAATATCTGCTCTGCTGCGGTTGCACTTCCGCCTTCTGGTCGGTTCGCCCTGTCATTCCTGGAGGTCATCTTACATCTCCTTGGAAGTCATCAAACATCACAGGGGTAAGCTGGGAGGGTGTGCTGTGTGGGTGGGGTTGAGGGGCGTCACGAGTGGCAAGGTGGGATGGGGTGGTGCGAGGGGGAACCTGTGAGGGGATGGGGGCGAGGAGGAAGATGTGAGATGGCTGGGTGAGGGGAGGGGATTGGAGAAGGATAGGAGAGGAGGATGGTAGCGTGTAGGGTGAGAGGCAGCAGAAATGAGGCACATGAGGTTGAGGGACACTGAGAAAGGGAGGGTTTGGGAGGGCGTGCAGGAAAGGACTAGGTAGGCAGAACATATTGGCATATGAGGGCATATTGGCATATGACATGAGGCATATTGGCATATTACATGAGGCATATGAGGGCATATTGGCATGAGGCATATGATATGAGGTATGTGAGGGCATATTGGCACATGAGGGCATATTGGCATATGACATGAGGCATGTGAGGGAATATTGGCATATGATGAGGCATATGACATGAGGCATATGAGGGCATATGACATGAGGCATATGAGGGCATATTGGCATACGAGGGCATATTGGCATATGACCTGAGGCATATGAGGGCATATTGGCACATGAGGGCATATTGGCACATGAGGGCATATTGGCATACGAGGGCATATTGGCATATGACCTGAGGCATATGAGGGCATATTGGCACATGAGGGCATATTGGCATATGAGGGCATATTGGCATGAGGCATATGGCATATGATATGAGGTATGTGAGGGCATATTGGCACATGAGGGCATATTGGCACATGAGGGCATATTGGCATATGACATGAGGCATATGAGGGCATATTGGCATATGATATGAGGAATATGAGATGAGGCATAGGGCATATGACATGAGGCATATGAGGGCATATTGGCATACGAGGGCATATTGGCATATGACATGAGGCATATGAGGACATATGACATGAGGCATATGAGGGCATATTGGCATACGAGGGCATATTGGCATATGACATGAGGCATATGAGGGCATATGACATGAGGCATATGAGGGCATATTGGCATACGAGGGCATATTGGCATATGACCTGAGGCATATGAGGACATATTGGCATATGACATGAGGCATATGAAGGCATATGACATGAGGCATACGAGGGAATATGACGCAAAGGGTGTTGGTGTTGAATGTCGAGTATATGCATGCTCTGCAAACCGGACTTCTCATGATCCCCAAATTAGATCCACAGAGACAGACATCACCGGAGCAGTGGAACGAGAGTTGTTGAAGGCAGGGAGGAAAGTTGTGGGGATGGTCGATGGACCGAGCGTTTAACATGTTAAAATATTATAAAAAGCTTTCATAGTAAGAAGCAAATTAATTCAATTTGGAGAATGAGGAGGATTCTTTAATTGGGAGGTATTTTGAGAGGAAGAGAAAAAGAATGAATAAATGAAGGAAATAACAGGCAGAATGAGCTCATTTTATTTGAAGTGAAAAAAAAAGTTTTTTTTGAAGCGAGGAGGGGGAGATGAGATACGTAAGTTTGAAGAACGTGATAGGAGAACACTTCAGATAAAGAAAGTGGAATGAAGCAAACGGAGCAGAGACAGAATTGGCACATCCACTAGCGAAGGCCTTGACGAGTATGTCAGTCATTTAAACACAGAATGATGAAACTCCAACAACAATGCAGGGACAAAACGATCACAGAGAGACAGGATAGATCTGGTCAAGAAAAACTAGCTTTGATGAACTGATAGGAAGCCAACGTCCAAGGAGCTCACACCTGGAAGGCCGGACAGAGACCCCGGAAGTCACCTTCCATGCATAGTAATTTTTATTTCATTTGTTTAATTTCTAGTTTTTCCATTCCTCTTCTTGCCAAGCTTGAGCTTGTATCCAGTTTGTTCACTGCCCAAACATCCTCCTCCATTTCCTGTTGTTGTAATCCTTCCCCATGCCCATTCTGCCTCCAAGTGTCCCTCTGTTGTGTCCGTCTACCTTACTGTTGATGTGTTTCCCCCTTGTCGACTATTTCTTGGTTTGTTATGTTCTGGCCAGTTCTGTATTCCAGCTCTTCCATGAGCCTTGACTTTGTATACCAAAGAAAACAATTGCTTTAAGAACTATTCCATTAGAGGCAAAATCACAACAACATTTACTGCATAATTATTGGTGGAACAGTGATTGCAGCAAAAGTTAATCGATCCACAGTTAAAATCTATTGTTCAATGAAGATTGTTGGGGTCCTCATTCGGTCGTGAACATGATGAGGCGACCCTGAGACGGTGGCATTCAAACCCGCACAGACCACGGAGTGAAGCTTTCAGGATTTGGTTCCAGAATCTGGAAAAAAACCCCCAAAAACAGAAAAGGGACTCAAAACAAGGTTAATTGTCATATTTTATGTCTTTTCTCAAGTTTGCTGAAGACATCTTTCAAAATTGTTGAAATAAAGCAATCTCCCTTTTACTCACAATTCCTTTTGATATCTCTGCTCACCAAGTCCTTCCTCAATTTGTTAGTGAAAGCCTCTAACTAAGTTATTCATCACTACGAGTTCCTCCTCAATGAGAGTTCCTCTTCAAATTCCTCCTCAATGAGTGTTCACCATGAAGTCCCTCCTTCAAGTGGAGGCCGCCACCAATCGCCTTATGGGCTTCAGAATGACTGGTCTCATGATTTGACCCACAGAACGAGAGGCTATAATAGGTGCCAATTTCCCAAAAACTCTGAGGCATATACCCCATAATATGGCGGTGTTATCTCTTTGGCACACGCGGGGGAGGGATACCGAGGTCCTTACCTGCACGGACGGACATGACGGGGGGTTTTCCGAACCCACGAACAAATAACGTACAAGACAGGCACGACAAAAAAATGCAATAAATAATGAATTTAATGAAAATAATGCTCGCAATAAAAATGACTGCACGGTAAACTAAAATTCCTAAATGAGGGACCCTCCATATGGACTCATATACAGACACAGGGAGAAAGAAAATAAAAGATAATGGTGTGGTGAGGTGGCTGATACTCAGCCTGTTCCAACGAGGACAAGCGCGGATGGTCCCCAAGTCTCCGCGAGGGAGTGCACAAGATGGCACGAATCGCCACATGGCACCATCCGATGGTTCCACGCTCCAGAAAGCTCCCCTCGCGATACAGACTCCATCCCGAACCGCTCTTGTCCAGCCTTTTCTTTCACAAGTGCACTCGAGTGCACACGAGCCAGGAAAATGCAACCGCCAGAGGGAGAGCAATATGCGACCGTCCGCCAAGCAGCCAGCACCAGAGAGAGAGAAAATTGCAGGACGTTCGCTTTTTCTTCTTCCGTTCTCGAAGGTTCCCTCTGACGTCACACTTGCTCCAATCACCATGCACAATTCAATCACCCCATCGCTCCTCAACCAATACTCATTCGCGGCGTGACCTCATGGCCATTCTTGATGCCCATCGAGAACGTTCGGCTGGGCAGATCACCCCATCGCTACACACCACCCCCTCGCTACACAATCGGGGTACACACAGGGAGTCGTAATGTCTGGGTACTGTCGGCGATTATGGTGGTTGTAATTATGTGCCGATTGCATGACTGGCCGAGTGAGTGTTATACGAACAAAGGGAAAAATCACAGGGGCAATTACACACTGGGGATTATTCTTAATCCCTACCTAATTAGCATAGCCCCACCCCTTGTATGGAGACACACAAATGCTTCCACGGACATTCGGCCTACCGGGTTCCCTACTTAGTTACATGAAATTGGGCTTCTTCTTCTTTGCATCATTGGAGTATTCTAAACCTACACAATTTTATCTGGACTAAGGTATTTCGTTACCTACCCCCACACACGTAACAATATTCAACTCATGCTTTCACATTGAATAACTAGAACAGCACTCGGTAGAGAGCATACCTCCTCCAGGCTGAACAGTTTGTTTTGTATCCCAATGATAGGCCGGATCTGGATTCGGACCTGAATCAAAATCCAATCGGCTTGTTCTCGTCACCTAACCAACATCTAGTTTGGTCATGATCTCGTCCATAACTTTTAAAAATATCATGTTATATATTGCTTTTCGCCCGATCCCTCAATAGTGAAGAATCACTTAAAGATTCAATAATTCTTGCATCCGAATCCATATTCAGATCTTCACCAAAATCGAATCGATTAGTCCTTGTCACACACACAACCTCTCCACCAGGTTTCGTCCAAATCCGTCCACAACTTTTTGAGATATTGTGCTATGTATCGGTTTTGGCTCTATCTCCAGATGGTGAAGAATCACTTTAAAAAATTCTAGTAGTCGGATCCGAATCCGAATCTTCACCAAAATCTAATCATTTCGTCCTAATCGCATACACTACACCTCTGCCAAATTTTGGCTGAATCCGTCAACAAATTTTTGAGATATCCTGTTCACAGACAGACAGACAAACAGACAGACAGAGGTGAAAACATAACCTCCATCCACCTTTGGTGGTGGAGGTAATAAAAAGTATTTAATTTTTTGTTTACTTTGTCTGTGATGTTGTCCTGACAAGCTAACCGAACTCGTTCCACTGTTGCTGGGCTGTCCAGCCGGAATTGACGAGACTTCCCAGCATCCTCCCTAGCAGATAAAATTGCTGCTTTGACTGCGAAGAAGACAGAGGCAGCCAGGAAAAGTGGTGGCTCTCCAACACCCTGGGAGGAAAAAAAAACAAACAAACAAAAACTTTCAGTCAAAATTTAGTTAAAATATCAATCAAGTGAGTCATTCATTGTTCAAGCAATGAACAGACCAATTTTTCACGTTATGGTGACATAAAGTTATAGATGGAGTTGGAGAAGGAAGATGAGAATGCAAAAAGAACTGTGAGGAAAATATTTTTGTTGGCTACCATTGGGGATAATAAGTTAAAAACTAGAACTGCGAGCAGTGATGATAGGCTTCCAGGCAATATGGCTACCAAACCACGTGACTGATGATGTCATTGCTTTCCACATTGTCCACACGAGTACATAATCATATGTTTCAAGTTTCGCATCAATCGGTTCAGAAGTTTCAGAGAAATATGTAAAAAAATATTTTCCTTCAATCCAAAATGGCTGCCATACCAAGTGACTGATGACGTTTTATTGGAATCATTTTCAATAAATTTTCCTCATGGGTAATCGTTCATATCTTTAAAGTTTGGTATGGATCGGTTAAGTGGTTTTGAAGAGGGTTTTTAAAGTTATTTAAAAATTCCAAGATGGCCACCATAGCATATGACTAATGATGTCATAGTTTGCCAAAATAATTATTCATGGGTAGTCGATCATACATATGAAGTTTCAGATTGATCAGTCTGAGTTGATGGTTATAGATTTTCAAATATTTTTTCCTTAAATCCAAGATGGTCACCATATGTGACTGATGTCATAGTTCAGAACCATTTTTCCTCATGGGGAGTTGATCATATATATGAAGTTTTGCATTGATCCATTTCACAGTTTTGGAGAAAGATGTTGAAAGGTTTTTCTTAAATCCAAGCCACCATACCACACAACTGATGATGTCATAGTTTGCAAAAAAAATTTCCCCCATTCGTAGTCGATTATACATCTGAAGTATTGGATTGATCTGTTGAGCAGTTCTAGAGAAAAGATTATTTATTTTTTAGCTTAAATTCAAGATGGCGGCCAAACCACGTGACTGATGACATCATCATTTTCCATACTATTTCTACATCGTTGCCTTTTAGCCTGGAATTAAAATGCATAAAATCTGACTTTCCACCTTTATTTACACATCGTAACCCACAACTTCCAAGTGAAAAACAAATTCTACAAATTTCAGAAAATTAATTAGAAAATAAAACAAGATTATCTTGGTTGCATAAGTGTCCACCCCCCTGTATAATAGCAATTATAAACAAGAAAGAGCAATCAGAGATTGCAGACCATCACCAGGACGTGTTGTTGGTGGTTTTTAAGGCTTTTGTGTTAAAACAAATATGGCGGCCGAACCACGTGAGCGATGACGTCATCATTATTTTTTTTCTCCACCAATTCATCCATAGATTATGCTCAAGAAATTTCATCTAATCGGATGAAGTTTTGTACTTGTCGATTTATACCGTCATAATAGAGGCACCTATGACATCATCATTAACATATGCTATTCCCCATGGAGAGTTCTTTACAATGAGCCATGACTCATTTTTTTCTATGAAGCGCTTTCGGAGATAAAGAGATGCAAAAGTTTTTGGTTTTTCCAAGATGGCGTCCGTATCATGTGACCTATGACGTCATAATTATCATTAAAAAATTCTACAGGAGCTGTACCTATGGTCCAAATTTCCTGTCAATCAGACCAGCGGTTGCAGAGAAAATCATATTTATTCTGTGCGGACAAACAGACAGACAGACAAACAAATAGACAGACAAACAAACGGACTCAAATGCAATACCCTCTCCTCTGGTGAGGATAATTAGCTCAGGTGTAACCAATCACCTTCAAAATCACACACCAAGTTCATTGGCCTCCAGCGGTGTTAATGTGTAGTGATTCTGATTATTTCAGAATAAAATCACCTGATCCTGCAGGTTTCCTCTGCTGGGTCGTGCATTTCACAGCAAAGACTCAACCATGAGCTCCAAGGAGCTTTCAAAAGACCCCAGGGATAAAGTTGTGGAAAATACATAGATCAGCGGATGTGTATAAAAATATTTCAAAGTCCTTGGATATCCCATGGAGCACAGTGAAGACAATCATTAAGAAGTGGAAGACGTATGGTACCACAAAGACCCTGCCAAGACCAGGCCATCCCTCCAAACTGGATGACCAAGCAAGGAGGAGATTGATCGGAGAGGCCTGCAAGAGGCCAATGGCAACTTTGAAAGAGCTACAGGCCTTTATGGCAAAGAGTGGTCTCTGTGGGCATGTCACAACAATATCCCAAGCACTGAACAAGTCTGGCCTGTACGGTAGGGTGGCAAGAAGGAAGCCATTACTCAAAAAGCCCACCTTGAGTCCCTTTTGAGGTATGCGAAAAATCACTCCGGAGATTCTGAAGCCATGTGGCAAAAAGTTTAGTGGTCTGACGAAACCAAGATGGAATTTTTGGCCTAAATGCAAAATGTTATGTTTGACAAAAACCCAACACAGCACATCACCCAAAGAACACCATCCCTACTGTGAAGCATGGTGGTGGCAGCATCATGTTATGGGGATGTTTATCATCAGCAGGGGCTGGGGCACTTGTCTGGATAGAAGGGAAAATGGATGGAGCAAAATACAGCAAAATCCGAGAAGAAAACCTGCTGCCCTCTACAAGAAAGCTGAAATTGGGACGGAGGTTCACCTTTCAGCAAGACAACGACCTGAAGTACACAGCCAAAGCTACACTGGAGTGGCTAAGGTACAAAAAGATAAATGTCATTGATTGGCTTAGGCAGAGCCCCGACCTAAATCCAATTGAAAATCTGTGACACAACTTGAAGATTGCTGTCCATCGACGTTCCCCACACAACCTGACTGAGCTTGAACAGTTTTGTACAGAAGATTGGGCAAATATTACCCAATCAAGGTGTGCAGAGTTGGTAGAGACCTATCCCAACAGACTCACAGCTGTAATTGCTGTCAAAGTGCTTCCACCAGGTATTAACTCAAGGGGGGTGGACACTTATTCAACCAAGATATTCTAGTTTTGTAGTTTTAATTAATTTTCTGAAATTTGTAGAATTTGTTTTTCACTTGGAAGTTGTGGGTTACGATGTGTAAATAAAGGTTTAAAAGCCTTGATTTAATAAAATCTAATTCCAGGGTATAAGGCAACAAAAGGTGATAATTTTGAAAGGGGGTGTAGACTTTCTAGAGGCACTGTATATCTCTATATTATAAAAGAAAGTTTTTGTTTGTTTGTCTGCACGCGCTAATCTCCTGAACGGTGAAAGATAGGAGGAAACCTCTAATACAAAAAATGTCGGGACGGGCCCCGGGAAGGTTTTAGGCTAGGTGGCGAGGCCGGTTGAGGCCGCTACTGCCAGGCTGGGCCCATTTCGCAATTAAAAGCTGAGCTGAGTTATAGTAGTCAATTGTCTATGGCCGCGAGTAAAAGCTGAATTATAGTAGTAAATTCATTCAAAAAGAACCAAAAATGTCGGGACGGGCCCCGGGAAGGTTATAGGCTAGGTGGCGAGACTGGTCGAGGCCGCATCGGCCGGGCTGGGCCCATTTCGCAATTAAAAGCTGAGCTGAATTATAGTAGTCAATCTTCAACAGCGGCGAGTAAAAGCTGAATTATAGTAGTAAATTCATTCAAAAATAACCCGGGCAACGCCGGGTGCTTTCAGCTAGTACAGTTTAAATACGTGAGAGGAAAGCAACCCAGAGACCTCTTATATATATTAAAATGATCTGATATTTTAAAGATAGGAATCTCCAAAATCCAATTTTTTGAACCTTGGAAGAGAAAATAGCCTTGGGATTCTCTGATTTGCTGAGAAGAGACACGTGTAGTTCCCTGGGGATGTCTCCAGCAGCAGGAATCTTGTATATCCCTGGCCCTTTGCTGCGCAGTTCACCAAGATGAGAATACTGCAGCTCCTCAAGCAGGAAGAGTCCAAAACCTTGGGCAAAGGCACCTTCAACCTGGAAACAAACCCGATAAGAGCAATAAGTCTTCCCCTATCCTATAGGGGAGGCTTAAATAATACCACACGCGGTGGTGTAATGGTTTGAGTAGGTCTGCTCTGAGTATTTGAGCAAACTCCGGACGAGTCATACCGAAGCCTATTAAAATTGTACGTGTCGCTTCCTTGCTTGAATTTCACAATTTAAAACGATAAGAGCACCACGACCAATTCCAATATGTTGACATCTGTAGGGAGGAGAAAATTCCTCCTTCAGAAATGATGCGCTAATTGTGGTGAGAAAGGCGGCGCCATTGTTGTGGGTTCGGTGGTACCCAGAGTGCCCCAGAAAGTGACGTCACTTCCCCCAAGCTTAGTGCCTGTGTTTGTCTTATCTAACAGTCCCGTGTTGTGTCTCATGTATTCGTCTGCATGTCTCTGTATGTGAGATGTATGCGTGGCAGCTCCACCATGAGCATTGTATCCGTTAAAAAAAAGCATGGTGAGGGAAATAATGTTGGCAAGACATTGACATGAAAGCAATGATAAAATATATGAAATAATGATTAATTTATGCAGTCGAACAGCAAACTGAAGTTTCATTCAACTATAAACAAGCACCCAAGCAATATATATATTGGGTACATTTATACAATTGCGAATTGTAGTTATAAAATAGGTTTGGAGATAAAGATCTCTCTGAGGATTTCAAGATCTCTCACCTGCCCAATGTCCAGAGCTGGATTGATACTGCAGCCAACATCCATCACGATGTGTGTACCAAGTGCCTGTTGGGTACAAAAACTGAATCATTGCATCACAGGAATAAAACCAATTGATAAGTAGGTTAACCTCGCATAAACAAGGTGCAGAAGTTTCTGTCAAACCTCGACTCTGATTCTACAACTGGACCTGACGGCATCAGCCCACGGGTCCTAAAATCCTGCTCTGTCGCTGTTTCACTCCCTCTCTCTGTTCTCTTCACCCTCTCTTTTGCTCAAGGTCATCTGCCATAATCTTGGAAATCAGCAAACATTACCCCTTTACACAAAAAGGTGCAAAAACAGATCCTTGCAACGACAGACCAATCAGCCTGCTCCCAATTATCAGCAAAGTCATGGAATCCATCATCGCTTCGGATATCAAATCCTTCCTCTTCTCCAATGGCTTGATCTCCGATCATCAATTTGGTTTCAGACCTGGTCACTCTACTCTGGACATGCTGCTTCTGCTTTCTCAACAATGGATGGAGGTCCTCAATGTCAAACAGGAAATCAGAGCTGTCTCCCTTGACATATCACGTGCCTTCGATATGGTTTGGCACCCCGGTCTGCTCACCAAACTCTCCTCCAATGGTATCCATGGAAATCTCCACGCTTGGCTTGCGGATTTCCTCTCTGGGCGCAGTCAACGTGTGGCCCTGAATGGATTTCTCTCATCTCCCCCTTCCTGTTGCGGCTGGAGTTCCCCAAGGTAGTGTTCTGGGCCCTGTGCTTTTTCTGGTCTTAATCAATGATCTGTCCGACTCTCTAGAAAATTCTCTCAATCTCTTTGCTGATGACCCCACTCTCTGCTGCTCTATTCCTCATCCCTCAGATTGGCAGTCTGCAGCCTCCTCACTCTCTGCAGACCTGGACAAAATCACAGACTGGTCAAACAAGTGGAACATGTCTTTCAATCCTGACAAATCTCACACTCTCACTTTGTCTCTCCAAAAAGACCGACTGGACAACCCTCCCATCCACTTTCTGAATAATCCTCTCCAAGAAGTTCTGTCACTCAAGCTTTTGGGTCTCACTATCTGCCATGATCTTTCCTGGGAAAACCACATTTCCAAGCTGGCCTCCAAAGCCAGTCGCCGACTGGGCATCCTCCGTCGTGCGAAATCCTTCCTTGGCACACATGAGCTCCTCACCACATACAAGGCTTTCATCCGCAGCTCAATGGAATACTGTTCCCCCCTCTGGGCTGATGCTCCTGCCTCACACCTAGCTCGTCTTCACGCTGTTGAAACCAAAGCTTTCAGAATTATTGGAATCTCCCGCGATGAAGCTAACTCCGAGGGCCTTTCATTCACTCACCGCAGGCAGGTTGGTGGTCTTTCTGTCTTCGCCCGACTCCTCTCCGGCCTTGCTCCCCCAGCTCTCTCTGGGCTCTGCCCCCCAAATATTCCTGCAGGTCGCACAAGATCTGCCTGCAACCCTCTTATGGTTAAACTGCCAAAATCTCGGCTCTCTGCTCACCTTCACTCCTTCATTCCTCTTTTCTCTCACCTCTGGAACAAATTCCCTCACTCACTTCAATCCCACTCCACCCTCCAGGTCTTTAGAACAGCTGTTCACCACCATGTTTTATCTTCCAGGATGCAAAACCTTGATTTTTTCTATCCCCGTTAATGCACCCTAGATCCACAATTTTCAAATACCGTTTTCTTTCCTGAAAATCCCTGTAGTGTCCATGTTGTTTATCCCATGTTCCCCACCCCAGCCCTCTCTCTTCCACAGATCTCCCGATGTCCCTGTTCTGTACTGTTGTTGTGCTTCCCTCTCTCTCCCCCCTCTTGTCTGCCGCCCCCTTTATTATATGTTTCATGTGTGTTTCTGTTTCTGTTTTATGTGTTTTATGTGTTAGCTATTACACGAGCCTCGACTTTGAATACAACATGAATAAATAAATAAATAAATCAAACATATAGATACCGTGTTATATTTTACTAACTTGCTGTTTGGGCCAGAACAACTTCACTTCTTTAACCATCATGATTGTTCCCACATTATTATGCTGTCGGCCAGGAAAAATTTTGTTCCAAGTCTTTCAAGAACCACAAGGCCAGCCCTGCCGTTTGACTGAAGGTGCTTTGGCTGGGAATTTGGGACGCTCATAATGCTGGTGATAGTCCGAGTACTCTTCATGAAAGACATCGTGGGATCCATAACGTCCACAAACCGCAGGTAGCAGACTGGACCCCACCTTGACATTCTTCTGAGGGAAGGGACACCTTGTGATGCAACACTGCCAATCTATCATCGAGTTGGGAATTTTAACATCAATCCGGAAATTTATCGTGGAATTTGGAATAAAACCAGATGAGACAGCACTAAGGTGAGTGCGCTACCTATGCACGATCCTATCAGACCCGATTCAGGAGAAGAACCCGACTGCGTTACCTTGATGGAACCGGTAAGACAGTCTATTTCAACTTCCGAGCATGCAGCCCCACAAGAAAAATAATGGCAGGTTTTGCCAAAACACTCCTTCATTCTTTGCATAAGCTCAGGATCGCTGCGAAGAAAGAGGAATGGCAGCCTCAAATGTGGTCATGCAATATACAGTTAAAGGTCAAATGTACGGTCAAAATCAAGCAAATGCAGAAAGGTGTGACGATACAGGTAAAGAGAGGAAGAAGAGCGGAACCAGACGGACAGACTGACCTGTAGAATCCAGTTGCAGACAAACTTACACAGCTTAGGTAAGCTGCATTTACCTGCACACGGGAAAGGATGTTAACGGCAGTTTGGGCAAATTATGAAGATATCCAGAAAAAATAACATTTTGTAAATATTCTTATTAATCACTACAAAGATCAACAGTAGGACGTGCGGAGTCATTTTGTTTAGTCTGGAAGAACGTCTTTCGCAAAAACTGGAAAATGCCACTTTGATGGGAATAATCTTTCTAAATATTGCACGAATGTAATTCCACTTCCTATTTCTTACCCAATCTTCCCATTTCCCAGTCGGATTTGCATTCTTGAACGGCTCCAGATTCTTCATGAGTTTATTGCAAGCATTCTGGGAAAAAAATAATCCACATCACGTTATCTGGAATATTACTCAAACTGCCATTCAAAAAAAGTTACTGTAATTAATATATAATAGCAACAATACTCGGATATACAAGTGTTTAGCAGGAAGGAGGAGAAGCAGCAGGAAGCAGGAAGGAGGAGAAGCCGCAGGAAGCAGGAAGGAGGCGAAGCAGCAGGAAGCAGGAAGGAGGGGAAGCAGCAGGAAGGAGGCGAAGCCGCAGGAAGCAGGAAGGAGGCAAAGCAGCAGGAAGCAGGAAGGAGGCGAAGCAGCAGGAAGCAGGAAGGAGGCGAAGCAGCAGGAAGCAGGAAGGAGGCAAAGCAGCAGGAAGCAGGAAGGAGGCGAAGCCGCAGGAAGCAGGAAGGAGGCAAAGCAGCAGGAAGCA
Source organism: Myxine glutinosa (assembly GCF_964187855.1). Lineage (NCBI taxonomy): Eukaryota > Metazoa > Chordata > Myxini > Myxiniformes > Myxinidae > Myxine > Myxine glutinosa. The sequence goes on from NC_136268.1 coordinate 13,796,155, forward strand.
GGAAGGAGGAGAAGCAGCAGGAAGCAGGAAGGAGGCAAAGCAGCAGGAAGCAGGAAGGAGGCGAAGCAGCAGGAAGCAGGAAGGAGGCAAAGCAGCAGGAAGCAGGAAGGAGGCAAAGCAGCAGGAAGCAGGAAGGAGGAGAAGCAGCAGGAAGCAGGAAGGAGGAGAAGCAGCAGGAAGCAGGAAGGAGGCGAAGCAGCAGGAAGCAGGAAGGAGGCGAAGCAGCAGGAAGCAGGAAGGAGGCAAAGCAGCAGGAAGCAGGAAGGAGGAGAAGCAGCAGGAAGCAGGAAGGAGGCGAAGCAGCAGGAAGCAGGAAGGAGGCGAAGCAGCAGGAAGCAGGAAGGCAGAAAGGAGTAGGAAGCAGGAAGCAGGCGAAGCAGCAGGAAGCAGGCGAAGCAGCAGGAAGCAGGAAGGAGGTGAAGCAGCAGGAAGCAGGAAGGAGGCAAAGCAGCAGGAAGCAGGAAGGAGGAGAAGCCGCAGGAAGCAGGAAGGAGGCGAAGCAGCAGGAAGCAGGAAGGAGGCGAAGCAGCAGGAAGCAGGAAGGCAGAAAGGAGTAGGAAGCAGGAAGCAGGCGAAGCAGCAGGAAGCAGGCGAAGCAGCAGGAAGCAGGAAGGAGGTGAAGCAGCAGGAAGCAGGAAGGAGGCAAAGCAGCAGGAAGCAGGAAGGAGGAGAAGCCGCAGGAAGCAGGAAGGAGGCGAAGCAGCAGGAAGCAGGAAGGAGGCGAAGCAGCAGGAAGCAGGAAGGAGGCGAAGCAGCCGGAAGCAGGAAGGAGGCGAAGCAGCAGGAAGCAGGAAGGAGGCGAAGCAGCAGGAAGCAGGAAGGAGGAGAAGCAGCAGGAAGCAGGAAGGAGGAGAAGCAGCAGGAAGCAGGAGAATGAGTAGGAAGCAGGAAGGAGGAGAAGCAGCAGGAAGCAGGAAGGAGGAGAAGCAGCAGGAAGCAGGAAGGAGGAGAAGCAGCAGGAAGCAGGAAGGAGGCGAAGCAGCAGGAAGCAGGAAGGCAGAAAGGAGTAGGAAGCAGGAAGCAGGAAGGAGGAGAAGGAGTAGGAAGCAGGAAGGAGGAGAAGCAGCAGGAAGCAGGAAGGAGGAGAAGCAGCAGGAAGCAGGAAGGAGGAGAAGCAGCAGGAAGCAGGAAGGAGGAGAAGCAGCAGGAAACAGGGAGGAGGAGAAGCAGCAGGAAGCAGGAAGGAGGAGAAACCACAGGAATCAGGAAGGAGGAGAAGCCACAGGAATCAGGAAGGAGGAGAAGCAGCAGGAAGCAGGAAGAAGGAGAAGCAGCAGGAAGCAGGAAGGAGGAGAAGCCACAGGAAGCAGGAATTAGGCGAAGCAGCAGGAAGCAGGAAGGGGGCCATTAGGCACATTAACCCTGCGCAATCGTGCCAACATGTTCATATCTCCACACCTCATCCTCACTACTTCCATATACCTATCCCACTCAATCTTAAAACTATCTACTGACTCACCTGTCACTACACCTGCAGGGAGATCATGCCATGCATTTATCACTCTCTTAGTTTGAGTCTCTGGACATGGACACCACAGACCTCTACTTCACCACCGTCACGACCTTTCTTCTTAACTCTTCTTTCTTCCTAACCTGTGCTCCGTTGTCCTGTCAGTGTCCATTCTGCACTTCATTTGTCTCTACCTTTCGTCATCTCAACATCTCGATCAGATCCCCTCGGCATTTCCTCCTTTCTAATGTAGAAGGTCCTTCCGGTCTCTCTCAGCCGCTCCTCAGGGTTTTCTCGACCAGGCCTATCACCAATTCCTGGCATTCTGTTGCTTTACCCATTGAAACATTAAAATGCCTGTTGCTCATATTGAATCACGTTTTCAGTGTCTCCCCAACTATCACTTATTCAATGACCTTTCTCAGTTGATGCAATCATAGCACCTTGATAGCCCTGAAATGTCTGCTCGTATTGCTGCAGGTGTTTGAGAGAAATTGAGAGAGGTATTGCTGGTCAAAAATAAAATATTTAATAATTGGGTCAAAATGTGAAAGGGCAAAGTCAAAGTAACTATAAATAGTCCATATTAGCCTGGGGAGGTACGATGGGCAAAGAACATGGAGTGGAGGCCCTCTACCTGTAAAGTGTTTATTTCTCGGCAGGGAAACGATCAAAAGAGTTCAGAGTTCCTTGACACACCTGAGCTCCTCACCACATACAAGGGTTTCATCCGCAGCTCAATGGAATACTGCTCTCCCATCTGGGCTGGTGCTCCTGCCTCACACCTGGCTCGGCTTCACGATGTTGAAACCAAAGCTTTCAGAATCATTGGAATCTCCCACGATGAAGCTGACTCTGAGGGCCTCTCACTCACTCACCGCAGGCAGGTTGGTGGTCTTTCTGTCTTCTACCGCCTCCTCTCCGGCCTTGCCCCCCGCCCCCCACCCAGCTCTCTCTGGGCTCTGTCCCCCCAATATTCCTACAGGTCGCACAACATCTGCCTGCAACCCTCTTATGGTTAAACGGCCAAAATCAAGACTCTCTGCTCACCTTCACTCCTTCATTCCTCTTTTCTCCCGCCTCTGGAACAAACTCCCTCACTCTCTTCAATACCACTCCTCCATCCAGGTATTAAAAACAGCTGTTCACCACCATCTCTTATCTCCCCCCATCCAAAACCTTGATCTTTTCTACCCCCGCTAATTCACCCCAGATACACTTTTTTGAAATACCAACTTCTTTCCTGGAAGTCCTTGCAGTGTCTCGGTGTTTTTTCCTTTTTTACCTCTCCCACCTCCCCCAAACCTCCTTCCCATGCCTTCTCCCCCCACACCCTCTCCCTCCCACAGATCTCACGATGTCCCTGTTTTTTGCTGTTGTACTTGTGTACTTCCCTCTCTCTCCCCATCTTGTCTCCCGCTCCCTTTATTGTATGTTTTGTGTGTCGGTTTTTTTTTGTGATTAATGTGAGCTCTTACATGAGCCTCGATCTTGTACAAAAAAAAAAGAGCTTCTTCAAGAACTTATTTTTCTTTGATAATTTAAAGACTGAACAAGAAAATGGTTATAATGAGAGGCGCCGGTAGTCCCCGCATGGTCGCCATCCCCCGCCGGGCTTTGGCACGATGTGAAGCGGCGACGCCCAAGCACTCTCGGAGCGCCGCACGATGCCGAGCCGCTCCAGCATAGCGAACTCCGCTTTAGCCACCGCGAGCTTCGTCGGCTCGAGGCGGCGTGCCCGGGCGTAGACCGGTGGCCCGGCGGTGGGGAATGTGGTGTTCCACCCCGTGCTTGACGGCCCCCGCCGAGAAGGTGGGCCGCGTAAGGGCCGGGAAGCTGGCGAGGAGGCGGGTGAAGTCGTCCACTGCCGGAAGCATGCAAACTAACCTCGCCGGGACTGAACCGCTCAGCAAGCCGCTTGGCGAGCCGTTCGGTGAGCCGCTCAGTGAGCCGCTCAACGAGCTGCTCAGCGCGCAAGCAAGCGAGCTGAACGTTTCAGCCTGGACGAGACGTCTGTTCTTCACATCTACTAACAACCCGTGTGCACAGAGGAAGTCCGCACCGAGTAGTGCCATGGGGACACGAGCGGTTACGTACGTCCACTCGAAGCATTGCCTTCCGAACCGCAGGGAGAGGCAGCACTTCCCGAATGTGCGTATGGGTGTTCTGTCCGCGGCAAGCAACGCGGGGCCCCGGCCCGCGGTGTGCTTGTTGGACGTAGAGGCAGGGATAACGCTCACCTGTGCTCCCGTATCGCATAGGAAACGGCGCCCGGACAAGGTGTCCGTTATAAAAAGAAGGCTGCCGGAATGGCCGACGCCCAGGGCCGCTACCGAGCGCCGGCTTTGTAGTTTCCCGACTTGCCGAAGGAGCACGGCGGGCAACAATTCCTCGCCTTGTGGCCAAACCTGGCGTGGAAATGGCACCAGGTTTGCGGTGAAGGCGGAGGCCACGGTTTTCGCGGTGGTGGTGGGCGTGGCGGCGGCCACGCGGCGTTCGTCAGCCTCGGGATCCCCGAGGTGTGGTGCATCAGCATCAGGGTCAGCCTCGGGATGCGCGGCGGCCGCGCCAAAACTCGCCTGCGCGTCCAAAGCCGCGAAGAACCTGTCGGCCTCGGCAGCGAGCGCTCGGGGTTCCGTCGTCACAGAACAGGCCAACGCGAGGCGGACTCGTGCCGGCAGCTGGCGTCGAAATAACGCCCGGAAAAGAGCGTTCGGGGTTTCGTCGCCCATCAATGACAGCATGTGGTCCATGCGGACCGACGGTCGCGTGTCACCGAGCTCGGGGATGTCCAGGAGGCGGTCGGCCCGTGCGTCCACTGTGAGGCCGAACGTGGCGAGGAGGAGACGCTTGATCGCCTCGTACCTGCCGTCGGCCGGTGGGTTCCTCAGGACCGACAGGACACAGGCGGCCATGCCGGGCCCGAGAGAAGCGACCACGTGGCAGTACATGGTCTCATCCACCGTGATGCCTCGAAGTCGGAACTGGGCTTCTGCCTGCAGGAACCAGACTTCGGCTTGCGTCTCCCAGAACTCGGGGAGTTTCATTTGGACCGCGTTGTTTGCCATTGCGTTGGCATATTCGGGTGGTCAGCGAAGGCTGACCAGAACGTCGGAGTCACCAATGAAGCGTGGTGCTATGCGCGCTTGCTTGTACAATAAGAAGGAAGCGGACAACGCGGTGAGTTTAAGAGTCTTTATTAAACGAGCTCAACTGTAGCACTGGCGCGCTCCGGGCCGCGCGCCCGGTGTATATCACGCGGCCACGCCTACCCCTCGGGCGTGGCCGCCGCCCACTTGGTGCGTGGAATGATGCCCTAACGCCAGTGAGCTTTCGTGTCCGCCACAATAACAAAATATTTATGTGTCCCTCCTCTCTCACTCCTCCCTCCTCCTCTCACACCTTCTCCCTCTCTTTCACTCTCCCCTCATTGCATCTCTAGACTAGACGGATTTCTGAGAAATGTGAATGTTCGGTGCATATGGTAATGTCTGTTACATCTATTATAACAGAACGAAAAATAAATAAAACGTCATAGCACCTGTGGTTTTAGTAATTTTGCTGTAGAGTTAAAGGCTGTAAATCAGCCATCTTTGATCGGATTACATAACAAAATCTTCTGTATATGTACACTCTCATGTTTTGTCTTTGTGTCAAGTTTGAACAAAATAGGTTCTGGCATGCAGAGAAATGGTTGGGGACACGTTTAAATAACAAAATGGCCGCCAGTCGCCCATCTTGGATCTGAACTTTTGCTTTAAATTTTAAAAGATTTAAAAGATCATCTTGGAAAAAGAATTACGTGCATATGTAAGCTATTATTCCTCGTCTGAGTTGCAGGTTTGAACAGGTTCGGTAAATGCATGTCCGAGAAATGGTTGAGGATGTGTTCAACATCAGGTTTTTTTACAACTAAAATGGCCGCCAGTCGGCCATCTTTGATCGCATCACGAAACAACATGATGTGCTTATGCATACCATCATGTATTGTCTTTATGCCAAATATGAAGGAAATCGGTCCATACATCTCCGAGATATGGTTGCGGACGCACGGACACATGGACGGAGTAGGCCCAATCAATAAGCCCCCGTTTCGGACTAATCTAACGGGGCTAATAAAATGTACGAGTCAGGTATTCAGCATTCCTGATTTTAAACCACAACACAACACTTTAAACATTCGTTTCACCTTAGCAGCACAAAAATATAAAAGTACCATGAGGGCCATTCCATAGAGGTCAGTACTGAAGGAGGCAGCTGATGGTGAGGCATTGGGAACAGAATTTGTACACGTGTCTGCAATCCGGATGCGACTCACAGGTAATCCAAGACAGCGCCCAGCTACCTGAATGGGTGGATAACGAAATGATGAAGGTAACATTTGCTGCCTACCTACCAGGTATAACTGTTATGATGCACACTTAGTGAAGAAAAACAGCTGCATTTCCTTAGCGTTGGGCTCTGCCTGAGGAAGAAAACAGGTGCATCTCATACAAAAGGTAGGGCTCCACCACAATCGTAGCTCCTACGTAAAACCTGATGCACATTGTATTCAAATAGGGTCATGTCTGGTCATTCCTTCAGATTTGCACCTTTTGTTGCACTTCCTTCGACTTGTTACTTGTTAATGGGGGAAGGTAGATATAAAAAAAGGAAGCAACACTGACAGTTTTATTGAAGGTTGAGGAATTGCACACATTGAATAATTCAATTAGCACCATCTACCTGAATCATCTTGGTATGGAGTCCTTGTCCCATTTCTATTCCTCCGTGGGCCAAAAGGACCGATCCGTCGGTGTAAATGTGAACAAGAGCACCACCCTGAAATGGAACACAAAGAGTAAAATGATTCCTCAACATCAGAAATACCAAATATGGGGGGAGTCAGTATATGGGAGTCAATATAGGGGGGTTAGTATATGGGAATCAATATAGGGGGGTTAGTATATGGGAGTCAATATAGGGGGGTTAGTATATGGGAGTCAGTATATGGGAGTCAGTATATGGGAGTCAGTATATGGGAGTCAGTATATGGGAGTCAGTATATGGGAGTCAGTATATGGGAGTCAATATATGGGAGTCAGTATATGGGAGTCAGTATATGGGAGTCAGTATATGGGAGTCAGTATATGGGAGTCAATATATGGGAGTCAGTATATGGGAGTCAATATATGGGAGTCAGTATATGGGAGTCAGTATATGGGAGTCAGTATATGGGAGTCAGTATATGGGAGTCAGTATATGGGAGTCAGTATATGGGAGTCAGTATATGGGAGTCAGTATATGGGAGTCAGTATATGGGAGTCAGTATATGGGAGTCAGTATATGGGAGTCATTATATGGGGGTCAGTCAAGTGAAGTGAACTTTTTAATATGTTAAACCCTGCTATGGAAACGAGGGTGTTTTGGTGTATTAAGTCGAGGCTCTTATAAGAGTGAACACATAGAAAATATAATAAAGAGAGCGGTAGACAATATGGGGGGAGAGAGGGAAGCACATCAATAATAGAGAACAGGGACATCGGGAGATCTATGGAAGGGAGAGCGCTGGGCAGTGGTACACGGGATAAACAAGATGGACACTACTAAGACTTTCAGGAAAGAAAATGGAATTTGAAGGAGGTGCATTTGGGGAGCATTAAAAGGGGTAGAAAAGATCAAGGTTTTGGATGGGGGAGATGGTGGTGAACAACTGTTTTAAAGACCTGGAAGGTGGAGTGGGATTGAATAGAGTGAGGGAGTTTGTTCCAGAGGCGGGAGAAAAGAGGAATGAAAGAGTGAAGGTGAGCAGAGAGTCTTGATTTTGGCAATTTCACCAGAAGAGGGTTGCAGGCAGATCTTGTGCGTCCTTTAGGAGTATTTGGGGGACAGAGCCCAGACTTTTAGGGGAGACCAGGAGGAGCAAGGACGGAGAGGAGTCAGTAGAAGACAGAAAGTCCACCATCCTGTCTGCGGTGAGCGAGTGAAAGACCCTCAGAATCAGCTTAATCACGGGAGATTTCAATGATCCTGAAAGCCTTGATTTCTACAGCGTAAAGCCGAGCTAGGTGTGAGGCATGAGCACCAGCCCAGAGAGGAGAGCAGTATTCCATTGAGTTGTGGATGAAAGCCTTGCAGGTGGTGAGGAGCCCAGGTGTGCCCAGAAAGGACGACGGAGGATGCCCAGTCGCTGACTGGCTTTGAAGTCCAGCTTGGACATGTTGTTTTCCCAGGAGAGATAATGGCAGATCGTGAGACCCAAAAGCTTGAGTGACAGAACTTCTTGGAGAGGATTGTTGAGAGAGTAGATGGGAGGGTTTTCCAGATGGTCTTTTCGGAGAGACATAGTAAGAGTGTGCGATTTGTCAGGATTGAAAGACATGTTCCACTTGTTTGACCAGTCTGTGATTTGGTCAAGGTCTGCAGAGAGTGAGGAGGCTGCAGACTGCCGATTTGAGCGATGAGGTATGGAGCGGCAGAGAGTGGAGTCATCAGCATCAGTTTTTGACTGTCAGCAGCAGACATGCCGTGTCCAGAAATTATACAGAGCATTGCCCGTCAACATGGCTAGATCTACTCAATCTAGGTGGTTGCGAACTAATCCAGTTACCGCAGCCTGACAATTCCAATACCGCCTTGACACATTCCTCCATGAATATGTGTGTGGCAAGGCCAGCCCGTTGGGTGACGTCAGTGATTACTTCATCCGGATTGAATTCCAGGCCAGAGGATCTCCACACGCCCATACCATCTCGGTGAAGAATGCACCACACATTGGTACAAATACTGATGAGGAAATCTGTCAATTTATTGACCGATATCAGACATGTGAAGTCACGGAAGAGTCAACCAAACTTCAAAGCCATGTGCATTCTGCCACCTGCAGGTGCAATGGAAGTTGTGGATTCCGTTTTCCTCATGCCCCCATCTGGGAAACACTAATTGCCCATCTGCTATATTTATGTGATCCCAATGTTGATGTCCTAAAATATATAAAAGACAAAAAAAGAGTTACTTGGAAGAGTCAACCAAGGACTGATCGACGGTGAGATATCAGAGGACACCACCACCCAAGATTTACAAAAACAAGACCGAAAGTCTAAGAGCGGCGTAGCCAGCCTTGTTTTATACTTTAGTTGAAGAGGACAGTGTGACCTGGGTGAGGATACCAGTTAGCAAATAATGTAAGTATTAATATTTTCGAAGTACTTTAAGTCTCCAATCTGTCTGTCACCATGGAAACGAACATATTGTATTGAGACACTGGTTTATTCTACATTGAGTCAACAATGAACCAACCATACACCGCTTCAATCCACTAACTTTGCAGTCACGACAAAGAGATTGCAGCGTTACGATTATATTTACGATATTATTATTATTAACGTTATTTTTACCCTCGCCAGAGGAGACTGTATTGCATTTGTTTGTTTCTTTGTCTGTCTGTCCGTTTGTTTGTCCGCACAGAAGAAATATGATTTTCTCTGCATCCGTTGGTCCGATTGACGGGAAATTTTCACCATAGGTGCACCTCCTCCTGTAAAATGGTTTAATGACAATTATGACGTCATAGGTCACGTGGTACAGGCACCATTTTGGAAAAACAGAAAAACTTATCCGAAGCAAAAAACAAAAAAAATCTCCGAAAGCGCTGCAAGGAAAAAATCGAGACATGGAGACAAAAAATCGAGACAAAAAATCGCTATGCGTTATGTTTTGCACTCTGTCAAAGCGTCTTTGGGCTTCCTGAAAAGCGCTATATAAAATAAATGCATTATTATTATTATTATTATGGCTCATTGTAAAGAACTCTCCATGTGGAATAACATATGTTAATGATGATGTCATAGGTGCCTCCATTATGATGTCATAATTCGACAAGTACAAAACTTCATCCGATCAAGATGAAATTTCTTGAGCATCATCTTTGGATAAATTGGTGAAGAAAAACAATAATGATGACGTCATGGGTCACGTGGTTCGGCCGCCATATTTGTTTTAACACAAAAGCCTTAAAAACCACTAAAAACACGTCCTGGCGAGGGTCTGCAATCTCCGATTGCTCTTCCTTGTTATTATGAAGACGATGGTACTGTATTAAGAAACCTGGGCTAATTTGTCTGAAGCGGCCTGAAGGTGAGGCATGAAGGCATGAAGCCTATACATACTGTGTCGTTGAAAGACCCGTAACACCGATGCTTTCGATATTTGACGGTCATTTAAACAATCTTTGAGCTTGTACATCTGCCGATCTAATGTTATAATAATAATAATAATTCATTTATTTTGTATAGCGCTTTTCCAGAAGCCCAAAGGCGCTTTGACAGAGTGGAAAACATAATGCATAACAATACATGAAAACAACAATTGCAAAAAGACAAGAATCAATAGGGAAATATTTAAAGCAAAAGGAGGGAGAAGGAGAAGAGATAGTCAGGGGTTAAATGCTGTGGGTTGAATGTTGAATGCAGCGTTGAACAGGTGGGTCTTTAGTGATGTTTTGAATGTGGTGAGTGAGGAGGAGTCTCTGATGGTGTGAGGTAGTGAGTTCCAGAGGGTGGGAGCAGCGATGGAGAAGGCCCTGTCCCCCCAGGATCTGAATTTGGTCCGGATGGAGGGGGTCAGGAGGTTGGTACCAGCAGAGCGGAGGTTGCGGGTGGGAGTGTGTCTGGAGAGGAGGTCAGCCAGGTAGGATGGGGCCAGGTTATGGAGGGCTTTGTATGTCAAGAGGAGGATTTTGTACTGGATTCTCTGGGGGATGGGGAGCCAGTGAAGCTTGTAAAGGACGGGGGTGATGTGGTCACGGGTCCGGGAATGAGTGAGTAGACGGGCAGCGGAGTTCTGAATGTATTGGAGTTTATTGGTGATTTTTGAGGGTGAACCATAGAGGAGGCTATTGCAGTAGTCCAGACGGGAGGTGATGAAGGCGTGGATGAGGGTTTCTGCAGCCGTGGAGGAGAGGGATGAGCGGAGACGGGCATTGTTTTTCAGGTGAAAGAAGGCTGACTTTGTGATCTGTTTAGTGTATTTGTCGAAGGAAAGGGTTTGGTCAAAGATGACGCCAAGATTCCGGATGTGAGGGGAGGTGGATACTGGGATACCGTCGATGTTGAGGGCAAAGTTATGGGTGGATTTTGTGAGCGTTTTTGGGCCAATGATGATTATTTCAGATTTATCACAGTTAAGCTTGAGGAAGTTGATTTGAAGCCAGGATTTTATTTCAGTGATGCAGTTTGTCAGGATAGAGTGGGTGTCGGTGGAGACGGACTTGGTGGAGATGAAAAGCTGGATGTCATCGGCGAAGCAGTGGAATTGGAGACCATGACGGCGGATTAAGTGACCGAGCGGGGACAGGTAAAGGATGAAGAGGAGGGGGCCAAGAACTGAACCTTGGGGGACACCTTGGGGGAGGGGAGCAGTGGGGGATTTGCAGTTATTGATGGAGATGAACTGGCGTCTGTCAGAGAGGTATGATTTAATCCAAGAGAGGGCAGTGCCGGTGACGTTAAAGGTGGATTCAAGTCGGGTGAGGAGGATAGTGTGATCGATGGTGTCAAAGGCAGCGCTGAGGTCGAGGAGGACGAGAATGTTGAGGTTGCCAGCGTCAGAGGAGAGGAGAAGGTCGTTGGTGATTTTGAGGAGAGCAGTTTCAGTACTGTGGTTGGAGCGGAATCCGGATTGGAATGTTTCATACAGGTTATTGGCAGAGAGATGATGTTTGAGTTGAGTGGCTACAGCGCGTTCCAAAACTTTTGACAGAAAGGGTAGGTTGGAGATGGGTCTGAAGTTGTTTAGGGTGTCAGGGTTTAGACCAGGTTTTTTTAGAATGGGGGTAACAGCAGCAATTTTGAGGGAAGGTGGGACGATGCCTGTAGACAGGGAGGAGTTTATTGTTGCAATGATAAGTGGAGAGAGAGCAGGGAGGGAGGCTTTGACAAAGCTGGAGGGGATGGGGTCAAGAGTGCAGGTGGCAGTTTTCATTCTTATGAGGAGTTCAGAGAGGTCAGTAGGAGAGATTGGGGAGAACCGAGACAGGGGATGGCAGGACAAGGGGGGGCAGGTGGTTGGAGGGGGAGCGGGTGCGGCGGTGGTCAAGCTGTTGTAGATGTTGTCAATTTTGCGTTGGAAGAAAGAGAGGAAGGAGATGCAGTTGTCTACTGTGAATGACTGGGTGGTGGTGTTCAGGGGGCGGAGGAGTTTGTTTATTGTCGAGAAGAGTGAATGTTGACATTCACTTGTTGAGCCAAATCACTAAGTATTGTATGTAGTACTAGTTCATTTTCCCACAATATTGACATTACTTGTGTAATATCTTTCACAATTCGATTACTTATGTAATCGAATTTAGATTTCATTTTGGTCAATTTCATACAGTAAAATTACATGAATGAGTTTTTAAAAATTGGTACCCATGTTTTTTCATTTATCCACATTATAAAAATTATAAACTTGATCGGTATCTCAACGAGATAGGGATGGGCCAGGCATCAGCCTGGAGCATGGCGAGAAGGGGGCTCCTGGAGTACCATCGGAAAGTGGATGCGGCGACACGCTGCCATGAATACCTGACCTGACATTATAAATAAAATATTTATACACATGAAACAAAATAAACATTTCAGGCCCAAGGGAATACACAGGCCCCTGGACTGAAAGAGAAAGTGGTATCCATGACAATTCCTCCCCATTATAATCAAAAGGGATTATTTTGTGATTTTATTATTGCCAAACGTAAGGAATTTTTCAAGATATCAGATTGAAACTTACACATGTTATTTGTATGCATGTGTAGTACATGTGTGTAAAATATGGGTAACATAAGTCAAAGGTCAAGGTCAATGCCATCCAAACATGTAAAACACCTATTAGATGGAAATTAGAAAATGTATCAACCAAATTTGTTATGCACAACATTCCATGAGGTAAAACACTTCAGAGGTTAAATTTTCCGAATTAACAAATTGCTGTTTCCATGGCAACTGGAAATGTTATAAGGAAGAAAGTGAAGATCGACGAAATGCAGTTTGGATTTATGCCAGGAAGAGGACCGACAGACACGCTTTTCATTGTGAGGCAGTTGCAGGAGAAGTACATGGAGAAGAGGAAGAAGTTGTTTCTTGGGATTGTTGATCTGGAGAAAGCATTCGATAGGGTTCCACGCAAAGTATTGACATGGGCATTGAGGAAGTTAGGAGTGGAGGAATGGTTGATCAGAGTAGTGATGGCAATGTACAAAAGAGCGCGCACAGCTGTAAGGACGAAGGACGGGAACAGTGGTGAGTTTGAGGTGAAGGTGGGAGTGCATCAGGGGTCGGTACTAAGTCCACTACTATTTCTAGCTGTGATGGAGGTGCTGGCTCAGAACGTAAAGGACGGTTTACCGTGGGAGTTGTTGTATGCAGATGATCTGGTGTTGATTGCGGAAAGTATGGATGGACTGATGGAAAAGATGAACAAGTGGAAGGAATGTATGGAGACAAAAGGTCTGAAGGTGAATATCGGAAAGACGAAGGTGACGGCAAGTGGTAAAGCATGTGGTGAGGTGGAAAGAACTGGGAAGTGGCCCTGTGCTGTGTGTAGGAAGGGTGTCGGAGTGAACTCCATTCAATGTACAATGTGCGCTGAGTGGGTTCATCAAAAATGTAGTGGTCTGAGAGGGTCATTAACCAGTGTGGCAGCTATATTCAAGTGTAAGGTGTGCACAGAGGGAGCTGCAGATGGAGGAAATGTTGAGTTGGATCTTGGAGACGGCGTGAAGCTGGAAGGTGTGAAAACATTTTGCTACCTCGCAGACGTGCTGAATGGAGAAGGTGGATCAGACTCGGCAACGGTTGCTGGAGTGAGATGTGCACGGAAGAAGTTTCGGGAACTGAGTGGCGTGCTGATGAGGAGGGGAGTGTCGTTGAAGCTGAAGGGAAAGGTTTATGCTGCATGTGTGAGAAGTGTTATGATTTATGGGAGCGAGACATGGGTAATGAACGTAGAGCAGCAACGAAGGCTGGAAAGGGTGGAAATGCGAATGGTTCGGTGGATGTGTGGAGTATCGTTGAGAGAGAGGAAGACAAATGATGAATTACGAAAGATGATGGGAATAGAGCCTGTGATGGATGCTGTGAAGAGAAACAGGTTGAGATGGTTTGGTCATGTGTTGAGGAAGGATGAAAGTGACTGGTTGAGAAGAGTGATGGAAATTATTGTAGAAGGAAGTAGAGAACGGGAAAGACCGAGAAAGACTTGGCTATAGATGGTGGAAGAAGAAATGCGGGCAAGGGGGTTAACAAGGAGAGATGCAGAAAATAGGGCAAAATGGAGAAGATTGTCATGGGGACCGCAAGGCTAACCCCCGCTCTAGCAGGGAAAATGGCCTTTAAAATGCATGTTGTTGTTGTTGTATGGCAACTATTGTTTATTCAGATTTCACAAGTATCGTGCAATGTACTTCTTTCTTGTTACTTGCAAAATCGAAGATTATTCAAGTATATTGGTTGGTCTTGTTCGTTATTCTGTCTGTCTGTCTCTTTGTCTGTTTATCAATCGCCTACAGGTCACAATTTTAAACCGATCTTCTCAAATCTTCACCAGATGGTAGAGTTCGTCATAAGGAAGATGCCTATTGATTTTGAGGTCAAAGGTCAGCTTGAGGTCAAATTTATAAAATTGCCATTTTCATCCGATTGACGATAAAATTGAACAACATTTGCATATTGAGTCATTATATTGGGAAACCAACTATTTTGAGGTCAAAAGGTCAAAAGTCAACTCAAGGACAAACTGATAAAATCATCAATTTTCATCTGAAAATTCGTCCATTTTCATCAGATGAACCTGAAAATGATAAAGCAATTGCATAGTGCATCACTGAATTGGGAGAGCAACTACTTTTGAGGTCAAAAGGTCAAAGGTTAACTCAAGGTCAAACTTCTAATATCAATTTTCATCTGAAACATCATCAATTTTAATCTGATTAACCCCAGCTTTGATTAAGATCTTCAATTTTATTCTTAATGAAATGGACAATTTGATGGATCAATGGCAACTTTTTTGGGGGGAAGAGGTGGATTTTGCAAGTACCGTGCTCTGCACCACGTCCTTCTTGTTTGTCTGTCTTTGAGCAGGATATCTCAAAAGGTTGTGGGCGGATTCGGAAGAAATTTTGCGGACACACTGGATGTGTGGCAAGGACGAATTAATTGGATTTTGGGGAAGATCCGGATCCTATAATTTTAAAGTGATTCTCCACCATTGAAAGATAGGGCCAAAAATGATATAGAGCAGGATATCTCAATAAGTTGTTCATTCCCACCAACCCAGCTCTGGGTTCATCCCAACTGATGCTGACCCTCGTAATATGCATCATTCACCACAGTTGATCGTACCTGATTGAGAAAGGATTCATTAAAGGCCAGAGAAAACTTTGTAGGGATTATACTGATCCCGCGTTTCTTCCAACGGTTCTGCCTGCAGGTCAGGATGATTGACAAGGCAACAGATTTGTTATTATATCAGGAAGAAACATGCCTTGAAATCCTCTAATACAGCATACTCTTTTATGCCAAATGGTGTCGGATTGCAGTACATAAGTTTATCATTGGTTTGAATGACCACACGACCACACACACACGACCACACACACACACACACACACACACACACACACACACACACACACACACACACACACACACACACACACACACACACACACACACACACACACACACACACACACACACACACACTAAAATCCCACCCGCATTTATATATTTTGGGAAAAGCAGGCCAAACGCACTATTCCCACTCTTAATGTTAATGCGTGTAATTTATGGCAGAAGCAATCAAGTGCTGTGGTTATATTGTCGGAATGGTTATATTAGAGCGATAACTTGAACAAAGATAGTGTATCAAGTGTGGATTGCTTTAAAATAAGATAATTATCAACAAGTATGTTACCTATCGAAAAGCCTGATTACCTGTTGAAGGTTGTGACCGCATTTTGACGTTGAGAGAAATCTGAAGATTTCAGGCATTCCTCCCAGCAGCGGCGGATCGGAAAGTTTTCCATCACTTGTCCAGTGATTGTCTGATCACCCTCGTCGTACATGTTTATCTCTCTAACCTGAAAGTAGAACACCTGGTTAGCTTGACAAAGCAAGGCTTGGGAACAGGTAAGCTGGACAATCCTGCCTTTTCTGATACTCAGACCAAGCTACTTCTGGAGAAGAAAGCAAGTCACTGTTCAAACAATATTACCTGTTTCGGTGGAAGCACACAGGCTGCAGACACCTGCGATATTATAGTCTCGGTGATGAACATGGATTGTGGTGCCCCGAATCCACGGAAGGCGGTGTTGGATGGCAAGTTCGTCCGACAAACACGACCACAGATCGATACGTTGGAGAAGTGGTAACAGTTGTCGACGTGAACCACAGCTCTTCGCATAACCTGATGGCGGTTTGAAAAACAACAACTCAAAACCAAGTCCACAAATGAAGAAACAGATGGTGACACCTTTGATGGTTAACAATGCTTCCAACACAGGTGCAGACGTATGAGTGTGGTGCGGGTGCATCGAAGGTCTTCTGGCTCTGTTCGATTGTTGAGAAGCATTTTTGTTTGTGTTCTTTATTCACCACCTTGTTTCAGTATAAAATGAGCAAATTGATCACATTATTTCAATGGATGATAACATTCGTAACACTCAGGATAACGTTTCTTTCATCATCATGTGTGATTTCAATGACCTAGATAGGGGATTGTTAACACAACACACCTTAATGTCACAAATCGTTAGGATCACGAGGGGTTCTGCTGTTTTGGATACGATTCTCACCAATTTAGGTGATTGTTATCATTCTCCACAGGTATCTGCTACTAGTGATCATGCTATTGATCATGCTCCACAGGTATCTGCTACTTGTGATCATGCTATTGATCATGCTCCACAGGTATCTGCTACCAGTGATCATGCTCCACAGGTATCTGCTACTAGTGATCATGCTATTGATCATGCTCCACAGGTATCTGCTACCAGTGATCATGCTATTGATCATGCTCCACAGGTATCTACTACCAGTGATCATGATATTGATCATGCTCCACAGGTATCTGCTACTAGTGATCATGCTATTGATCATGCTCCACAGGTATCTGCTACCAGTGATCATGCTATTGATCATGCTCCACAGGTATCTGCTACCAGTGATCATGCTATTGATCATGCTACACAGGTATCTGCTACTCGTGATCATGCTATTGATCATGCTCCACAGGTATCTGCTACCAGTGATCATGCTATTGATCATGCTACACAGGTATCTGCTACTCGTGATCATGCTATTGATCATGCTCCACAGGTATCTGCTACCAGTGATCATGCTATTGATCATGCTACACAGGTATCTGCTACTCGTGATCATGCTATTGATCATGCTCCACAGGTATCTGCTACCAGTGATCATGCTATTGATCATGCTACACAGGTATCTGCTACTCGTGATCATGCTATTGATCATGCTCCACAGGTATCTGCTACCAGTGATCATGCTATTGATCATGCTCCACAGGTATCTGCTACCAGTGATCATGATATTGATCATGCTCCACAGGTATCTGCGCTACTAGCGATCATGATATTGATCATGCTCCACAGGTATCTGCTACCAGTGATCAGGATATTGATCATGCTCCACAGGTATCTGCTATTAGTGATCATGATATTGATCATGCTCCACAGGTATCTGCTACCAGTGATCATGCTATTGATCATGCTAGACAGGTATCTGCTACTAGTGATCATGCTATTGATCATGCTCCACAGGTATCTGCTACCAGTGATCATGCTATTGATCATGCTCCACAGGTATCTGCTACTAGTGATCATGCTCCACAGGTATCTGCTACCAGTGATCATGATATTGATCATGCTCCACAGTTATCTGCTACCAGTGATCATGCTATTGATCATGCTCCACAGGTATCTGCTACCAGTGATCATGCTATTGATCATGCTCCACAGGTATCTACTACTAGTGATCATGATATTGATCATGCTCCACAAGTATCTGCTACCAGTGATCATGCTATTGATCATGCTCCACAGGTATCTGCTACCAGTGATCATGCTATTGATCATGCTCCACAGGTATCTGCTACCAGTGATCATGCTATTGATCATGCTCCACAGGTATCTACTACGAGTGATCATGATATTGTCATTCTTTGTCCACATCAATGAATACAATCTGTTAAACCTCGTAAGGTTTCCTTTTTGCCTTTTCGTGCCTCTTCTATCCGTTCTTTTGGACAATGGCTAACACACATCATATGGATTGTGAGCTAAACTGCTAATTGAGCAGCATTAACTGCTACCCTTGCAAGCCCTCTCCCTCCCACATTTCTCTCGATGTCCCTGCTCTCAAATGTTGTGTTTGTGTCCTTCGCCCTCTCTCCCCATCTTGTCTACCGCTCCCCTTATTTTGTGTTTTATGTGTTGGTTTGTGTCGGTTTGACTTTTTGTGTCATTAATGTTTGCTCTTTCACGAGCCTCGATCTTGTATACAAAAAAATAAATAAATAATAATAATTCGATTAATGAATATTTTTTTAAGTTAGAGATTTAGATGGAATGGTGGTGGTTTAGGTATTCGATTAGCCAATTGATTAATAATTTAAATATTTTACGATTATAGTTTATTTATTTTCCTTATTAATCAC
Source organism: Myxine glutinosa (assembly GCF_964187855.1). Classification (NCBI taxonomy): domain Eukaryota; kingdom Metazoa; phylum Chordata; class Myxini; order Myxiniformes; family Myxinidae; genus Myxine; species Myxine glutinosa. Next base: position 13,814,297 of record NC_136268.1, read on the forward strand.
TTATTTATTTTCTTTCTCATCTGGGCAATATCTCAGGCAACTTTTGAACTCTTAAGCTCATATTCAGACACGACAGTGACCAAGTGATTTGGATATATTTGATTATTTGATTATTCAAATATAAAGGATATATTTGATTCATTCATCAATCAATTAATTGATGAATTATTTATTGATTAATCAATTAATCAATTTTTAAAATTTAATTAATGACTTATTTAATTATTTTTCAAAAAGTTACAGCTTCAGATGAAACACTGGTCGTTGAGGTATGCTATTAGCCAATTGATTATGAAATTATTTTACGATCAGTATTTATTGATTTTAATTATGCAATTAATCAGTCAATCATTGTACACGTCTCCCTCCCAATACACAATACAGTCTCTATGTACCGTGCTGGAGGATGTTATTTATTTATTTGGTGTGGGGGTGTAGCAGGATTCTCTCACTCCCCTAAAATCTCACTCTAGAGTGATTCTGTCCTAGGATAAAATCAATCTAGAGTGAACTAATCCTAGGACTGGCACACTCTAGAGTGCAATTATCCTAGGACAGAATCACTCCCCCTGTCAGGATCAACACACTCCCTCCAGGATCAAAGCACTCCCCTTTAGGATGAAGTCAATCCCCCAGAAAGAATATAAAAATATATAACCACCTTTAGAGGCCATTTTTCCCCGCAAAGCGGGGGTTGGCCTTTTTCGGGAACCGTGGTTGTTGTTGTTTTTTTGGTCCCCTTTTTGAAGCAATGTTTTACGGCCGGATGCCCTTCCTGACGCCAACCCTTTTTGCCGCCTTTTACGACAAGCAGGGAATTACCAGTGAACTGGTACTCAATTTGCCGACCTCGGAAGGATGAACAGGCTGAGTCAACCCCCCCGGCGTTAATTCAGCGATCAGACCGGGATTCGAACCCAGGATCCTAGGTTTATCCTAAGCCGGCACCCTAGCCGCTAGCCCAACACCAGGGTTAGACAGAAAGAATGGAAAGATATATTTAGTTACTTTGGAAATATAACTCGCAGGATGTTAGATATTGTAGCGGCTGCCGCTGGGTTTTCACAATCGCCTTGCACCTATCAAGGACGCGGAGCGAGCACCATGCCGGGCTCGTCCAGGACGCCCGGGCAGGCTCGCCCTCAACTTGCCAGGCCGCAGCCAGGACGCTGGGCCACGCCCCCTCTCGCCGGGCCTGGGCAAACGCTCCGGGATGATAGGTATATATATTGCTGCCCGATAAACGGAGTTTTCAGAGTGCCTGAGTGTTTGGTTTGATTAAAGCAACTCGGATGAATTCCAGCTTTTTGTCGCGTCCATTCTTCCGATCGACGTGGGAGCCCCAGCTCCTTCATTGGTGACCTACCGACATGGACACGGCAGTCGCCCTTAAACTGCCTACCTTCTGGGAGGCTCACGCGGCGGTTTGGTTCGCACAGGCGGAGTCCCTGTTCGCCCTGCGAGGCATCACGGCCGACGACACCCGCTTCCACCATGTGGTAGCTGCGCTCGGTTCGGCCACCGCGACCCGCGCCCTGAGCCTCCTCGAGAGCCCGCCAGCCGCTGACAAATACGGCGCGATTAAGAAGCTTCTCCTCGATGCTTTCGCCCTCCCATCGGCGGAATGCGCACGGCGCCTGCTCGACCTGCCTGAGCTCGGCGACACGCGTCCTTCCGAGCGAATGGACTACATGCTTTCACTGCTCGGCGAGCACTCTCCGGCATTCCTGTTCCGGGAGCTGTTCCTCCGTCAGCTGCCTAACCCGGTACGCCTCGCCCTGGCAAGCACGACGATCACAGATCCCCGGGCCCTTGCCAGAGAAGCCGACAAGATCTCCGCCGCAGGACAGCGCATCGCAGCGGCGACATGGGACCCACCGCCGTCCGACGCAACACCCATGGCGCCCGAGCACCCGGCACGGTCGACGACCGAACTGCCGACGCAATTGGCGGCCGCTACACCGAGCCGACCACCTCCAGCACGACGACCGGGGCCTCCACCTGACCAAGCGTGGTGTTACTATCATGCCAGGTTCGGACAGAAGGCCCGGACATGCCGACCGGGCACCTTCGGCAGGCCGGGAAACGGCCGGGCCCGCGTTCATTACCAGCCATGAGCACCGGCCACACGGGCAACTTACTGTTCATCACGGATAAAGCGTCCGGACGGCGCTTCCTGTGCGACACCGGCGCCCAACTGAGCGTCATACCCGCCTCTGACCAGGACAGGCAATCCGCGGTTTGCGGCCCCTCCTTGGTTGCGGCCAACGGATCGACCATCCGCACCTTCGGCCCGCGCAACGTCACCCTCTGCTTCGGCGGCCAACGCTTTGCTTGGACGTTTGTAACCGCAAACGTGCCCATGGCTCTGCTAGGCGCCGACTTCCTCTGCGCACACGGACTGCTGGTGGACGTCCAACGGCGTTGTTTAATCAACGCCAAAACCTTCAGCTCCCTGGCATGCACATTGAGCAGCTCCGCGCCGACCGAGCTGGCATGCACCGTCCCGGCGGCGAACGAGTTTGCTCGCCTGCTCACGGAGTTCCCGGCCCTCACACGGCCGACGTTTTCGGCCGTCGCAGTACGGCATGGGATCGAGCACCACATACCAACCACGGGCCCGCCGGTCTACGCCAGGGCCTGCCGCCTCGACCCAGCCAAGCTCGCCGTGGCGAAGGCCGAATTCGACGCGTTGGAGCACCTCGGCATCGTGCGGCGCTCCGATAGCGCGTGGGCCTCGCCACTGCACATCGTGCCAAAGCCGGGGGGTGGATGGCGCCCGTGTGGCGACTACCGCAGTCTCAATGACGCTACCACCCCCGACAGGTACCCGATCCCGCATATCCAAGACTTCTCCGCCCGTCTGGCGGGACGGGTCATTTTTTCGAAAATTGATCTCATACGGGGATATCACCAGGTACCTGTCAGGGCGGCCGACGTCCCTAAAACGGCAGTCATCACGCCGTTCGGCTTATTCGAATTCTTGCGAATGCCGTTTGGTCTCAAGAACGCGGCTCAGGCGTTCCAGCGCTTGATGGACGGCGTGCTGCGTGACCTGCCGTTCCTTTTCGTTTACCTGGACGACATCCTCGTCGCCAGCACGTCCCGGGCCGAGCACCTCCTCCACCTCCGAACACTGTTCGGGTGCCTCAGCGAGCACGGCCTCATCGTCAACCCGGCCAAATGCCACTTCGGCACGACGGCCGTTGGTTTTTTGGGCCACCACATCACCAAGAACGGGGCCGTGCCGCTGCCAACCAAGGTCGAGGCCATCACCACGTTCCCGTGTCCCCGCACCATAAAGGCCCTGCAGGAATTCCTGGGAATGGTGAATTTTTATCACCGCTTCGTGCCCCGCGCTGCTCAACTCATGCGGCCCCTCTACGAAGCCCTCCGGGGCAAGCCGGCCAAGCACGACATCGCCTGGTCCGCAGCAATGGATGCGGCCTTCCAACGCTCAAAGCGGGCCCTCGCCGACGCAACACTGCTCGCTCACCCGGTGCTCAACGCTCCCATCGCCCTCACCACGGATGCCTCCGACTACGCGGTGGGCGCCGTACATGAGCAATGGGTGAACGGGGTTTGGCAGCCACTCGCTTTTTTCAGCCGGCAGCTCCGGCCGAACGAGCTCAAATACAGCACGTTTGACCGGGAGCTCCTCGGTCTACACCTGGCCGTCCGCCATTTCCGCCACCTCCTGGAGGGCCGACCTTTCACGGCGTTCGTCGACCACAAGCCGTTGGTTTACGCCATGGCCAAGGTCACGGAGCCGTGGTCGGCCCGCCAACAGCGCCACCTCTCCGCCGTGTCGGAGTTTACCACGGACATCCGGCACGTCGCCGGCAAAAACAACGCCATGGCCGACTGTCTTTCCCGGGCCAGCGCGAACGCGGTCCACCTGGGCGTGGATTTTGCGCTTATGGCGGCGGACCAAACCACCGACACCACGGTGCAAGCCCTCCGGGCGGACACTGTCCTGCTCTGCGACGTCTCCCAAGGCCAGCCTCGCCCCATCGTGCCCGTCACCTGGCAACGCCGCATCTTCGCCTCCCTCCACGGCCTTTCCCACCCGGGCCGGAAAGCTTCCCAGAAGCTGGTGTCGGCGCGATTCGTCTGGCACGGCCTTCGTCGGGACGTCCGCGATTGGACCAGCACCTGCACGGCCTGCCAACGGGCCAAGGTCCACCGACACACCCAGGCCCCACTGGCACCTTTCACCTTGCCCGAACGACGTTTCGACCACGTCAACGTGGATCTGGTGGGCCCCCTCCCCCCGTCACGGGGGTTCACACACCTGCTCACCATGGTGGACAGGACCACCAGGTGGCCGGAGGCCGTTCCCCTCGTCTCCACCACCACCGCCGACGTGGCGCAGGCTTTCATCGCCACCTGGGTCGCCCGCTTCGGCGCACCGGCGGACATCTCGTCAGACCGCGGACCACAGTTCACCTCCGAGCTGTGGGGCGCGGTCGCCCGCAACCTGGGGGTCAAGCTCCACCGTACTATGGCCTACCACCCCCAAGCAAACGGGTTGTGCGAGCGATTCCACCGCTCCATGAAGGCCCAAGGAGGACCTCCAGGCATCCACCGCCGAGCTTGTCTCTGGCCAGGCGCTACGCGTCCCGGGCGAATTCGTGCCCGACGCTACCAGTCCCTGGTCCGCAGCTCACCAGCGCTCGGACCTCCAGGAGGCCGCCCGACGGTTTGCCCCCGTGCCAACATCCCACCACGGTGACCCCCAGTCCTACGTCCCCCCAGCACTTCGCACAGCGGAGTATGTTTTTGTGCGTCACGACGCACATCGGAGGCCACTCCAGCCGCCGTACGACGGGCCCTTCCGGGTGCTGCGACGGGACGACAAGTCGTTCATCATCGACATCGGCGGCAGGTCGGACCGGATTGCGGTGGACCGCCTCAAGCCGGCGCACGTGGACGTCGACCACCCACCACGGGTGGCCCTTCCGCCGCGGCGAGGCCGCCCCCCGTCCACGGTGCCCCCCACTCGACCGCCCACCACCTCACCGGACCCCCTCCCACGACCCGCCAGGGGTCGCTTCGGCCGGGTCATCAGGACCCCCCTCAAATTGACCCTGCCGGTGCAAGTCGATTCTGGGGGGACATGTGTAGCGGCTGCCGCCTGGTTTTCACAGTCGCCTTGCACCTATCAAGGACGCGGAGCGAGCACCATGCCGGGCTCGTCCAGGACGCCCGGGCAGGCTCGCCCTCAACTTGCCAGGCCGCAGCCAGGACGCTGGGCCACGCTCCCTCTCGCCGGGCCTGGGCAAACGCTCCGGGATGATAGGTATATATATTGCTGCCCGATAAACGGAGTTTTCAGAGTGCCTGAGTGTTTGGTTTGATTAAAGCAACTCGGATGAATTCCAGCTTTTTGTCGCGTCCATTCTTCCGATCGACGTGGGAGCCCCAGCTCCTTCAATATCGTCGCAATGATCAACAGAGCTTTTACTATGTATTTTGTTGTATACCGTGTGAGCATGTGCCTCATATATATGAAGATGGGGGAGAATCAACACAATATCATACAACTGCTAAAGGATGACATTTGAAAATTAAAATTAAATCAGCTAAACCTTTAACGTGATAGATATGAACTTCGAACAAGCCAAGGAGAGAGGCTATTTGCAACATCAAATTACTTGATTTCTCAATTTTCTCTGCACATTTTATAGGAATATGTGACTCCAGTTGTATAATAACATGAACATGTTAAAAATTAGCACTCGCGTCAATGTACAAGTACATATAGCACACAGTACAATTCGTGTCCCTGATCTTTATAAGTTGGAGTGATATGTAAAGATTTCTCAAAGCCTTAGTATAAATATAATATGGAATGGGTCTGTAGTATAAACAGATATTTACATTGTCGTTTAAACAACACAATGTATTACCATGGCGACAAAGATGTCAACATATAAAAATAAGGGACAATCAACACAATAGCATACAATGCTCAACTGCAAGGAAATGACATACCGATGATCGACACATTCAGACCATGGTTGTCATATTGATTATTACGAATAGCATTGATTTAAATTTTATGGTTGTATTAATGATTAGCAGATTAAGAATCAAAGATACCATCCTTACACATATTACATTACTATGCCTGTATTACACGATTACAATGTTCGTTGTAGTTGGTGAGGTACACCATGCAATTTGATGAAAGCACAGGTGCAAACAAATGTACAGTGCAAACATGTCAATGAAATACATATGAGTGAAATGAGCACTAAAACATTGGGACGTTTACAGTCCGGAAATGCAATAAATATTGTCAGTGTTGAGTTAAGACATAGACATTTAACATCAGTTAAATCTATTGGATTAGACTTTATTTAGATTAGACATTAGATTAGATTATTTAGACATTATTAGACATTATTAGATTAGACATTAGATTAGATTATGTAGTCATTATTAGACATTATTAGACATTATTAGATTAGATTATTTAGACATTATTAGATTAGACATTAGATTAGAGTATTTAGACATTATTAGACATTATTAGATTAGACATTAGATTAGATTATTTAGACATTATTAGACATTATTAGATTAGATATTAGATTAGATTATTTAGACATTATTAGACATTATTTAGATTAGACATTAGATTAGATTATTTAGACATTATTAGATTAGACATTAGATTAGATTATTTAGACATTATTAGACATTATTAGATTAGACATTAGATTAGATTATTTAGACATTATTAGACATTATTAGATTAGACATTAGATTAGATTATTTAGACATTATTAGACATTATTAGATTAGACATTAGATTAGATTATTTAGACATTATTAGACATTATTAGATGAGACATTAGATTAGATTATATAGACATTATTCGACATTATTAGATTAGACATTAGATTAGATTATGTAGACATTATTAAACATTATTAGATTAGATTATGTAGACATTATTAGATTAGATTATTTAGACATTATTAGACATTATTAGATTAGATTATTTAGACATTATTAGATTAGACATTAGATTAGATTATTTAGACATTATTAGACATTATTAGATTAGACATTAGATTAGATTATGTAGACATTATTAGATTAGATTATGTAGACATTATTAGATTAGATTATTTTGACATTATTAGACATTATTAGATTAGATTATTTAGACATTATTAGACATTATTAGACATTATTAGATTAGATTATTTAGACATTATTAGATTAGACATTAGATTAGATTATTTAGACATTATTAGACATTATTAGATTAGACATTAGATTAGATTATGTAGACATTATTATACATTATTAGATTAGATTATGTAGACATTATTAGACATTATTAGATTAGACATTAGATTAGATTATTTAGACATTATTAGACATTATTAGATTAGACATTAGATTCGATTATTTAGACATTATTAGATTAGATTATTAGACATTATTAGATTAGACATTAGATTAGATTATGTAGACATTATTAGACATTATTAGATTAGATTATTAGACATTATTAGATTAGACATTAGATTAGATTATGTAGACATTATTAGACATTATTAGATTAGATTATGTAGACATTATTAGACATTATTAGATTAGACATTAGATTAGATTATGTAGACATTATTAAACATTATTAGATTAGATTATGTAGACATTATTAGATTAGATTATTTAGACATTATTAGACATTATTAGACATTATTAGATTAGATTATTTAGACATTATTAGATTAGACATTAGATTAGATTATTTAGACATTATTAGACATTATTAGATTAGACATTAGATTAGATTATGTAGACATTATTAGATTAGATTATGTAGACATTATTAGATTAGATTATTTAGACATTATTAGACATTATTAGATTAGATTATTTAGACATTATTAGACATTATTAGATTAGATTATTTAGACATTATTAGATTAGACATTAGATTAGATTATTTAGACATTATTAGATTAGACATTAGATTAGATTATGTAGACATTATTAGACATTATTAGATTAGATTATGTAGACATTATTAGACATTATTAGATTAGATTATTAGACATTATTAGATTAGACATTAGATTAGATTATGTAGACATTATTAGACATTATTAGATTAGATTATGTAGACATTATTAGACATTATTAGATTAGATTATGTAGACATTATTAGACATTATTAGATTAGATTATTAGACATTATTAGATTAGACATTAGATTAGATTATGTAGACATTATTAGACATTATTAGATTAGATTATTAGACATTATTAGATTAGACATTAGATTAGATTATGTAGACATTATTAGACATTATTAGATTAGATTATTAGACATTATTAGATTAGACATTAGATTAGATTATGTAGACATTATTAGACATTATTAGATTAGACATTAGATTAGATTATTTAGACATTATTAGACATTATTAGATTAGACATTAGATTAGATTATTTAGACATTATTAGATTGGACATTAGATTAGATTATTTAGACATTATTAGATTAGACATTAGATTAGACATTAGATTAGATTATTTAGACATTATTAGATTAGACATTAGATTAGATTATTTAGACATTATTAGATTAGACAATGTATTTTTATTTTTCGGGAGAGACGTTTACATAGGACATCATTCTGCCCTGTTTATCAATTCATTTATCATTTTATGTTCACATTCATTAACTTTGTCATGGTTCTATGCCATTACCATGCAATAAATATTGTTTAAATCACAAAATATACAGGGGGAGTGATATAATCCTGGGGAGTCATTTGATCCTGCAAGGGGGAGTGATTTCATCCTAGGGGGAGTGATTTCATCCTAGGGGGAGTGATTTCATCCTAGGGGGAGTGATTTCATCCTAGGGGGAGTGATTTCATCCGAGGGTGAGTGATTTCAACCTAGGGGGGGGGGGGGGTGATTTCATCCTAGGGGGAGTGATTTCATCCTAGGGGGAGTGATTTCATCCTAGGGGGAGTGATTTCATCCTAGGGGGAGTGATTTCATCCTAGGGGGAGTGATTTCATCCTAGGGGGGGGGGTGATTTCATCCTAGGGGGAGTGATTTCATCCTAGGGGGAGTGATTTCATCCTAGGGGGAGTGATTTCATCCTAGGGGGAGTGATTTCATCCTAGGGGGAGTGATTTCATCCTAGGGGGAGTGATTTCATCCTAGGGGGAGTGATTTCATCCTAGGGGGAGTGATTTCATCCTAGGGGGAGTGATTTCATCCTAGGGGGAGTGATTTCATCCTAGGGGGAGTGATTTCATCCTAGGGGGGGGTGATTTCATCCTAGGGGGAGTGATTTCATCCTAGGGGGAGTGATTTCATCCTAGGGGGAGTGATTTCATCCTAGGGGGAGTGATTTCATCCTAGGGGGAGTGATTTCATCCTAGGGGGAGTGATTTCATCCTAGGGGGAGTGATTTCATCCGAGGGGGAGTGATTTCATCCTAGAGGGGGGGGGGTGATTTCATCCTAGGGGGAGTGATTTCATCCTAGGGGGAGTGATTTCATCCTAGGGGGAGTGATTTCATCCTAGGGGGAGTGATTTCATCCCAGGGGGAGTGATTTCATCCTAGGGGGAGTGATTTCATCCTAGGGGGAGTGATTTCATCCTAGGGGGAGTGATTTCATCCTAGGGGGGGGGGTGATTTCATCCTAGGGGGAGTGATTTCATCCTAGGGGGAGTGATTTCATCCTAGGGGGAGTGATTTCATCCTAGGGGGAGTGATTTCATCCTAGGGGGAGTGATTTCATCCGAGTGGGAGTGATTTCATCCTAGGGGGGGGGGTGATTTCATCCTAGGGGGAGTGATTTCATCCTAGGGGGAGTGATTTCATCCTAGGGGGAGTGATTTCATCCTAGGGGGAGTGATTTCATCATTGGGGGAGTGATTTCATCCTAGGGGGAGTGATTTTATCCTAGGGGGAGTGATTTCATCCTAGGGGGAGTGATTTCATCCTAGGGGGAGTGATTTCATCGTCGGGGGAGTGATTTCATCCTAGGGGGAGTGATTTCATCCTAGGGGGAGTGATTTCATCCTAGGGGGAGTGATTTCATCCTAGGGGGAGTGATTTCATCCTAGGGGGGGGTGATTTCATCCTAGGGGGGGTGATTTTATCCTAGGGGGAGTGATTTCATCCTAGGGGGAGTGATTTCATCCTAGGGGGAGTGATTTCATCCTCGGGGGAGTGATTTCATCCTAGGGGGAGTGATTTCATCCTAGGGGGGGGGGGGGGGTGATTTCATCCTAGGGGGAGTGATTTCATCCTAGGGGGAGTGATTTCATCCGAGGGGGGGTGATTTCATCCTAGGGGGAGTGATTTCATCCTAGGGGGAGTGATTTCATCCTAGGGGGAGTGATTTCATCCGAGTGGGAGTGATTTCATCCTAGGGGGGGTGATTTCATCCTAGGGGGAGTGATTTCATCCTAGGGGGAGTGATTTCATCCTAGGGGGAGTGATTTCATCCTAGGGGGAGTGATTTCATCCTAGGGGGAGTGATTTCATCCTAGGGGGAGTGATTTCATCCTTGGGGGAGTGATTTCATCCTAGGGGGAGTGATTTTATCCTAGGGGGAGTGATTTCATCCTAGGGGGAGTGATTTCATCCTAGGGGGAGTGATTTCATCCTCGGGGGAGTGATTTCATCCTAGGGGGAGTGATTTCATCCTAGGGGGAGTGATTTCATCCTAGGGGGAGTGATTTCATCCTAGGGGGAGTGATTTCATCCAAGGGGGGGGGGGTGATTTCATCCTAGGGGGGGTGATTTCATCCTACGGGGAGTGATTTCATCCTAGGGGGAGTGATTTCATCCTAGGGGGAGTGATTTCATCCTAGGGGGAGTTATTTCATCCTAGGGGGAGTGTTTCATCCTAGGGGGAGTGATTTCATCCTAGGGGGAGTGATTTCATCCTAGGGGGAGTGATTTCATCCTAGGGGGAGTGATTTCATCCTAGGGGGGGTGATTTCATCCTAGGGGGGGGGGGGTGATTTCATCTTAGGGGGAGTGATTTCATCCTAGGGGGAGTGATTTCATCCGAGGGGGAGTGATTTCATCCTAGGGGGAGTGATTTCATCCTAGGGGGAGTGATTTCATCCTAGGGGGAGTGATTTGATCCTGCAAGGGGGAGTGATTTGATCCTAGGGGGAGTGATTTGATCCTAGGGGGAGTGATTTGATCCTAGGGGGAGTGATTTCATCCTAGGGGGAGTGATTTCATCCTAGGGGGAGTGATTTCATCCTGGGGGGAGTGATTTCATCCTAGGGGGAGTGATTTCATCCTAGGGGGAGTGATTTGATCCTAGGGGGAGTGATTTCATCCTAGGGGGAGTGATTTCATCCTTGGGGGAGTGATTTCATCCTAGGGGGAGTGATTTTATCCTAGGGGGAGTGATTTCATCCTAGGGGGAGTGATTTCATCCTAGGGGGAGTGATTTCATCCTCGGGGGAGTGATTTCATCCTAGGGGGAGTGATTTCATCCTAGGGGGAGTGATTTCATCCTAGGGGGAGTGATTTCATCCTAGGGGGAGTGATTTCATCCAAGGGGGGGGGGTGATTTCATCCTAGGGGGGGTGATTTCATCCTATGGGGGGGTGATTTCATCCTAGGGGGAGTGATTTCATCCTAGGGGGAGTGATTTCATCCTAGGGGGAGTGATTTCATCCTAGGGGGAGTTATTTCATCCTAGGGGGAGTGATTTCATCCTAGGGGGAGTGATTTCATCCTAGGGGGAGTGATTTCATCCTAGGGGGAGTGATTTCATCCTAGGGGGAGTGATTTCATCCTAGGGGGGGTGATTTCATCCTAGGGGGGGGGGGGGGTGATTTCATCTTAGGGGGAGTGATTTCATCCTAGGGGGAGTGATTTCATCCTAGGGGGAGTGATTTCATCCTAGGGGGAGTGATTTCATCCTAGGGGGAGTGATTTCATCCTAGGGGGAGTGATTTGATCCTGCAAGGGGGAGTGATTTGATCCTAGGGGGAGTGATTTGATCCTAGGGGGAGTGATTTCATCCTAGGGGGAGTGATTTCATCCTCGGGGGAGTGATTTCATCCTAGGGGGAGTGATTTCATCCTAGGGGGAGTGATTTCATCCTAGGGGGAGTGATTTCATCCTCCTACAGGGGCGGTGTACTTTGAATGTATCTGTACTTGTTTCCATCCGCTTCGCTAAATCCTTGCTCAACTGTAAGGGAGGAATGACCCCAATGTCGACTTATGTCCGGTTGCAGTCTCAGAAACTTCCAACAACTACATTAGGCTCGAATAAGAACTCAGATATACAAACAAGCAACTGTCCCTTGTATGGTTCAGCTGTTAGATGCTTGTTTTTAGATTAGTGTATAGTTTAAATCATTTACTATAATATATTACCTCTTGTTTGATTTTATTGTGTGATTCTTATTTGTAGCGGTCTTGTATATACTCAATTGTTATTTGCATTTGGATGTGATTCCTCAATTCTTATTTGTATCTATTTTTTCGTTTTTTACGATTTAATTGTATTTCACTTTGATAGAACAGAACTATTTTAGTCCTTGGACAAATTGTTCTGTGTGTTTTCATTTAAACAGAAATTTGATTTGATTTGACATAAACAATATTTTAAAGGCAGACCCAGGAGGAGATGGTGTGGGGAACAGTGGGGGTTCACACTTACTTTTTGAATAAATAAATAAACAAATACTTTACGAGCAAATATGTTGGATAATAAAGTATAAATTCGCGTTGAATTAAGTGGAAATAAATTCAAAATTGGAAAATATTCGTGAAAATAAGTGGGTGTAGGGGAATTCATCCTCTGGACCCATCCTCCACAGCCACATGTCCAGGGGACAAACACCGCCACCCCCTCACCACTCCGATCTCACCATGTTTCTGGTGTGCACATGAGAGCTCAAACTTGTATGCGGAAAGGTTATACAAACCAAAATTGAAGTGGTTCTGAAACAGTGGTGACTGATGGCATCAGTAATCAGCCAAGTAATAATATAAATAAATAAATAAATAAATAAACACGTTCTTACACTGCTGGACATATCAAGCGTGTTTCCGCCATTGTTGTACAGGGAAATGTTGACAGCAGTAATTCGTCCATCGCCTTGGTAACCAACCTAACAGGGTGAAGTAAGCAGTTAGTCACGGGCCATCCCTTCAAAAGCATATAATTTTTGCTTTTAATGGGCATGAATACAGACGTGGACAAAATGGATACAGAAGCAAACTCTTATGAAGGAAAAAGTGCAGATTTTAAAGGAGATGGGCTTGGAGGTTGGGGTTAAAGGGGGGTTTGCTCAAGAAAGATCATGGCTGATAGTGAGACCCAGGAGTTTGAGAGACAAACACTCCTCAAGAGGAATGTCAAGAAAGTAGATGGGAGTGTTTGCCATATGGTCCTTACGGGGAAGAGAGAGATAGTGTAAGTGTGAGATTTGTCAGGTTTGAAAGACATATTCCAAATGTTTGACCAGTTTGTGATTTTGTCAAAATCGGAGGAGAGGTGAAGAGTCTGATATCTGTCTGCCAGAAAGATGAAGGATGTCACTGGCAGAGAGTGGAGTCATTATCAAAGTGATAGAGGATTTTCCAGAGAGTCAGAGAGATTAATTATTGATGAAGATTAGGAATAGGAGGAGGCCGAGAACACTGCATTGGGATACTCCAGCATTGACAAGGAGAGACGATAGGATTCCGTTGAGAGCCACATGTTTTCTTCGAGAGTGGAGGAAGTCAGTAATCCAAGAGGGGAGTTGGCCTTGGATTCCATAGGTAGACAGTTTGGAAAACAAGGGGGGATGCAGGCCTCCATCAATTACTGGGAGAAAAGTAGCATGTCCAAGGTAGAGTGACCAGGTCTAAATTCAAATTGGTGATCTGCGATGAGGTTGGTGGAGAAAAGGAAGGATTTCATATAAACTGCGATGATGGATTTCATGACTTTTCTTATGATTGGTAGTAAGCTGATAAGTCAGCAGTTAAACAGTTAAAGGGATTGGGCCTTGTACCTTTTTATCTAATGCAGTGATGTTGCCTGATTTCAGGGTGCATCATCCATGTTCATACGTTTCGGGCACTTGACAGAGTATAAAGGAGCAAATGTTCCACCAAACATCAATTGCACTCCACATACATATTGTCGCGTGATCCCCCTCAGTGAAGACCGGGAAATCACGGATAACAATCGAGCGTTACTTTGAGGTGACGATCAAATACGGACTCATTATACAAGCGCGGGCAGAATAAAGAAGAAGAAGAAGCTGGCAGCTTTTACCTGACGGTCCTGCACGGCAGCATTCAATCCTGCAAAGTAACTCAAGCGAAAACCGATGTAAAATGTATAGGGGAAAATAATATAAGGGTTTATTTACAACGGAATGCCGGGACAAAGGAAACACAGTAAATAATAAGGTTCCTATTTGGAGCGCTCCCACACCAGACGTATCACACGGACGAAGGGAAAATAAAAGGAATGAAAATAAATGTGTAAGTTATCGTGCACTCAGCTCAATTGGCACCTTGGCAGCGATCGTCCAGTCAGAGCGTGCACTCCGGTGTTGGCGGGAAGTAGGCCTCAATCCGCCTCGTTCGCACGCTGCTAGGCCTCACCGGGCGTCCCGCTCACCCCGGCCTTGTGGTGTTACAGCGGCAAGCCGCCCTCGTCCACGTGCATTCACTCGTGGTGTCCGGAACCAAGAGGAGAGAGTCAATGGCTGAGGAAGGCGTAAGGGGCAATCGAGATAGAAGGGAAGAGAGTCCAAGGCGAGGAGAAGGACATCCGGGCGCGAAGGGATCCAGAACCAGAGGGAAAATGTCGGTCTCTCTCCACTTTGTATCAACCCCCTCGTGACGTCATCTCTCTCTCTCTCTCTGCCAATCCCTGCTGGCCAAAATCACAGGCTCAGCTCTCCACCAATGGCCACGTCACTTCTCTCTCATGCCATCGGTCGGTGGCCAATCAGTCCGTCGCTTCATCCTACCAATCAGCGGGTTGGGTCTTTGCTCTGCCCCTGGCCAATCACAAGTCCTTCCTTACTCCGCCCTTCCCATTGGTCAACTCACGCCCAATAGCGAGCCACTTCTTGCTCCTCCCTCTACCAATCGGCTGGCTTCATCCTGCCTCGTCTCCCTATTTGTGGTGTCTCGTCCAATCGCTGCTCCTCTGGGCGTGTCTATTGCCTGCTTGCTCGATGTTTTATCGCCATCTTGGCGCAATGCGTGGGCGCTTCCTGCCTGCACTTCCGGTGAGTTTTATTATTATTTATGTTGTAGTTAATGGGCCTTCCTCACGAGTGTCTATGGTGCAGTGCCAAAAGAGCCAAAGGATAGATCACATAGGATAAGAATTATTACAAAGGATAATTTACCCTTATGCCCTAAGCCTAATCTAGTTAACAAGCTCCGCCCCCTCGTGATGGGGACGAATAAACACTTAATCCGACATTCGGGCTAAACAGGTCCTCTACTTATTACATGGGGTGAATCTTCTTCTTCACGACAGTCGGAGCATGATACCTACACAGATCTACCTGATCTATATATCACTTTACCCCAAAATTCATAACAATATACATTTCTTTTGGAGATCTTTTCACACAATTTATCCTCACCGTGAAAAAAATTATTCTCACAACTGTCTCAAGATGATTTTTGTTCTACATTGTAAACAGCAGGTACACTCTACCTTGTATGTGGCCAGAAACGGGTGGCGGCCTCCAGTGACGACCATATCCACATCCCTTTCCAGTTCACAGCGGACTGGACAACCAAGTCTGAAACATAAATCAATATTATCATGTATCATACATTGTGGGGTCATTACAGGTGTAAAAACATCTGTAATAACGCCTGTAATACACATATAACATGATGTACACTATCATACACCTGTAACAATGTAATGCACACTATCATACACCTGTAATAACGTGCTAGACACTATCATACACCTGTAATAACGTGATGTACACCATCATACACCTGTAATAACATGATGTACACCCTCATACACCTGTAATAACATGCTGTACACTATCATACACCTGTAATAACATGATGTACACCATCATACACCGATAATAACATGATGTACACCCTCATACACCTGTAATAACATGCTGTACACTATCATACACTGATAATAACATGATGTACACCCTCATACACCTGTAATAACATGATGTACACCCACATACAACTGTAATAACATGATGTACACCCTCATACACCTGTAATAACATGATGTACACCCTCATACACCTGTAATAACATGATGTACACCCTCATACACCTGTAATAACATGATGTACACCATCATACACCGATAATAACATGATGTACACCCTCATACACCTGTAATAACATGATGTACACTATCATACACTGATAATAACATGATGTACACCCTCATACACCTGTAATAACAAGATGTACACCCACATACAACTGTAATAACATGATGTACACCCTCATACACCTGTAATAACAAGATGTACACCCTCATACACCTGTAATAACATGATGTACACCCTCATACACCTGTAATAACATGATGTACACCCTCATACACCTGTAATAACATGATGTACACCCTCATACACCTGTAATAACATGATGTACACCCTCATACACATATATAATAATGTGATTAATTTTGGGGTAGGGGAATATATAGATTTAGGTAGATCTGAATAGGTATCATGCTTCGTCTGTCGAGTTAGAACGATCTCAATGTAATAAGTCCTGTTAGTGTTAGCTTTGTTTGTCGGATCAGGTGTGTACCTGTGATCATACGAGGATGATCCGGTGATAGGTAGAATAGCGACTAAGATAACTCCCCTGTGTGTTAGACCTGGTGATCAATCCATTGTCCCGTATGGCAACGCACTCTTATAGACACACTTAGCTAGGCCCTGAGCTGCACACATTAATTAATTTCCCTCTCCCACAATAAGACTTACGTTACAGGAAGAAGAGGCAGGAAGCCAGATCGGGGCACCGCCGATGGGGCCGCAGCCAGCCACATCTCCAGCTGGCATAGCAACACACATTGACCAGGCAGGCTGAGAGCCACGCCCAGGAGAACTCGTGATTGGCCAAAGGAGGGGCAAGCAAAGAGCAGGCCACCGATTGGCAGAGCAGGGAGGGACGTGTGATTGGGCAGGGAAGGGACAAAAAGCTTCCCCGTTATTGGGGGTAAGGAAGGTGAAGGAGCGACACACTGATTGGCCACCAACCGATGACACCATGGCCAATCAGGGCGGAAGGCGCGAAAGACTACCAATAAACGACGCACTGGTTGGAGGAGGAAACGCCAGGGAAGTCGGAGGACATCCGATAAAAGAGAGTGGAGACCGACATTTCTCTCTTCGCCTCTGCCTCTCTTCCCTCCTTGCCGTCTTTTGCGCTTGGACCTGTTCTTGCCTTTGGACTTTGGTGGAGAGACCAGCGCCGACAATCATCCTCCCCTGTTGTTCTTTCTCCTGGTGCCTGCGCGCTGTGCTGTGTGATGCGGGACGGACCGTGCAGCGAGGGGTGTTCGCGCCAATGCCCGAGCGGTTCGCGCCAACCGGAGCGCGGTCGGACGACTGCTCTTGGAGCTGACCATCCCGGACAATTCCTGACGACCACATCCAGACAGATAAGCCCAAACACGAACGCAAACACGAGGTTTTCTTTGTTTCATTCCTCCATTGTTTTGTATCTGAAGTCGGTGTGGGGACGTCTCGATTTAGGACATTTAATTACCGGCGCGTTCTTGTTATTGGCATCCGTGGTAATAAAGCCTTGTTCTTTCGCACATAGATTCCGTTTCGTGTGAGTTTAACTTCCACAGGGGAAGACATGGTCGGGGCCGTGAATACTGAAGGTAAGCCGCGGCATTTCCCCCAAACTCCCCTTCTCGTGTATGATCTGCCATTGATTTGATTGCTACCTCATTAAGCTCGATTCCATCCGTGGACGTTCTGTCTTCACAGAGCGTCCGCACGACAATTGGTGTCAGGAAGTGAGGATTTGGGCCCGACGGACAATTTTTTTGTCCGCGGCGGGAGATCGACACAGTCGGGCATACATTGCGCGCTCGGCATTCGGGCGCAAATTTGGAGGCACTAAAAATTGCTAATAGTCGATTGGAGTGTGTGAAACGCAAAATCGCGGTTCGAAAATTTAAATTCTTGTCTTATTCCTGAGGTAAAATACGCGAACAGGAAGCTTGTTAGCCAGCAGGGTAATGGCGGATGCCGACCTGGACGCGCGTGAGGGAAATGCCGAGGTTCGAAGTGAGCCGATTGTCGATGGGGAGGGGCATAGGGATGGAACTTCCCTCGCTACCGAGATGGTCCCGATAGATCTCCAGACCATAGTAAATTTATTAAAGGCTCAGAGTGACCGCAGTGAGCGAATGGAAAATAAAATGGATACAATGAGTAATGAATTGAGCGGCCAAATGAGGGGAGATATAAATGAATTGAGGGGAGGAATGAATGACAAAATGGATGCTCAGAGTGAGCAGATGGGAGAAATGAAAAATTAATTGAGGGGAGACATGAAGGGGCTGGAAAACAAAATGGATGCTCGGAGTGAGCGAACGGAAAACAAAATTGAAGGATTGAAGGGAGAATTGGAGGAGCAAATTGATGGATTGAAGGAGGGATTGAAAGAACAAATTAAAGGAATGGTAAATAAAATTGATGGATTGGAGGGGAAGATGGAGGGAATGAATGAGCAAATGAATGAACAAGGGAATGAAATTGAGGAAAGGAATGAACAATTGGAAGGAAAAATTGGGGAAATGGCACAGCAGCTGGGGGAACGAATTGATGGCATAGAAGGGAGAGTGCAAAACCAAATTACGGACGGACTGGGGGAATTTGAGGCGAAAGTAGAAACTAAAGTGGGGGAGATGGAAAAATCCATGGGGGTGGAAATTGAATTTAAACGGGTAGAATTAATGTCAAGAATAGAGGAGGGCATGACCCAGGATGTCCGAATGGGGGAAAAGTTGGAAGATAGCATTGGGGCCACGAATACCAGAATTGATAAAGCAAATGGAGATCCCTGGTGTTGGGCTAGCGGCTAGGGTGCCGGCTTAGGATCCTAGGATCCTGGGTTCGAATCCCGGTCGATTGCTGAATTTAACGCCAGGGGGGTTGACTCAGCCTGTCATCCTTCCGAGGTCGGGTAATTGAGTACCAGTTCACTGGTAATTCCCTGTTTGTCGTTAAAGGCGGCAAAAAGGGTTGGCGTCAGGAAGGGCATCCGGTCGTAAAACATTGCTTCAAAAAGGGGACCAAAAAAAACAACAACAACCACGGTTCCCGAAAAAGGCCAACCCCCGCTTTGCGGGGAAAAATGGCCTCTAAAGGTGGTTAAATGGAGACCTGGAGGGCTATCGGGGCCACGTGGATGCCAGAATGCGGCAACAGAGTGAGGAATGGGGACTCCTTAAACAACAGGGGGGTGAATTGGCTGAAGAGGTAATGGGGCTGGAAGCCCGCGTAACCGAGCAGGAGCGGGGGTTAATTGAAAAAGGCCTGTGGGGACCGCAAATGGATAATGAACGAGTGAGTGATTTGATGCAGGAGCGACTGGAGACCTGGGACAATACCATCAAGGCAGAGCTGGCTCGGGTCCAAGAAAGCCTAAGGGAAGAGGTGAGTTGGTCCGTTAAGCATCTCCAGGACGAGATTAAGGTGACCCAGGAGACCCTCACCACGAGCCACATTTGGACACCAGAGGCTCCAAAACTGAATACCAGGGAAGGAAGGGGGGGGGGGGGGTGTTTTGGCCCCGGGCTGGATTTGGACAGGGAGGAATCGGGGAATAGAGTCTCTGGAAAAACAATCTCCCTCGTACATTTTGATGGATCAGGGAGTCTAGAGGCTTTCCTGACACAATTCAAGTGCGTGTCTCAGATCAATGGTTGGAGGGAGCGGGAGCGCATGGGGAATCTGGTGGCGACTGCGGGGGTCAGCCGCAGACGTGCTAAACGTATTCCCAGAGGAAATATTGACCAGCAAGGCCATCTGCAAGGCCTTGACCAACAGGTATGGGACAGGTGCAAGGTGCGACCTGGTCAGGGCACAGCTGCTGCATCGCAGGCAAAAGCCTAACAAGACGATGCAGGAGATGGCCCAGGATATTTACCAGTCTGAAGATAGCATACCAGGACCTACCAGCACAGGCGTGGGACAAGCTGGCGATAGAGAAAATTATGGCTGCTCTTCCTGACCCTGACGTCCGGACGCTGGTGGAGTTGCAGGACCCGCCCACGGTGCACCGGGCGGCGGAATGCGCGGCGAGATTGACCTTTTTGAGGAGGTCGAACCGCGCATCAGAGAGGGCACCTGTGACGGTATGGCAGGCAGAGGTGCGGGATCAGGAGGAGAAGTCAGATTATGTAATAGGCCGAATGTTAAGGGGTCCGATCAGCCACCATCTGACACGTTTGACCGGGGGTAAATTTGCAGTGGGTGAGTCATGGCAGTTTGGTCCATGTTTGCCATCAGGACGGCCTGCTTTTCATCGGGTTGGGCCGGGAGTAATGGGTGCTCCACCTGGGTACCAGAGGGGTCCGTAAATGGGAACGTGTTTTAGATGTGGGAGAAGAGGGCACATGCAGAGGGACTGTAGACAACCACCTTGGCAACCACCTCCTAACAGGCTTCACAGCCCAGAAAGGAGGGGGTCCCCAGTGGGTGCACAGGTGCCAGAAAGAGGACCACTACCTAGGCCTGGGCCTGTCGGAATAGTGTTTGGGAAACTAGAATGAGCCGAGCATACGGGGCCATGCTCGGCTGGCAAGTGTGTGGAGAAGCGCCCTCCTTTGGTGAAAGTAGTGAATTGCAGAAAAATTGGCACGGGTAATCTAAGGGTTAAATGCAAAATTGAAGGAGAGTTTTGTGAGGCCGTGGTGGATACTGGAGGCAGTGACACCATTATCAATCCGAGTGTGCTAGACCAGAGTGTTGGAGGCTGGGATAAAATTGATAGGGTAGTAGGACACGGCCTCCAACTGGCTACAGGGGCGATGGCACCAATATTGGGACGCTGAGTGGTGAGGATGGAGATGGGTGGTTCAGAGGTCAACATGGTGGCATGGGTGGCGGAGGTGTGCGATCAGTGTTTGCTGGGATTGAGTTTCCTGGTGGAACACGACTGCCAACTAGACCTCGGGCGTGGTCATATGTGGTTGGGCACTGAGAGGCTGCAGTTGGTTGGACTGGGGGATGACGAGGAGGTGCAGGGAACGTGGCTAGAGGTGCCATGCACTGTGACCGTGCCTCCCAGGTCTGAGACAGTGGTGATGACGGAGTTAGCAGCAGTTGCTCAACCCATTGGCCAGCTGGGGCTAGTGGAGTCGTGGTCCTCGCAGGGGACCGAGGGATTGATGGTGGGTTGCACCCTTGGAGACACCCGTGGGCCTATGTTGGCAGTTAGGCTGCTCAACTTGTCCGTTAGCCCTCGCACTGTAAGGGGTGGAGCCATCGTATCCAAATGCAGTTGTGTAGTAGAGGTCACCGGAGGAAGTGTATCCACATGCTTGCCAGTACAACCGGAAAGAGGGGAAAATTTGGGGAAATGTGATTGGCCAGAGGGAGTGCGGGACATGATGACATGCTCTGAAGAGGGCCTAACATCAGAGCAGGTAGAGACATTGCACAATTTGGTTGGTAAGAACTTGGATGTTTTTTCTCTCTCTCCCGAGGATGTTGGACGCACGAGCCTCGTCAGGCACCAAATTAGTACTGGTGAGGCTCTGCCTGTTCGCCAACCGCCGAGGCGGCTCCCTTTCGCTAAGAAAGAGGAGGCAGAAGAACAGGTGAGCAAAATGGAAAAGCCGGATTTATCGAGCTCTCGGTGAGTTCTTGGGTGTCACCCATTGGGCTGGTGAAAAAGAAGGATGGGACCACTCGTTTCTGTGTGGACTATCGCCAGCTCAATCACGTGACACTCAAAGACTCATACCCCTGCCAAGGATTGATGACACCCTCAATGCCGTTTCTGGCTCAAAATTGTTTTCTACATTGGCGGTGGCATCTACCATTGGTGATTTATTGGCAGGTGTAGATGGATAAAGAGGCGAGAGAGAAAACAGCGTTCACCACAGGCAAGGGTCTCTGGCAGTTTGTAATCATGCCTTTTGGATTGTGCAATGGCCCTGCTATGTTTGAGCGTCTGATGGAACGTGTTTTAATTGGCTTACCATGGCAGTCATGCCTTGTCTATCTGGATGACGTATTGGTCCACGCTCCCACATTTGAACATGCTGCTAAAAATTTGTCAGAGGTATTTGAGAGGTTAAGGGGTGCTGGGTTGAAATTGAATCCAAGCAAGTGTGAAATTTTCAGGAGAGAGGTGACTTACCTGGGTCACGTAATTAGCGAGAGCAGCGTGGCCACTGACCCTGGAAAAGTAAAATCGATAAAAGAGTGGCCCGCCCCCAAAAATGTAAGGGAGGTCAGAGGATTTTTGGGCCTCTGCTCTTACTCCAGGAGATTTGTGGCAAATTTCGCAGAAATTGCAAGACCCTTGCACAAATTGACAGAGAAAGGAGCCCGATTTATTTGGTCAGAGAGCTGCATCGAGGCATTCAGTCACTTAAAACAACGTCTGGTAGATGCCCCAGTTTTGGCATACCCGACGGATGATGGCGATTACATCCTGGACACAGATGCGAGCCAGGAAGGATTGGGAGCTGTGTTGTCACAAATGCAACAGGGAGTCGAGAGCATTTTTGCGTATTACAGTCGGGCACTTTCGAGGCCTGAGCGAAATTATTGCGTTTCCTGCAAAGAACTATTGGCCCTACTGTCTGCAGTTGGACACTTTCACCCTTACCTTTATGTGAGGGAGTTTGTGATCCGAGTGGATCATGCCTCCTTGCAATGGCTTCTTCGGTTCAAAGAGCCAGAGGGACCTTTTGCAAGGTGGCTTGAGAGGCTGCAGCAGTATAATTTCACTGTGCAACATCGGCCTGGCAAAGCACATGCCAATGCAGACGTTCTCTCTCGGCGCCCCTGTTTGGAGGCACAGTGCAAATTTTGGAATAGGCAGGAAGCCAAGTATTCAATTGGGCAGGACCAAATTGATGCATGCCTATATGCAGCGAGAATGACCAGGCGAACTTTGCCACAACCCTCACCTGAATTGGGCGATGTGAATTGGCAAGAGAGTCAAAGGGAGGATCCTGTTTTGGGGGCCCTTTTCCATTGGCTAGAGGAGGACAAAAGCCCTTCTTGGGAGGAGATTGCTCCACTCGGGGCACAGGTAAAGGCCTATTGGGCACAGTGGCAGATGTTGGGGTTGAAAGATGGCCATTTGTATAGGAAATGGGTCACACCAACGGGCGATGTAGCTTCCTGGTTGATAATTGTACCAAACAAATTGAAGGAAGTGGTTATGGGGCACATACATGGGACTAGGACAATGAGACATTTGGGCGTGGCCAAAACTTTGTCCAAATTGCGGCAGAAGTTCTACTGGGTGAATTCAGGCAGGGATATTCAAGATTGGATGAGATCCTGCGACCTCTGCCGCGGTAAGAAGAGTGCGTGCAAGGCCCCGCTCCAGGTGTACAACGTAGGAGCACCACTTGAGCGGGTGGCAGTATATGTGGTGGGGCCCCTGCCAGTCACCCGCCAAGGGAACTGGTACATTATGGTGGCAATGGACTACTTTACCAAGTGGCCAGAAGCCTACCCATTGCCCAACCAGGAAACCCGGCTGGTAGCTCGGGTACTAGTTGAGGGATTCTTCTCCCGATTTGGCATTCCCAGGGAGCTACACACCGACCAGGGCCGGAACTTTGAATCCGCTCTCCTGCGGTCGATGTAAGAAGATCCTCCAAATTCACAAGACCAGGACGACCCCTCTTAGGCCTCAATCGGATGGGATGGTGGAGAGGTTTAACCGGACCCTTTTCACACAATTGGCCCTCTTTACATCTGAAAACCAAGAGGATTGGGACGAGCACCTCCCCTTTATACTGATGGCATACCGGACCGCGCAGCATGCGACCACTCGGTGCAACCCCGCCTTGTTGATGTTCGGTAGGGAGATGCGAGTCCCCACAGATTTGTTGATAGGACCATCACCAGAGGAACCGGGTGAAGCATCTATGGAAAGCTATTCAACCAATTTGAAAAAGAACATAGAAAAGGCTCACGAGTTTGCGAGGAAGCAAATTGGCTTGGCTTCCACGCATATGAAAGTGCGGTATGACGCTCGGGCACACACACCTCGGTTCCTTCCCGGAGACCTTATTTGGCTCTACTGGCCCCGGAGGAAGAAGGGTGTGTGTCCAAAACTCCTCACATTGGAAGGGCCCTGGGGTGGTGCATTGGCAGGTGACTGATGTGGTTTTCAAAATTCAGATGGGCCCGCATACCCTTTCACAGATAGTTCACGGGGATAGATTGAGCTCCTACATGGGTGAGGAGGCTCCTGGGTGGATTGGAAGGGTGAGGGGGAAATTAGGAGTGGTGGATGGCTCTCTTGGACCCGACCAACCTGCAACTACCTGCATTTGAGGTAAGTGTTTGGATGTGTACTGTCCCAGGCTTCAGGACTTGCTATGTAAATTGGGGGACATGTAATTTGGAGTAGGGGGCGGGTGAGAGTGATGACATGGTCGGTGAAGGGAGATGGAATGTGTGCCACACAGTGTCTTGTGGGTGGCGTTTGTTTATGTGTAGAAGTTTGGTGTTTTTATGTGGTCGTGGAGAATGGAAACTGAGAATGAGTGGTGATTATTGTGTTGGAAATGGTTTAGAATGTGATTCAAATGTGAATTGGGGATTTCACATGATAGCAGGCGATGGCAAAATCTTTTTGTACCATCTTCTCATTGAAATGTGTTGAGAATCGAATGGCACCGGGGGAGGAAATGTGTTTTGGCGATTTTGTGGGTGTGAAAGGTGTGCGTGTCCGCAGGTACAGATCAAGCTCTGAGGAGCGATGACTGCAGCCCCCCTCTGCGGCAATTACCCCTGACAGCCAGTGGTGACTAGAAATTGGAGCCCGTCGGTGGAGAGTCTGTTTGGGTGCCCTGGGGTGGAAGACTCCCGGCGACCCGTGTGCTGTGCGTAAACAGGGGAAAACAGAGCCTGGAGTGTGGAGACCCCCACCGGCGGGGTAACGGCGGAAAGGGCTGTTTGACTGTCACGGGGCCAAGAGGTAAAGGGGGGGGGGGGGGGCAATGAATTTGTAAGTCGAGTGACTTTTGTTGAACTGCGGGCACCACAGCCTGAAGCGCCCCCACCATCTTGATTGTGCGGTACCTCCCCGCTGCCTAGTTGAGAGCAACACACACATGTTTTTTTTTACATCAATGCCATGGTTCTGAAAGGGGAGGGGTGAAATACTATGTTCAAAAAGTATCCGACCTTTATTTTTCGTGCGTAAAAAAAAAGAAGCTAGGGAGGCGTTGATTGGTGCACGTATGTAGGCGATCCTAATGCGCAGGCGTGAATTTTCTCCCACCTGCAGAAGCTGTCATTCGACGGCAGACCGCCGATGTGTGAGGACATGTAAGTGAGCGCCGTCGGATTTTCGTTTTTGACAAAATGACGGAAAAACTTGAACAATGCTACTGCATCAAATTTTGTGTAAAGCTTGGCGATTCCCAAGTGGAAACGATCCGCAAGATTCAACACCGTTCATTCCATTATGAAGGAGGATTTGGGCTTCAGGAGAATCTCAGCGAAGTTCGTACCAAAGCTGCTAACGATTGAGCAGAAGCCACTCCGTTTGGAGATCGCACAGGACATGCTGGAGACTGTGAACAGCGATCCCAGCTTCCTCAACACAGTGATCACTGGCGATGAGTCCTGGGTTTATGGGTACGACCCAGAAACCAAGTTGCAGTCATCACAATGGAAGCATCCAACATCCCCGAGGCCAAAAAAAGCAAGGCAGGTCCGCAGCAATGTCAGTCATGCTGACCGTCTTCTTCGACTCCAGAGAAGACATCATGCGGAATGCGATGGACCAGCTGCGCGCCATCCCAAAAGAGGCGTTCCAGCGCTGCTTCCGACAGTGGCAGAACCGTTGGGAGAAGTGTGTGGCAGCCCAAGGAGACTACTTTGAACGAGATTATTATAAAAAATTTTTTATCTGGATGCGAGTATCTTTTATGAACAAAGGTCGGATACTTTTTGAACACACTACGTATGTCCTTTATTGAGTTAGTGTTGTAAGGATTTATGGAATGTGTATGAGTGGTTATTGGTGTGTGTTGAATGAATGTGGGCGAAATCCACTGAGCCATGTCACTCACCTCTAACACCAGGACAGGGCCTGCGGAAATTTAGGGGTGCATTCGGATGGCCCCGCAGGTAAGGTTGCGTTTTGTGGCTTCCACCGGGGGATGCGATCTTTAGACTGGGGTTTGTACAAATGTTTTATTAGAGTTTTGAATTTTGCAAGTTTTTTTGAGTAAGGTAAGGTTTGTGGTTAAGTAGGTTTGCATGTGTTGTTTGTTTCCTCCCTCCGCAGGAACAACGAATTCTAATCATTGTAAATATTTGACTGCATGATTGTTAAGGGGATTAGCATGTTGAGGAGCATAGGTAGGTAGCTTCAGCTCACTTCCCACAGCCCTCCTGATTTATTTCATAGGCTAATTAAGTGTGAGACAGTAAGTGCTAAGACTGGAATGGTAGCGCCTGCAGTGAACCTCCGACAGTAGGGGCTACGGTTCCAGGGGAGGGGGTGGGGGGGCTGTGTTATGAAGTTTGGGGTAGGGGAATATATAGATTTAGGTAGACCTGAATAGGTATCATGCTTCGTCTGTCGAGTTAGAACGATATCGATGTAATAAGTCCTGTTAGCCCGGTTTGTCGGATCAAGTGTGTACCTGTGATCATACGAGGATGATCCGGTGATAGGTAGAATAGCGACTAAGATAATTCCCCTGTGTGTCAGACCTGGTGATCAATCCATTGTCCCGTATGGCAATGCACTCTTATAGACACACTTAGCTAGGTCCTTAGCTGCACACATTAATTAATTTCCCTCTCACACAATAAGATTTACAGGAAGAAGAGGCAGGAAGCCAGATCGGGGCACCGCCGATGGGGCCGCAGCCAGCCACAGCAACACACATTGGCCAGGCAGGCTGAGAGCCACGTCCAGGGAGGACTCGTGATTGGCCAGGGGAGGGGCAAGCAAAGAGCATGCCACCGATTGGCAGAGCAGGGAAGGACGTGTGATTGGTCGGGGAAGGGACAACAAGCTTCTCCGTGATTGGTCGGGGAAGGGACAACAAGCTTCCTCGTTATTGGGGGTAAGGAAGGTGAAGGAGCGACACACTGATTGGCCACCAACCGATGACACCATGGCCAATCAGGGCGGAAGGCGCGAAAGACTACCAAGAAACGACGCATTGGTTTGAGGAGGAAACGCCAGGGAAGACGGAGGACATCCGATAAAAGAGAGTGGAGACCGACATTTCTCTCTTCGCCTCTGCCTCTCTTCCCTTCTTGCCGTCTTTTGTGCATGGACCTGTTCTTGCCTTTGGACTTTGGTGGAGAGACCAGCGCCGACAATCATCTTCCCCTGTTGTTCGTGCTCCTGGTGCCTGCGTGCTGTGCTGTGTGGCGCGGGACGGACCGTGCAGCGAGGGGTGTTCGCGCCAACGCCCGAGCGGTTCGCGCCAACCGGAGCGCGGTCGGACGACTGCTCTTGGAGCTGACCATCCCGGACAATTCCTGATGACCACATCCAGACAGATAAGCCCAAACACGAATGCTAACACGACGTTTTCTTTGTTGCATTCCTCCATTGTTTTGTATCTGAAGTCGGTGTGGGGACGTCTCGATTTAGGACATTTAATTACCGGCGCGTTCTTGTTATTGGCATATGTGGCAATAAAGCCTTGTTCTTTTGCACTTAAATACCGTTTCATGTGAATTATTTTCCACAGGGAGAATACATCGTCGGGGTCGTGAAGGAAAGCCGCGGCATTTGCCCCCATCCCCCGCTTCTCGCGTTTGATCCGCCATTGATTTGATTGTCGCCTCATCTATCTATAATTCCAGTAATCTCTGTACGTTTGTACGTTTGTCTGTGACCGCTGTTTCTCGACAACCACGGGTCCGATATACTTTTAACTTGCCAGGTATATTGCTGGGGACCCGAGGATGTGCCTTTTCAAGGTTTCATATTAATCGGACAATTACTTACCGAGCTATGTCCAAAAAACGATTCAACCAATCAGAGAGCAGCGAACTATCGCGTGTGCCGAACGTGGCGGACACACTCTGCCTCGGATGGCACATTTGAGAGCGTATTCATTTATTTCACGTTTGCAAACTATGTTGGCGCTATGTTGGCGTTAAACTATGTTTTAAAACTAATAAAAACGAATTTGCGATTCATTCGCTTTCCTGCGCGTTTGTGCACGCGATGGCGATTTCTTTACCAAACTCCGGAAGCCGTTCGCTTTGGACCAAACCATTTCATGTAAATAGAGGGGGGGGATTGTCACCACTCGCAAGCCGTTCGCTTTGGACCAAACCATTTCATGTAAATAGAGGGGGGGGGATATAATTTTAGATATATATATAGTACGGGCATGCCCTAGTTAGCTCAATTCCATCTGTGGACGTTCTGTCTTCACAGAGCGTCCACACGACAATAACATGATGTACACCCTCATACACCTGTAATAATATGATGTACACCCTCATACACCTATAATAACATGATGTACACCTTCATACACCTGTAATAACATGATGTACACCTTCATACACCTATAATAACATGAAGACTCATCTTATCTGTATAATAGTGTATATCAAGTACACTCACCCCTCCTCCTGATTCCCTCTCATCCCTCATCCTGATCCCCACTCATCCCTCTTCCTGATTCCCTCTCATCCCTCGTCCTGATCCCCACTTATTCCTCTTCCTGAACCATGCTCATCCCCCCTTCTGATTCCCTCTCATCCCTCATCCTGATCCCCGCTCACCCCTCCTCCTGAACCATGCTCACCCCTCCTGCTGATCCCGTTCACCCCTCCTCCTGCTCCCCGCTAACCCCTCATCCTGATCCTCACTCACTCCTCATCCTGATCCTCACTCACCCCTCCTCCTGATCCCCGCTCACCCCTCCTCCTGAACCATGCTCACCCCTCCTGCTGATCCCGTTCACCCCTCCTCCTGCTCCCCGCTAACCCCTCCTCCTGCTCCCCACTCACCCCTCATCCTGATCTTCACTCAACTCTCCTGCTGATCCCGCTCACCCCTCCTCCTGTGCCCTGCTCATCCCTCATCCTGATTCCCTCTCATCCCTCATCTTGATCCCTGCTCACTCCTCATGCTGATCCCGCTCACCCCTCCTCCTGTGCTCTGCTCACCCCTCCTCCTGCGCCACGCATCCCTCCTACTGTGCCCTGCTCATTCCTCCTGTTTCCCTCTCATCCCTCATCCTGATCCACACTGACCCCTCCTCCTGATCCCGCTCACCCCTCCTGATCCCGCTCACCCCTCCTCCTGATCCCCCTCACTCCTTCTGCTGATCACGCTCACCCCACCTGCTGATCACGCTCAACCCTCGTCCTGATCCCGCTCACCCCCCCTCCTGATCCCGCTCACTCCTTCTGCTGATCCCGCTCACCCCTCCTCCTGATCGCACTCACCTCTCCTCCTGATCCCACTCACCCCTCCTGCTGATCACGCTCATCCCTCATTTTATTCTACTTCACCAGTCCTCCTGCGCCCCTCTCACATTCCCACTTGCTTTCCATGTTCACTAGAACCTTCTTATCACATCACTATTCCATTTCCTCATCCCATTATTTCACTTCTCAATTTTCCTTTTCTTTTCTGCCTTATTCTCTCAACATTTCTTTCAACACCGGTTGATTTCTCCATTCTCTATAATATATTTCCTTATAATTTATACAGAATTCCCCAAACCATGCACACTTTTTAGCAGCGACAGCAGTGGCTGTGGTCAGCATGACGTTCCTTGTCTCCTTCCCACCAAATGCTCCACCAAGTCGTTTCACTGTACATTTCACATGGTTGCAAGGGATTCCAAGAACTCTTGCTACTGATTGCTGTTAGGGAATGTGGGGGAAGAAAGGCAGAGAAAATTTAAGAGGTGAGAATGTTCTGGCAGAACTTGGTACTTCCAAGATCCAGACTCAATTACCATTCCAACATCCAGTCACAGCTTGGGCATAATATAATAATCGGGTGTTATTGAATGGAATTCATCAATCAACACCATAATATACTGAAAATTAAGCAAACAGGAAGGTTGGCCACTTAACAAAAAACACAATATAGCATACTGAGTGTATTGAAGTTGACAACAGTCAACCATTGTGTCGACAGCAGTGACGCCAAGAGTTTGCACAGCTGAGTTTCTCTTTTACTGGAGGATCAGGACGATGGGACAATTACAGGTTGTGCCAAAAGTGATTTTTCTTCAGAAATGTATTCTTGAGGATTTAAAAAACAAATTGGCTCAAAACACACGAAACAAATTTGCCCCCTTATGCCCCTGGCTCTCCCTTTGTCCCCCAGTGCCCTCTGAGACGGGTGCATCAACTTCCATGTTTAAGGATCGATTCTTACATAGAATGATGTGTCATATGAAAGCTCTTCTCAAGACCAAACAAGATAATAAATCAGTTATTTAGAAATGAGCAAAACTCATCATTTGCCAAACTTTCATTAATTTTTGTATGGGTTTCAATATTGCAACATATTCTCAGACAACAAAAGAAAAATCGGAATTCATGTGCAAGCCTCATTGAGGGCATAGGCTGAGGTTCGAGCACCGCACTTCTTCCTTCTTGCAGCGACACCTTGCTGTGTCACTCCCCATCTTACGAGCGCATTGGATAAACGCCTTTGCCACTTTAGAGAGAGAGGGCTTCATGATCCACTGCGGTGCCCATCCCTTACCCACTTCTGTCTTCTTCCACCCAAACTTGGCTGGCGACACTTCTGGGAGCAATTGTTCAACAGAGGACATCAAAATTCTGGCCTGAAATATGGAGTGTCTTGTGTATGGGAGAAGGGCGTCTTTTGTGGGAGGAATTTGAGACATATCCCTACTTCCTTGGCAGACTGCATTCTTCCTGAAGATGTTGATGTCGTGTGCATCTTCTTCTCTTGAGTCGTACACCTTGACGACAAACTTCTGGATTTCTCCAAAGAGATTACAATCCGCCTCAACCTCCATGAAGTGTTCCACCTGCCGCAACACTTCGGTGAACCAGGGGTTCTATTCAAGGTGTTGGCACACCTTGCCCGTTCCTCGAAAGGAAGATGTAACATCATAGCGGGTGAATGCATGGAAGAGAGGGAGAGCCTTCACCATCGGTCCAGAGAATCGCAGAGCTCTTCGATGTTGATCCAAATAAGGTTTTCACCAGTGATGAACTGGATCCAAATCCAAAGTCTATCCGAATGTACTAACTGCACATAATTGCCACCACGTCAGTGTCCCCTGTTCGGATTCTCACAGAAATCGTCCCCTGTCAGACCACATTCATGAGGTGGACCATAATACAGCTGTCTGCCACTTCGCAATTACAGTTTACCTCCATCTGGACACTTGATCTAATGTGGATGACCGATGAGGAAGAGGTGATGAAGAGGCCTTTGTGTGTTGGGATTTGGATCTTGGATCCAGCTGTGATAAGTAGATGGTTTGACCAGCTGTGGTAAGTAGATGGTTTGAATCTTCCTTATTGTTAAGTCTCTCAAGAACACTGCAAAGTTGGTTTGAATTCGAACCTTCTTTGTCATGCATTGCCTCATTCCGGTTCCTCTCACGTCTCTTATCACTCCTTTCACACTCTCCTTAAAGTAGCAATCAAAGATCACATCCAAGCGCATGCAGGAGATCCGACTTACTCATGGCCAGCAACAGTGAGAGCTGCTGGAATTTCCTCCAACATATTCAGAATAAAAAACCACTTGCAGATCCTCATGTCATGTTGTGAAGAACATCACCAAGGCACCCAGCAAGGATGCATGGCCCTTGGACATCCGGGCTTTCTGTTCCGCTGCTGTTTCCTTCCTTGACAGCTTCCCCTGGTTTAGCTTCAGATTTCTCACAGCTTGCTTCAGGACACCGGTTTCTTGGATCAGCTTGGTGAAGCCTTCGTATTGCTTCGGAGCTGCCTCTTCAAACTGGAACATATCTTGTGTGCCATTTTCGCTTTGACATACTCGTCCATCTAGAGCAGGGGTTCTTAACCTGTGATCCACGGACCCCTTTGAAGTCCGTGGATGGGCTTCAGGGGGTCCGTGAACCAGGCGCATAAAAATTATTTAAAATTTATTTTCGCGAGCTTTTTATAAAAGGTTTTATTTTTTGTCTATGTACAGGATGTTATGTACTTATTCTTTCTTACTGAAGACTAGTAGATCTGTAAGGTAGGTTGAAATGGGATGATACTGAGTGTACAGTCAGGTAACATACAGTTGTCATCGTCGTCAAGTTATAACTTCAAGAATAGTTCCCGTCGATAGAAATTGAAGAAAATGTCCCCTGCCCCAGATTTTAGCGCTGGCCGCTGGACCTCGTGTTTACAGTTTGGTATCGTCGTTTGCACGACCGCCACCCAGTGCCACTCCATAATCAAGTGCTTATTTCTCACTTTACACGACTTGTCACGACTCAGGAATCTTCTCATTTACTGGTGAGGTTTAAAACTTTATAGGAAATATCGCTGTTTTTGCGTGAACAAGGTTCCCTCTTGGGATTACCTGTGGCACCAAAGGTGGATTGGGGTTATGATTTCACCCCCGTTTGTCTGTATGTTTGTCTGTCTGTGAACAGAATATCTCAAAAAGTTATGGACATATTCAGAAGAAATTTGGTGGACAGGTTGGGTGCATGACGAGGATGAATTGATTAGATTTTCATGAAGATCTGGATCCGGTTCTGGATACTAGAATTTCAAAAGTGATTCTTCACCTTTAGAGATGAGGCCAAAAGCGATTTATAGTACTATATCTCAAAAAGTTATGGATGGATTATGACAAAACTTGGTCGATGAGTAGGGTAGATGACATGAACATGCCAATTCGATTTTGGTTAAGGTCCAGATGCAGATCCGGTCTTTCAATTGGATACAAATCATAAACTGTTTTGCCTGGTGGACGTATGTGTTCTGCAAAGTACCATTCCTTACTGTCCATGACTCCCTTTTCATTGCAACTGGAAATACCAGAACATTCCGCAGCCTCCTCTTGGTCTGTATTGTCACATCTTTGTCTTTCCAGATCTTTGTGAATCCTGACATTGCTGTTTTTCCCAATTCTACCCATCCATTAAATTATACTCTGCGTTCTCCAGTTAATTCAGTCTTAGAACCCAGGAAATGAAACTTTTCACAAACACAATATGTTTCCACAAATACAATATAATACTTTGCACAAACATACAACTTTCCACAAACAAAGCACAATATGCTGTGTTTATCATGTGTATCATGTCAAAACTACATGTTGTGCTGTGTGACATTCCCTGTACTGGTTTGGTGGTGAAGCGAATGTTTTTTGGGTTCGCACAACGTAAAGATGCCTATTGCGTAAAGCCACACACTAACATGCCACACACCAGCACATCACCAACCACCAGCTTATCGTTTAATATCATGTTTGATAACCCGTTATTTTACCTGTTCGAAATTCACACTCTGTGTTGTTGATATGATCTCCATGGTTCCATTCTCCAGGTCTGGAATTGCAATAGCTGCATGTGTTTCCAAATAGAAATGTTCTTGCCCACCTAGGCGTACCTCACCTAGAGTGAAAAGGTGCACTGATAACATATCAAACGATCTGCCATGATACAAGGGCTTATCAATGGAGTTTTCAATAATCAACCTTAACATGCATTTAGATGACTCTTTTTGACAAGGATTGACTTCCGGTTTCCAGTTCCTTGAGCTTGGTTGGCCGTTTTTTGACTGTCAAGTTTCCTCAAAGTTAAGTACTCCCGGTAGTTTTGTCGAGTTTTTGTTGTTGTTTTTTCTGCATGGTTCCAGCTTGATTTTTGTTTAAAAACTTGAGCAAATTTGGAAGAATTCGTCGGATATTCGTGCCGTGTTTTCAGCCCTAATTTTTCCTCGTCCGAGTCCACATACGTTGTTTCACTTGTCTTTTCTCCGTACCACCTTCAGCCTTTTTTTTCCACAGTTCCCTTATTTCTCCTTCTTATTCTCCTTCAAATTCCCCCAACATTAACCCTTGTTAGTGTTTGGGGCAAAAAAAAAAAAAATTATATATATATATTGTTGCGAATATGGAATTTGGCCTCCATATCCGCTTGTAAATATTCCCCTATTTCCCCAATACTCCCCAACTATCCCCAATCCCCCATTCCCTAGTCCCATTGTCTGTAAACAACACTCTGTAGAACCGACCTTCCCCTTTATCCCCCATTAAATGTCGTGCCCAGGTCCACCGCATCTCACGTAGACAACTTTCGGACATCTTGCTAGTTATTCTTAGTCTATGTCAGTTAAGGACTCCTTTCCATTAATTCTGACTCTTCGTTGCACCAGAATGTGATTATATGGCACCAGTAGTGAGTTTAGGACCTTCCCATACCTCCTTCCATCTTCTTCCCCAAACAACAACAACAACAACAACTACAGCTACAACAACAACAACAACTACAGCTACAACAACAACTACAACCACGGCGCGCGGGGGGAGTGTGCGTCCTCCCACCAGCTCGGTTAGCCGCCATGACCATGCGCTCCACGGGGTTACCACGAAGGGGCTCCCTGTCAGCCCCTCGTCAAGGGCGGAGCCGGTAACCCCCCCGCATGCACCCAATGAGAAGCAACGAGCCGATTCCATCTGGGGCGGAGCTAACGAGCCGAGGGCGTGTCACTCCCCGCCGGATATACGCAGCGACTTACCGGATGTGAGGTCAGATGCGCCCCGAGCTTGAGAAGACAAGAGAGCCACCTCCGAGCGCTGAGAGACCTCCTGCATCTTTTGGGCCGCGCTATCCTGTCCCTGAGCACAAGGTGCACCTTGTGCTGGCCATCGAATACCCGCTTTCCTTGCCATCAATCCCCGTGTGAGTCAGTTTTTGTCCTGTTTCTCTGTGGTCTGTCGGGAATAATATAAGATTGTGTCTAAGTGCCTATCTTCCTTTGCTGTCCCTCTTGTAGTTGTAATCTAACCTTCCGAACGAATATAACCTCCTCCGGAGGTCTTGAGAACCGTATCCCTGGTGTCGTGTCATTTTAATCCCAGCCGTGTGTCTTTTCCTTCATTGACCTAGCGTAGCGCGATTAGTCAACGTTCGGGTATAATCGGGTAACTTGTGCAGACGTGGTCATACCAAACCGCTCGGTAAATAACATCCACCACCACGTCTAACAATATCTTCTAGCTTTTGCTTTACTCTTCTCTCTTTTTCTTCCTCTTCTACTTCTTTACCTAACCCACAATAGTAATAACTGATAAATATATTTTAAAAAAGGCAACCGCTCACGCTGAACCTACCAAATGCTTTTATACACCTCCACATCTTACCCTGAGGTATTCACAGTGCCATTTAAAATGTTTCAATTTCCTTTTTGTCCCATGTTGAATTCTCTATTCTATTATAATTCACTCTTCTTTATCCTCTTCAAAAGTTTGTTTTAAACAAATCCTCCCACTATACCAACACATACTGTTCTTCCTTTCGACATTCCCTAAACCCGCCTTTGTGTCACCCCAACTGTAACATTTTCAAACGTACATCCGACTTGAACGTTTCAAGAACCCAAACTCGTAATGGATGTTTGTATTTAATTAATCGCTCATTTTGTACAACACACCAGCGTCCCACTCCATGTCCCCTCCCTCTACTCCTTCCTACCCCCATTCATCACGACATTTCCCCTACCCCTCCCTTTCAAACTTCCCCCTCCCCATTCAAATCTCCTTCCTCACCCCTCCCCTGCAAAACTCCCCCTTCAAATCTCCCCCATCACCGCTCCCCATTCAAGTGTCCCCTCTCACCGCGCCTCCTCATAGTTGCCTAACTCATCCACAAAGCTGCCTCTTCTGCGCTTCCTCTCTCGTCCAACTCATTCCTCCACCTCCTCCAATTCTTTGCTTAACTCTGTCCACCCCCTCCCCCTTCACTCTGCCTCTGGAACAAGCTCCCTCACTCTCTTCAACCCCTCTCCTCCCTCCAGGTCTTTAAAACAGCTGTTCACCACCATCTCTTCCCCCATCCAAAACCTTAGGCTTTTCTACCCCTGTCAATACACCCCAAATCCACCTTTTTCAAATTCCGTTTTTCTTTCCTGAAATTCCTAGCAGTGTCCATTTGTTTTATACCGTGTACGTGTACCTTCCCTTCCCCCATCCCTACCTCACCCTCCCCAACCCTCTCTCTTCCACAGATCTACCACTGTGCTTGTTCTCTGCTGCTGCTGTTGTGCTTGTTCTCTGCTGCTGCTGTTGTGCTTCCCTCTCTGTCCCTTCCCTCTTGTCTCCTGCTCCCTTTATCATATGTTTTTTTTTGTCGTTGTTGTATACAAGATCGAGGCTCGTGTAAGAGATAAATAACATTAATCACATAAAAAAAACGGACACACAAAACATACAATAAAGGGAGCGGGAGCCAAGATGGGGAGAGAGAGGGAAGCACACAAGTACAACAGCAGAGACCAGGGACATTGGGAGATCTGTGGGAGGGAGAGGGATTGGGGGGGGTGGGGTGGGAGGGAGCAGGAATGGGAACCGGGGAAAGGGGGGGGGGGGAGGGTGGGAGAGGTATAAAACACATGGATACTGCTCGGACTTCCAGGAAAGAAGTCAGTCTTTCAAAAAAGTGGATTTGGGGTGAATTAACGGGGGTAGAAAAGATCAAGGTTTTGGATGGGGGAAGATAAGAGATGGTGGTGAACAGCTGTCTGAAAGACAAACACCAGAAAGAGATTTGACCAGACGCCACCAGGAGGAAGGAGACATTTGGAGGAGACATTTTGATTTGGAGGAAGGAGACAGGTTTGAGAGTTCAGTCTTGAGAGTAGAGAGATATTGTTTCCTGACTTAAAGATTTCTATGTGTTTTCTGTTTATGTCTTGGTGTTTTATTTGTTTCTCTTATACGAGCCTCGACTTTGTATACAAAAAAAGGATTTTCAGTAATCTTAACTGTCTGCCATTAAATATCTCACAGTGGTAAATACACACTACCATATAAGGTTCATTCATTCACGCATGACGTTTTATAAAATTATCTTACTTGCTGGACAAGGCAAGAAATAAATGATATACGTGGATTATAGTGACATTACACACAGAATATGAGATTGACAAATAAACACAGAATATGAGATTGACAAATAAACACAGAATATGAGATTGACAAATAAACACAGAATATGAGATTGACAAATAAACACAGAATATGAGATTGACAAATAAACACAGAATATGAGATTGACAAATAAACACAGAATATGAGATTGACAAATAAACACAGAATATGAGATTGACAAATAAACACAGAATACGAGATTGACAAATAAACACAGAATATGAGATTGACAAATAAACAGAATATGAGATTGACAAATAAACACAGAATATGAGATTGACAAATACACACAGAATATGAGATTGACAAATACACACAGAATATGAGATTGACAAATAAATACAGAATATGAGATTGACAAATAAACACAGAATATGAGATTGACAAATAAACACAGAATATGCGATTGACAAATAAACACAGAATATGAGATTGACAAATAAACACAGAATATGAGATTGACAAATAAACACAGAATATGAGATTGACAAATAAACACAGAATATGAGATTGACAAATAAATACAGAATATGAGATTGACAAATAAACACAGAATATGAGATTGACAAATAAACACAGAATATGAGATTGACAAATAAATACAGAATATGAGATTGACAAATAAATACAGAATATGAGATTGACAAATAAATACAGAATATGAGATTGACAAATAAATACAGAATATGAGATTGACAAATAAACACAGAATATGAGATTGACAAATAAACACAGAATATGCGATTGACAAATAAACACAGAATATGAGATTGACAAATAAACACAGAATATGAGATTGACAAATAAACACAGAATATGAGATTGACAAATAAACAGAATATGAGATTGACAAATAAACACAGAATATGAGATTGACAAATAAACAGAATATGCGATTGACAAATAAACACAGAATATGAGATTGACAAATAAACACAGAATATGAGATTGACAAATAAACACAGAATATGAGATTGACAAATAAATACAGAATATGAGATTGACAAATAAACACAGAATATGAGATTGACAAATAAACAGAATATGCGATTGACAAATAAACACAGAATATGAGATTGACAAATAAACACAGAATATGAGATTGACAAATAAACACAGAATATGAGATTGACAAATAAATACAGAATATGAGATTGACAAATAAACACAGAATATGAGATTGACAAATAAACACAGAATATGAGATTGACAAATAAACACAGAATATGAGATTGACAAATAAACACAGAATATGAGATTGACAAATAAACACAGAATATGAGATTGACAAATAAACACAGAATATGAGATTGACAAATAAACACAGAATATGAGATTGACAAATAAATACAGAATATGAGATTGACAAATAAACACAGAATATGAGATTGACAAATAAACACAGAATATGAGATTGACAAATAAATACAGAATATGAGATTGACAAATAAATACAGAATATGAGATTGACAAATAAACACAGAATATGAGATTGACAAATAAACACAGAATATGAGATTGACAAATAAACACAGAATATGAGATTGACAAATAAATACAGAATTATGAGATTGACAAATAAACACAGAATATGAGATTGACAAATAAACACAGAATATGAGATTGACAAATAAACACAGAATATGAGATTGACAAATAAACACAGAATATGAGATTGACAAATAAACACAGAATATGAGATTGACAAATAAACACAGAATATGAGATTGACAAATAAACACAGAATATGAGATTGACAAATAAACACAGAATATGAGATTGACAAATAAACACAGAATATGCGATTGACAAATAAACACAGAATATGAGATTGACAAATAAACACAGAATATGAGATTGACAAATAAACACAGAATATGAGATTGACAAATAAACACAGAATATGAGATTGACAAATAAACACAGAATATGAGATTGACAAATAAACACAGAATATGAGATTGACAAATAAACACAGAATATGAGATTGACAAATAAACACAGAATATGAGATTGACAAATAAACAGAATATGAGATTGACAAATAAACACAGAATATGAGATTGACAAATAAACAGAATATGAGATTGACAAATAAATACAGAATTATGAGATTGACAAATAAACACAAAATATGAGATTGACAAATAAACACAGAATATGAGATTGACAAATAAATACAGAATATGAGATTGACAAATAAATACAGAATATGAGATTGACAAATAAACACAGAATATGAGATTGACAAATAAACACAGAATATGAGATTGACAAATAAACACAGAATATGAGATTGACAAATAAACACAGAATATGAGATTGACAAATAAACACAGAATATGCGATTGACAAATAAACACAGAATATGAGATTGACAAATAAACACAGAATATGAGATTGACAAATAAACACAGAATATGCGATTGACAAATAAACACAGAATATGAGATTGACAAATAAACACAGAATATGAGATTGACAAATAAACACAGAATATGAGATTGACAAATAAACACAGAATATGAGATTGACAAATAAACACAGAATATGAGATTGACAAATAAACACAGAATATGAGATTGACAAATAAACACAGAATATGAGATTGACAAATAAACACAGAATATGAGATTGACAAATAAACAGAATATGCGATTGACAAATAAACACAGAATATGAGATTGACAAATAAACACAGAATATGAGATTGACAAATAAACACAGAATATGAGATTGACAAATAAATACAGAATATGAGATTGACAAATAAACACAGAATATGAGATTGACAAATAAACACAGAATATGAGATTGACAAATAAACACAGAATATGAGATTGACAAATAAACACAGAATATGAGATTGACAAATAAACACAGAATATGAGATTGACAAATAAACACAGAATATGAGATTGACAAATAAACACAGAATATGAGATTGACAAATAAATACAGAATATGAGATTGACAAATAAACACAGAATATGAGATTGACAAATAAACACAGAATATGAGATTGACAAATAAATACAGAATATGAGATTGACAAATAAATACAGAATATGAGATTGACAAATAAACACAGAATATGAGATTGACAAATAAACACAGAATATGAGATTGACAAATAAACACAGAATATGAGATTGACAAATAAATACAGAATTATGAGATTGACAAATAAACACAGAATATGAGATTGACAAATAAACACAGAATATGAGATTGACAAATAAACACAGAATATGAGATTGACAAATAAACACAGAATATGAGATTGACAAATAAACACAGAATATGAGATTGACAAATAAACACAGAATATGAGATTGACAAATAAACACAGAATATGAGATTGACAAATAAACACAGAATATGAGATTGACAAATAAACACAGAATATGCGATTGACAAATAAACACAGAATATGAGATTGACAAATAAACACAGAATATGAGATTGACAAATAAACACAGAATATGAGATTGACAAATAAACACAGAATATGCGATTGACAAATAAACACAGAATATGAGATTGACAAATAAACACAGAATATGAGATTGACAAATAAACACAGAATATGAGATTGACAAATAAACACAGAATATGAGATTGACAAATAAACACAGAATATGAGATTGACAAATAAACACAGAATATGAGATTGACAAATAAACAGAATATGAGATTGACAAATAAACACAGAATATGAGATTGACAAATAAACAGAATATGAGATTGACAAATAAATACAGAATTATGAGATTGACAAATAAACACAAAATATGAGATTGACAAATAAACACAGAATGAGATTGACAAATAAATACAGAATATGAGATTGACAAATAAATACAGAATATGAGATTGACAAATAAACACAGAATATGAGATTGACAAATAAACACAGAATATGAGATTGACAAATAAACACAGAATATGAGATTGACAAATAAACACAGAATATGAGATTGACAAATAAACACAGAATATGCGATTGACAAATAAACACAGAATATGAGATTGACAAATAAACACAGAATATGAGATTGACAAATAAACACAGAATATGCGATTGACAAATAAACACAGAATATGAGATTGACAAATAAACACAGAATATGAGATTGACAAATAAACACAGAATATGAGATTGACAAATAAACACAGAATATGAGATTGACAAATAAACACAGAATATGAGATTGACAAATAAACACAGAATATGAGATTGACAAATAAACACAGAATATGAGATTGACAAATAAACACAGAATATGAGATTGACAAATAAACACAGAATATGAGATTGACAAATAAATACAGAATATGAGATTGACAAATAAACACAGAATATGAGATTGACAAATAAACACAGAATATGAGATTGACAAATAAACACAGAATATGAGATTGACAAATAAACACAGAATATGAGATTGACAAATAAACACAGAATATGAGATTGACAAATAAACACAGAATATGAGATTGACAAATAAATACAGAATATGAGATTGACAAATAAACACAGAATATGAGATTGACAAATAAATACAGAATATGAGATTGACAAATAAACAGAATATGAGATTGACAAATAAACACAGAATATGCGATTGACAAATAAACACAGAATATGCGATTGACAAATAAACACAGAATATGAGATTGACAAATAAACACAGAATATGAGATTGACAAATAAACACAGAATATGAGATTGACAAATAAACAGAATATGAGATTGACAAATAAACACAGAATATGCGATTGACAAATAAACACAGAATATGAGATTGACAAATAAACACAGAATATGAGATTGACAAATAAACACAGAATATGAGATTGACAAATAAACACAGAATATGAGATTGACAAATAAACACAGAATATGAGATTGACAAATAAACACAGAATATGAGATTGACAAATAAATACAGAATATGAGATTGACAAATAAACACAGAATATGAGATTGACAAATAAACACAGAATATGCGATTGACAAATAAACACAGAATATGAGATTGACAAATAAATACAGAATATGAGATTGACAAATAAACACAGAATATGAGATAGACAAATAAATACCGAATATGAGATTGACAAATAAACACAGAATATGAGATTGACAAATAAACACAGAATATGAGATTGACAAATAAATACAGAATATGAGATTGACAAATAAATACAGAATATGAGATTGACAAATAAACAGAATATGAGATTGACAAATAAACACAGAATATGAGATTGACAAATAAACAGAATATGAGATTGACAAATAAATACAGAATTATGAGATTGACAAATAAACACAGAATATGAGATTGACAAATAAACACAGAATATGAGATTGACAAATAAACACAGAATATGAGATTGACAAATAAATACAGAATATGAGATTGACAAATAAATACAGAATATGAGATTGACAAATAAACACAGAATATGAGATTGACAAATAAACACAGAATATGAGATTGACAAATAAACACAGAATATGAGATTGACAAATAAACACAGAATATGAGATTGACAAATAAACACAGAATATGCGATTGACAAATAAACACAGAATATGAGATTGACAAATAAACACAGAATATGAGATTGACAAATAAACACAGAATATGAGATTGACAAATAAACACAGAATATGCGATTGACAAATAAACACAGAATATGAGATTGACAAATAAACACAGAATATGAGATTGACAAATAAACACAGAATATGAGATTGACAAATAAACACAGAATATGAGATTGACAAATAAACACAGAATATGAGATTGACAAATAAACACAGAATATGAGATTGACAAATAAACACAGAATATGAGATTGACAAATAAACACAGAATATGAGATTGACAAATAAATACAGAATATGAGATTGACAAATAAACACAGAATATGAGATTGACAAATAAACACAGAATATGAGATTGACAAATAAACACAGAATATGAGATTGACAAATAAACACAGAATATGAGATTGACAAATAAACACAGAATATGAGATTGACAAATAAACACAGAATATGAGATTGACAAATAAACACAGAATATGAGATTGACAAATAAACACAGAATATGAGATTGACAAATAAACACAGAATATGAGATTGACAAATAAACACAGAATATGAGATTGACAAATAAACACAGAATATGAGATTGACAAATGAACACAGAATATGAGATTGACAAATAAACACAGAATATGAGATTGACAAATAAACACAGAATATGAGATTGACAAATAAACACAGAATATGAGATTGACAAATAAATACAGAATATGAGATTGACAAATAAACACAGAATATGAGATTGACAAATAAATACAGAATATGAGATTGACAAATAAACAGAATATGAGATTGACAAATAAACACAGAATATGCGATTGACAAATAAACACAGAATATGAGATTGACAAATAAACACAGAATATGAGATTGACAAATAAACACAGAATATGAGATTGACAAATAAACAGAATATGAGATTGACAAATAAACACAGAATATGAGATTGACAAATAAACAGAATATGAGATTGACAAATAAACAGAATATGAGATTGACAAATAAACACAGAATATGAGATTGACAAATAAACACAGAATATGAGATTGACAAATAAACACAGAATATGAGATTGACAAATTAACAGAATATGAGATTGACAAATAAACACAGAATATGAGATTGACAAATAAATACAGAATATGAGATTGACAAATAAACAGAATATGCGATTGACAAATAAACACAGAATATGAGATTTGTTTTTCATTTGGAGCACCTGTGTGTGGTTGCATCATTTATGTAGGTGCTGGAACTGCATTGGATTCCATCTCAGCCAACCATTTATCAGGGCAGGAATTTGGATTTTAATCAGTGTACCAGGATTTAACCAGAACACTATGGCCTACTCCTTATGAAAGATATCAGCATCTTCAATCTCCACCAGCAGATACGAGTAAACACAATAGCCGGCTTAACATGCCCATTCAAGGGATTCACACCTCGGATCACAACTTTGTGAAACAAGTGCTCGGATGAGAACACCAAGAGTAACAAGACGAATGTACAGAAACTGAATATTAAAATTGTTTTCCACTCCTAACAATTTTTCATGCTTATGTTTTTCTTTTTAACTTTATATTTATATTTTCTGTGTACATACCTATAATCATCGATATGATATCTAGAAAATAAAGGTATAACAGTTGCTTTCTTTTTCTACCAAAAAAACAGGTTTTATCAAATGTTGTAGTTTTCTCTTGTATTATGAGTTGTTTTTCCGACTTCCTACCTTCTAGCAGGTGTTCACAGTTTGCAAATCCTTCGTCCACATTCCCATTCTCTAATGTCA
Source organism: Myxine glutinosa (assembly GCF_964187855.1). NCBI lineage: Eukaryota > Metazoa > Chordata > Myxini > Myxiniformes > Myxinidae > Myxine > Myxine glutinosa. Next base: position 13,859,063 of record NC_136268.1, read on the forward strand.
ATCCCTCCACTTCGTAAAATGACTCATTCTTGATGGCGTCCTATACAGGTGATGAAAACAAAGATCAGAGTATAACTAACAGTGATTGATAAAAAATACATAATGTTAAACAATAAAATTTCAAACCTGAATGTTTGCAGTTGGACAAAACCTCGAGGTGAATGTAATTCTGCAGTTTCTATCTTTATATTTCCAGTCCTGCATATAATTTCACGATGTTACTTTCTATGTCTACTTAAATTGATGATGATGAGCTCGTTTTTGCAGCAGTGAAGTCTTAAAGAAAGTTTTTAATCATTCCACTTGAAGCAAATTAAAGGGAAAGCAAAATTGAACTTTCACACTGAGAGTAAAAACAAAAAGACAATAAGACGTCATGCAGATCACGGTACTTGCAAAATCCACCCTCCTCAAAATAAAAAGTTGCCATGGATACATCAAATAGTCCACTTCATTAAAATTAAAGTTGATGATCTTAATCAAAGCTCAGGTCAATCGGGTTAAAATTGATGATTGTTCAGATGAAAATTGATGATTTTAGAAGTTTGACCTATAGTTGATCTTTGACCTGTTGACCCCTAAATAGTTGCATTCCCAATTCAGTGAGGCACTATGCAATTGCTGTTTAATTTTCAAGTCAATTGGATGAAAATTGATGATTTTATAACTTTGACCTTGAGCTGACCTTTGACATTTTGACCTTAAAATAATTTGTTTCCCAATTCAGTGAGGCACTATGCAGTGACCAATTGACGTGGCTATAAAGGCAATTTTTGATTTATTGATTAATCAATTAATCGATAAATGACTTAAATGATTAATTTTAAAAAAAGTTACAGATTCGGATGAAACGGTGGTGGATTATGTATTCTATTAGCCAACTGATTAATTATTTAATTATTTAATGACTTATTTATTTAATTTCGTTATTAATATTTTTTTTTGTTTTTCTCATCTGGGCAATATCTCAGTCACCTTTTGAGCTCGGACGCTGATATTTGGACACGATAGTGACAAAGTGATGTGGCTACAAAGGATAAATTTTTATTTATCGATCAATCAATTAATCGATTAATTATTTATTGAAACTATGACTACTGTTCATATTCAAAAACTGACAATTCATAGAAAGTCATTATGTAACCATCAGATGAAAAAAGCACCATGAAGCAAAAAAACTTGTAAACATGGTGAACATCCAAATAATTGTGTGCAGGCAACATTGCCGACGTTGGTCCCTAATTGGTTGTGAAAATCATGTGATGTTTTATAGCCAATTATAGATACACAAGTGGAAAACGTGTCTGCCTCCAAATAAAAAATGGGAAATTCACAAAATTTCATGAACAATATGAGATACAATCTCAGAGTACGCAAAGTAAAATATTTCCAAAATTTGTGTCTATTTTCTCTTCAACTTTTTGTAATGTTGATATGCTCAATCATACCATTCAGTACAATCGTCAAAGTCTCATGGCCTTTTTACTTGTGACATTTCGCAGGTCGACAGGAGCTTTGTGTTGATGTCATCATTGTTGTTGGGGGTCCTTGTTTGGGTCGGTTTTTGAAATGTGCACCTATTGGTCAAAAAGCTGCTGGACCACACCCACATCTGTCGCTTGACTCCACCCACCATAGCACAGAGACGAAATGATATGGCTGCCACCTTGGTTTTCTGGTGGACCTAACACATTAGGCCTGTTCTGATTATACACTGCCCAGGTTGTTGTATTAAATTTCCATTGGCTTTGTTTGGGTCCAGTGTTATTCACGATGAGGAATCCCGAAAAATCTAATCATATGTTGAATAATAGTAAGGTTTAATCAAGGCTGTCAGAAGGCACGGTACATCATAGCGCACGGTAATCAAGCATTACGTTACGTAATCAAGCATTAGGTTACGTAAACAAGTGTTGCGTTACGCAGATTACTAAAAACAATAGCGTTTTTTGAACGACCCCACATTGGGGTTAAACAATCTGTGATTGTGTGCCAAATCAGCTCATTCTGATATAACCTTGGGAAGGGTGACATGGATAAGAGGCGTCAATTTAATTTTTAATAGCGCATTAAATGTGTGTTTCTTAATCACACTGTTCATCTTTTATGAGTGCTTTAAATACGTGTTTCCCAATCAGCCTGTTACCAGATTTTGTCACAGGTTGTGACCACAGTGCGGTCATTCTTTATAATCCAATGCATTTGAGAGAAAATAATTCTCTTGTGGTACAGCTCAGTGTCTCTGCTTCCTTAATATCTCTTCCTGGTTACTCCCTCCTCCAGTATGATAGACCTGAGCCTCGTCCTTGAGGTGGGGTTGCTATCTTTATCAAAAACTCTCTTCCTCACTCTCCCTGCACTGCCCTCTCTCAACCCCACCCCCAGGAGTACCTGTGGCTACGGCTTCCTCTCCGCTCCCACCTTTTGTTCATATGTGTGTTGTACCGTCCTCCAAACAGTGATGACTCCATTTACATTTTGCTGTCTGACAACATGGACCAACTTCTATCTACTCATCCCAACTCTCTCTTCCTCATATGTGGTGACATCAACTATCATCATGCCAGCTAGATGGGTGTGGGTACCTCTCTCACCTGCCACGGCACCTCAGCAAAGGACTTCTGCGACCAACTGTGACTGACACAATCTGTCAATTTCCCGACCCGGACCTCAGTCAATGGAGTGTCTTCTCTTCTAGACTTGGTTATGACTAACTTCCCTGCAAATGTCTGCTGCTCTTCTTCTGCTCCAATCGCTTCATCTGATCATGTGCTTGTTAAAGTGGACATCTCTCTGGTCATTCTCAGAGAGCCTCCTCAGCATCGACGAGTCTGGCATTTCACTCAGGCCGACTGGCACGGTCTTCAAGCAGCCATAAATCATCTGGACTGGTCTCCCATCTCTAATGCCTCTGACATCAACTCTTCCTGGGAATTCTTCCAAAGCAAACTGCTCTCTCTCATGCACAGATTTATCCCATCTCGTCTTTTTTTTTTTTTTGTATACAAGATCGAGGCTCGTGAAAGAGCTAATATTAATCACACAAAAAGTCAAACAGACACATAAAACACAAAATAAGGGGAGCGGTAGACAAGATGGGGAGAGAGGGGGAAGGAAACAAACACAACATTTGAGAGCAGGGACATCGAGAGAAATGTGGGAGGGAGCGGGCTTGGGGGGAGGTGGGAGAGGTATAAAACATATGAACACTGCAAGGACTTCCAGGAAAGTCCTCCAGGAAAGGAAAGTCCAGGAAAGTCCAGGAAGTGTTTCTTTAAAACAGCAGTTAACCACCATCTCTTATCTTCCCCCATCCAAAACCTTGATCTTCTCTGCCCCCGCTAATTCACCCCAGATACACTTTTTTTTTTTTTTTGAAATTCCCACTTCTTTTCTGGAAGTCCTTATATATATATATACATATATATATATATATAGGGACTTCCAGGAAAGAAGTGGGAATTTCAAAAAAGTGTATCTGGGGTGAATTAGCGGGGGCAGAAAAGATCAAGGTTTTGGATGGGGGAAGATAAGAGATGGTGGTGAACAGCTGTTTTAAAGAACTGGAGGGAGGAGTGAGATTGAAGGGAATGGGGGAGTTTGTTCCAGAGGTGGGAGAAAAGGGGAATGAAAGAGTGAAGGTGAGCAGAGAGCCTAGATTTTGGTAGTTTAACCATAAGAGGGATGCTGGCAGATCTTGTGAGACCTGTAGGAATATTAGGGGGAAAGAGCACAGAAAGCTGGGGGAGCATAGCCGGAGAGGAGTCGGTGGAAGACAGAAAGACCACCAACCTGCCTGCGGTGATTGAGTGAAAGGCCCTCAGAGTTAGCTTCATCGCAGGAGATTCCAATGATTCTGAAAGCTTTGGTTTCAACAGTGTGAAGCCGAGCTAGGTGTGAGGCAGGAGCACCAGCCCAGAGAGGGGAACAGTATTCCATTGAGCTGCGGATGAAAGCCTTGTATGTGGTGAGGAGCTCAAGTGTGCCAAGGAAGGATTTCGCACGACGGAGGATGCCCAGTCGGTGACTGGCTTTGGAGGCCAGCTTGGAAATGTGGTTTTCCCAAGAAAGATCATGGCAGAAAGTGAGACCCAAAAGCTTGAGTGACAGAACTTCTTGGAGAGGATTATTTAGAAAGTAGATGGAAGGGTTTTCCAGTCGGTCTTTTCGGAGAGACATCGTAAGAGTGTGAGATTTGTCAGGATTGAAAGACATGTTCCACTTGTTTGAGCAGTCTGTCATTTTGTCCAAGTCTGCACAGAGTGAGGGGGGCTGTAGACTGCCGATCTGACGGATGAGGAATGGAGCGGCAGATAGTGGAGTCATCAGCAAAGAGATGGAGAGGATTTTCCAGAGAGTCGGAGAGATCATTGATGAAGACCAGAAATAGCACAGGGCACAGAACACTACCTTTGGGAACTCCAGCCAGAACAGGAGGGGAGATGAGAGAATTCCATTCAGGGCCACACGTTGCCTACGACCAGAGAGGAAGTCCGCAAGCCACGAGTGGAGATTTCCATGGATACCATAGGAGGAGAGTTTGGTGAGCAGAGCGGGGTGCCAGACCGTATCGAAGGCACGTGATATGTCAAGGGAGACAGCTGTGATTTCCTGTTTGGCATTGAGGACCTCCATCCATTGTTGAGATAGCAGAAGCAGCATGTCCAGAGTAGAATGACCCGGTCTGAATCCAAATTGATTATCGGAGATCAAGCCATTGGAGAAGAGGAAGGATTTGATATCCAAAGCAATGATGGATTCCATGACTTTGCTGATAATTGGGAGCAGGCTGATTGGTCTGTAGTTGCAAGGATCTGTTTTTGCACATTTTTTGTGTAAAGCGGTAATGTTTGCTGATTTCCAAGATGCTGGCAGATGATCTTTCTGTCTTCTCCCGACTCTTATCTGACCTATCTCCACCTGTTCTATCTGTGCTGTGTCCCCCAAACATTCCTGCAGGTCACACAAGATCCGCCAGCAACCCTCTTCTGGTGAAATTGCCAAAATCAAGACTCTCTGCTCACCTTCACTTCTTCATTCCTCTTTTCTCCCGCCTCTGGAACAAACTCCCTCACTCTCATCAATCCCACTCCGCCCTCCAGGTCTTTAAAACAGCTGTTCACCACCATCTCTTATCTTCCCCCATCCAAAACCTTGATCTTTTTTACCCCTGTGAAAACACCCCAAATCCGCCTCTTTCAATCGCCAACTTTTTCCTGAAATTCATTGTAGTGTTCATTTGCTTTATGCAGTGTACCCCTCCATCCTCTCCCAACCCTCTCCCTTCCACAGATCTACTGACGTCCCTGTTCTCTTATGCTGTGCTTGTGTGCTTACCTCTCTCCCCTCTTGTCTCCCGTTCCTTTCATTGCATGTTTTATGTGCCTGTGCATGTTTTCATGTTCAATGTGTTAGCTCTTCTACGAGCCTCGATTCTGTGTACAAAAAATCAAAAAAAAAAAAATTAATTAAGTTATGAATTGATGGACAAGCTCTCACCTCAATAGTGATGATGACTGGCTCGAGGTCGGCATACGTGACTTGCACCTCAGCAATAGCCCTCCGTGCCAGTTCTGCAGAATCTGCTGCTACAGCTCCAATAACTTGGCCCACACAAGTTACCTGGTTGACATAAAGAATGGTGTAAATGATATCCATAAATAATAATGTGTGATACATTTTAGGTAGGTGATATGCAGCTCTTTTATTTAGGCCTGGCCTCGATGAGGACGACATAGTCTCTGCCTGGAGCCTTCTACATATTTAAAAATAAAAAAATTTTTTGCAGCAAAATGCAATTTCTGTTTCAGAACCAATTTAACATCATCCATCTTTACAAACAAATGTAAATAAATCCCATCCTATCTGCCATAACCACCAAGACCCTTGTACACTGAATCTTGCGATGAGGAAGTGTCTTTCCAACAGCTTCATCATGGAAAGTTCACCAGATCAAGGAAGAAGTCACTTTGCAAGGTTCACACCAAGAGCGTATCCATCCTCAAGTTAGCCAGGAAACATTATCTGGCAAACCTGATGATGAAACTGTCCAAGCCGCATCTTTACTCAAAGTCTTGGTTTCCCCCAGTCAAGTCTGTCGCTCCAACCCCTCCCTCATCTGAAATGCCATTCCAGCTGACTTTTTTTTTCTATGCATGGGCTAAGGCTCATAATGGAGCTGACAAACACACACACACACACACACACACACACACACACAAACGAGACAAACACTTAACTCAGCCACTGAGCTTGAGGGAAGTGCCGTCACTACTGTTACTTCCTGGGATACTCTGGGTACCAGCGATGCCCACTCAGACCACAGCAAGGAAGCAGCAAGTACCATTTCTAAAGTCTTTGCAGCAAACCGGTCCAGTTTTTTTAGGAGACACCATCTCCTTACTGGATGGCCGTTAGTTGGCTCCCTACAGGAGATCATCCGCCCATTGTCAGGTGTTGTTTTGGTCCTGGCAGGGTGTCACAGTCATCTCCCCACGAGCAAAGCCAGTGAGAGGTGTCGGTTTAGTCGCCGACAACCCCACCATGTGGCAGGTAGCACTGGGTTACCTGTTACCAGTGACAGTCCCAAAAGACTGGCGTGACCTGACTTCATTCAAGATACGACAGAGAGTCTAAACTCAGCCTTTGCCTCCATAGCTTGTGCACACAACTCATCAATCTCTTTTCCAACGCTCCCCCCTCATCCCCACTGCCTCACAAACACGTTTTCACCTCCCAAAAAAGTAGAGAACGTTCAGACAGCTTTGACTTTGCTCAGCGATGGGAAGTCATCAAAATCAGTGGCACTTCTGCAATCCTGTTGTGCTGCTCTCGATTTTCCCCAGACAACTCTCTTCTGCCAGTCCGTCCCCTCAGGTCGCCTTCTACAGAGCAAACATTCATCGCGACAAACAAGGTGCAACTCTTCGATTTCTGTTGTAACAAATCTTTCCTGGTAAATATTCACTTCTCACAGACTACAAATGCCTTTGCCCCTAGATCCATCGAGTGCTGCTCCCCTTGTAGGTTGGTGCTGCTCGTTTTTACAACTCTCTCCTGGATGCTGTGGAATTAAAATCTCAGCATCATTGGTATCTCCCACAAAGAGGAAGAAGCACAGACCCTCTGCTCTATTTTCATCATGGAGACCTTTATGGCTTCTGTTTTCCACCTCTTCTTGCTGCCTTTGCTTTTACATCCTTACCCATTCCCTCCAAGTTGCAGGTGTTCTTCCAGCAACCCTCTCTTTGTGACCTTGTAAAATAAATTCTTATTGCTCACCTCCACTCCTTTGTTCTTCTTTCTTCCGGCCTGGAGAACCTCCCTATATAATTGTTTGACATTTACGTGAAAACAAGCCTTCTAACATTATGTGATGGATGTTAAAGATCCCATGATGTCTTTTGATGAATACGTTAACCCGCAGGACCCGTCTCTGAACATTAGTTACCTGTTAAACATCATGCAGTAACTTTCGCAAAGAGTCGGCGAGTTATTGTTGTCATCCTGAAAAGATTCCTCCAGGAAGCACTACACTAGCAGGAGTCATGCCCGTTTGAAATGCCGCTACCAGTGGGCCGAACGAGTCACTGACTGATGGCACGATGTCCCTATGATACGAATGACTAAACGTTATCATTTATAACTTCATTAACCTTCCCTTACCTCTCCCCGCATACTCGCAGGTTACTCCGTTTGTCTTCCTCTTCACTCTCCTCCACCTGTTGGTTCATCTCCTCATGTCACGTATTGTCTCATTGCACAAGCACAGCTAGTGTGTTGTTGCCTCTACTCTATCACCTCTTTATTCCATGAGTCAATACTTTATTTACAAAGATAAATCTATATATTATATAAAAGAGAGTTTTTGTTTGTTTGTCTGCGCAAGCTAATCTCCTGAACGGTGAAAGATAGGAGGAAACCTCCAATGCAAAAAATGTCGGGAAGGGCCCCGGGAAGGTTTTAGGCTAGGTGGCGAGACCGGTCGAGGCCCACCTCGCCGGGCCAGGCCCATTTCGCAATTAAAAGCTGAGCTTCTACCGACTCCTCTCCGGCCTTGCTCCCCCAGCTCTCTCTGGGCTCTGTCCCCCAAATATTCCTACAGGTCGCACAAGATCTGCCTGCAACCCTCTTATGGTTAAACTGCCAAAATCAAGACTTTCTGCTCAGCTTCACTCCTTCATTCCTCTTTTCTCCCGCCTCTGGAACAAACTCCCTCACTCTCTTCAATCCCACTCCACCCTCCAGGTCTTTAAAACAGCTGTTCACCACCATCTCTTATCCTCCCCCATCCAAAACCTTGATCTTTTCTACCCCCGCTAATTTCGGTCCCCTTGTGTTTTATACTTCTCCCCCCTCCCCCCCCCCCCCCTTCCCACGCCTCCTGCCCCCAAGCCCTCTCCCTCCCACACTTCTCCCTGCTCTCAAATGTTGTGGTTGTGTGCTTCCCCTTCTCTCCCCATCTTGTCTTCCGCTCCCTCTTTTTGTATATTTTGTTTGTCTGGTTGATTTGTTTGTGAAATAAATGTTAGCTCTTTCACGAGCCTCGATTCAGTTTACAAAAAAAAAAAAAAAAAAAAAAAAAAACCTGAATTATAGTAGTCAATCTTCAACGGCCGTGGGTAAAAGCTGAATTATGGTAGTAAATTCATTCAAAAAGAACCAAAAATGTCGGGACGGGCCCCGGGAAGGTTATAGGCTAGGTGGCGAGACCGGTCGAGGCCCACCTCGGCCGGGCCGGGCCGATTTCGCAATTAAAAGCTGAGCTAAATTATAGTAGTCAATCTTCTACGGCCGCGAGTAAAAGCTGAATTATAGGAGTAAATTCATTCAAAAAGAACCCGGGCAACACCGGGTGCTTTCGGCTAGTTAATGTATAAAACCGGCATATACTGGCCATAAATCTGCACACACATTTTAACTTTCATTCAATCAAAGTCAAATTCCAATTTGTTTAATTTCATTCTTATTTCTCCACTCAAGTTTTTAAAAAGCCTCAATTTATTTCAAGGTAGATCAACCTATGTGTAAATATTGACGTATCAAGGCTGTTGAATATGAAAAAAACTTTGTACTTTAAAATTTTGCCAAAGACCCATTAAAGCACAGCTATTGATGAAAGAAGGAAGTTCTAAAATCTTTGGCTTTTCAATGATCTTTTATCTCTGTCCAAAAAAAAAAGATCAGGATGTGCTGGTTAATTTATCAGACTCTTTTTTTTGACAAGTCACAATACTCTCATCCATCATCTTTCTTTGATGATCAGGATGTGCTGGTTAATTATCGGACTCTTTTTTGATAAGTCACAATACTCTCATCCATCATCTTTATTTGATGATCAGGATGTGCTGGTTAATTATCGGACTCTTTTTTGATAAGTCACAATACTCTCATCCATCATCTTTATTTGATGATCAGGATGTGCTGGTTAATTATCGGACTCTTTCTTTGATAAGTCACAATACTCTCATCCATCATCTTTATTTGATGATCAGGATGTGCTGGTTAATTATCGGACTCTTTCTTTGATAAGTAACAATACCATCATCCATCATCTTTATTTGATGATCAGGATGTGCTGGTTAATTATCAGACTCTTTTTTGATAAGTCACAATACTCTCATCCATCATCTTTATTTGATGATCAGGATGTGCTGGTTAATTAATCGGACTCTTTCTTTGATAAGTAACAATACCATCATCCATCATCTTTATTTGATGATCAGGATGTGCTGGTTAATTATCGGACTCTTTCTTTGATAAGTAACAATACCATCATCCATCATCTTTATTTGATGATCAGGATGTGCTGGTTAATTATCGGACTCTTTCTTTGATAAGTAACAATACCATCATCCATCATCTTTATTTGATGATCAGGATGTGCTGGTTAATTATCGGACTCTTTTTTGATAAGTAACAATACCATCATCCATCATCTTTATTTGATGATCAGGATGTGCTGGTTAATTATCGGACTCTTTTATGATAAGTCACAATACTCTCATCCACCATCTTTATTTGATGATCAGGATGTGCTGGTTAATTATCGGACTCTTTTTTGATAAGTCACAATACTCTCATCCATCATCTTTATTTGATGATCAGGATGTGCTGGATAATTATCGGACTCTTTCTTTGATAAGTAACAATACCATCATCCATCATCTTTATTTGATGATCAGGATGTGCTGGTTAATTATCGGACTCTTTCTTTGATAAGTAACAATACCATCATCCATCATCTTTATTTGATGATCAGGATGTGCTGGTTAATTATCGGACTCTTTCTTTGATAAGTAACAATACCATCATCCATCATCTTTATTTGATGATCAGGATGTGCTGGTTAATTATCGGACTCTTTTTTGATAAGTCATAATACTCTCATCCATCATCTTTCTTTGATGATCAGGATGTGCTGGTTAATTATCGGACTCTTTCTTTGATAAGTAACAATACCATCCATCAACTTAATTTGATGACCAGGATAGGCTGGTTAATTATCGGACTCTTTTTTTTTGATGTCACAATACTCTCATCCATCATCTTTGTTTGATGATCAGGATATGCTGGTTAATAATTATCAGACTTTTTTGATAAGTCACAATACTCTCATCCATCATCTTTATTTGATGATCAGGATATGTTGGTTATCGAACTCTTTTTTTGATAAGTCACAATACTCTCATCCATCATCTTTCTTTGATGATCAGGATATGCTGGTTATCGGACTCTTTTCTTGATAAGTCACAATACCATCATCCATCATCTTTCTTTGATGATCAGGATGTGCTGGTTATCAGACTCTTTTTTTTGATGTCACAATACTCTCATCCATCATCTTTCTTTGATGATCAGGATGTGCTGGTTATCAGACTCTTTTTTTGATAAGTCATAATACTCTCATCCGTCATCTTTATTTGATGATCAGGATGTGCTGGTTATCGGACTCTTTTTTTTGATAAGTCATAATACTCTCATCCGTCATCTTTATTTGATGATCAGGATGTGCTGGTTATCGGACTCTTTTTTTGATAAGTCACAATACTCTCATCCATCATCTTTCTTTGATGATCAGGATGTCCTGGTTATCAGACTCTTTTTTTTGATGTCACAATACTCTCATCCATCATCTTTCTTTGATGATCAGGATGTGCTGGTTATCAGACTCTTTTTTTTGATAAGTCATAATACTCTCATCCGTCATCTTTATTTGATGATCAGGATGTGCTGGTTATCGGACTCTTTTTTTTGATAAGTCATAATACTCTCATCCATCATCTTTATTTGATGATCAGGATGTGCTGGTTATCGGACTCTTTTTTTTGATAAGTCATAATACTCTCATCCGTCATCTTTATTTGATGATCAGGATGTGCTGGTTATCGGACTCTTTTTTTGATAAGTCACAATACTCTCATCCATCATCTTTCTTTGATGATCAGGATGTGCTGGTTATCAGACTCTTTTTTTTGATGTCACAATACTCTCATCCATCATCTTTCTTTGATGATCAGGATGTGCTGGTTATCAGACTCTTTTTTTGATAAGTCATAATACTCTCATCCGTCATCTTTATTTGATGATCAGGATGTGCTGGTTATCGGACTCTTTTTTTTGATAAGTCATAATACTCTCATCCGTCATCTTTATTTGATGATCAGGATGTGCTGGTTATCGGACTCTTTTTTTGATAAGTCACAATACTCTCATCCATCATCTTTCTTTGATGATCAGGATGTCCTGGTTAATTATCGGACTCTTTCTTTGATATGTCACAATACTCTCATCCATCATCTTTATTTGATGATCAGGATATGCTGGTTAATTATCGGACTCTTTCTTTGATATGTCACAATACTCTCACCCATCATCTTTATTTGATGATCAGGATGTGCTGGTTATCGGACTCTTTTTTTGACGTCACAATACTATCATCCATCATCTTTCTTTGATGACAATAAATCCAAAATTGAGGCAAAATCTTATTGCAACTCGTCTAACCTTATGTTTTGCAAATACTTCCTCGTCCTTTACAATTCTGCCGATTTTGTTGTCGCCGGGAACGTCTGCAGCTCCAATGTATGCTTGCACACCAGGAATAGACAGCGCTTTAGAAGGATCCACCTCTCTGGAAAATGTACAAAATAGGTATTTAAAGCTCATCGAGTTTACCATCTCCAAATTTCTCTTTCCTTTTTAAAATTCTCTTTACTCTTTTTCACCAAAGTATTTTTTCTTCTCACTACCAAGCCCACGTTATAAGACCAGAATAGCACAGAAATGGCCTTGGTGAACCAACAAATAGTAATTCATCAACCATAAAAGGGATACTGAAGCCCGTACAGGATGCGAGCATGAGGCCGTGTGCTTGTGAGCAAGGCAAGATGCAGCTCTCCATGTCTTGGAACCTCATCTGAGATGAATACCGCCTCACCGGTCACATGCCTTGCAGCAGAAAGATGCTCAACTGGACGACCCACAAGGTCTTCAGAAGCCTGAGTTGTGGGTACTTCCTGAAAACAATCAGGACCAGCATTATAATCGAGTTAGCTAATCGTCTCAAGCACAAGCAGCAATGGAACCCTCTTTCATATTGACCACCTGACCAATCATGTTAAATCTTGGACATTCTGTAAATATTCATGGAAATTTAAGGGTTAGGGAGGAACACTGAAAATAATATTAAAGGTAAAAGGAAGCTTTTTCACATTACTAGACACCTGATACAGTTGAGTACTTTTGATAGGTTCTTCCTGGAATTCGTCCAGCACACTCCTGACTCTCATTGGCACAGGATCTCCTGGTTTACCCTGTTACACACACACACACACACACACACACACACACACACACACACACACACACACACACACACACACACACACACACACACACACACACACACACACACACACACACACACTGTGTAAGAGCCTGAATTGAAACACATAAACAAACAACAACATGCATTTTAAGGTCATTTACCCTACGTGAACGGGGGTTAGCCTTGTGGCCCCCATGACAATCTTCTCCATTTTGCCCTATTTTCTGCATCTCTCCTTGTTAACCCCCTTGCCCGCATTTCTTCTTCCACCATCTTTAGCCAAGTCTTTCTCGGTCTTCCCCGTCCTCTACTTCCTTCTACATTCATTTCCATCACTCTTGTAGGGGAATTTGTAGCTGAGAGACTCAGGACTCCAATGACCGGACACAGGTTTACAAAAGGTCTGGTTTATTAACTGGTTATTCACTTCATTCCATTTACCAAATAATACCGCATAATATAATGGATCAGGTTAACTCTTTTCGCATGGTCCTTCTCGTTCGGCTGATGTTCCTCTGCCACTCCCGTTGGTCAGAGCTTCTGGTAGCAAGTTCTGTCGACTCCACGTTTGCTCTCGTTTATATGGACAAACTGGACTTAATCCCCTCTCCGCTAATGCCCCGAGGTCATGCATGTACCAAGTCCTGGTATCAGCTCGCTCCCCTCCTGTTGTGAGTTCCGTTTACCAAACGATAGGGGGGTGCTTCAGCCAGGGGCTGTGACCAGGTGGACAAGAGATTATCATGTTCGGGCGCATTCCTGACACTCATGTACAAACTCGTCTTTCACAGAGTTTGCATGTAAAATGTATCTGCTTTGTTACCAGGTTAATTAATAAAGTTACCAGTGCCAATTAATAAGTTACACTGAGTTACACTTCCACAATTCCCTCATCTTTTTGTTTTTTGTTTATATTAACCATTAATCTAAACATCAATATAAGTAAACAATCAATCACTACAAGTAAACATCATTACAAGTATAAGTAAATAATCAATCACTTTGGTAATCAAATTCCCTTGGGCATACACCGTCATCCTGCAAGAATCACAAAACATTTCGTTGGTCATTTACTCCTTCCATATCGTTCAATCTATTGCATTTGCATCACAAATATATTTTCAAAACAACACTTCACCATCACCAAGATACAACAATTTCACTTCATTTTCAAGTTTTATAAAGCATCTGCACCATCTGGCAAAAAACGTTTGCCTCCACACAAATGTTGACTTTGTTTGAAAGGAAGGGCTGATCACTTGTGTTTGAATCCTGGTATGAAACATTTTCTCCTAATGTCTTCATAGCTCCTGCACTACTTCGTGTAGGATTTCGCTGTTGTGGTAACACTGCGGAGTCATAGACTGACCCTGCTCTCCTTGTAGCATTCTTGCCACTTTTTTGCTGTAAACCATAGTAATTCCTGAACAAGGCCTTCACCCAGTTGTAGTCGACTTGCCTCCTCCCTCATTGTGAGTGGGCAGCAAGTATTGGTGTGACGTTGATTGGCCAGCAAGATGTGGAACAGGGATGCCGGATGCATCCACACTGATGTTGGGACCATGGTGTTCAGGTCATTCATGATCCTTACCAGGAGCAACCAGCAGAATCGTGCACAGCTGTTGTGACAAGGGCACAGCCGTTTTTTGCAGCTCCATGCTGGTTCCCCGGACGTTGGTGAAGTAATAACATATGTCCCCGCATTTCACAGAGGTTGCAGGTAAAATGTCGTTGTCCTGCAACTTCTGATGTGGTGAATGTTCGAAGCCTTCGAACAAGAGTAAGTGATCGCCTTTCTTTCATATGTTGCAGTGTGATCCAGGCAAATGGTCACATAAATTTCCTTGGTGAAGGTAAGCATTCATCTCCAAGTTACACGGGAGAATGTCTTCATCATTCTTTGAGAAAGAGGGTGTATGCCACGATTAACTTCATTTTTTAGCCACAAATTTTCTTTCTCGAACTTCTTCCCAATTCCATTAGCAATCCCTCCAAAATGTGATCTCGTCTTATCCTTATGCTCAGTCACATCTGAATCTGCTTTCCGCACACACTGAATCAGATAGGGTACATCTTACCATGAAATCAGCATAATCATGTATATCTTCCGACAGTTTCACATTCAACAATTTGTTGTTTTTCCTTGACACAAAAGTTATATTCATTTATATGCGTCACACAAATAATATTCAATCAGGTATGTATTTTATTACTAAACTAAGAATAGCATTGTATATGATTACAATCACAAACGGGAATACCTAATTCCCAACAACAATTTTTCCAAACCAACAAATTAAACATAATGTATTATTACCATAATTCCTCTCCACTTTTTCTTTTCCCTCTTTTTTCTAACAGTGTGTCACTCGTGGTGATATGAGTTCACTGATATTGTAATTGACACAACTCATAACATTGTCGTTATGCCATTATCTTAATTCTACTGTTTCATTTGCAACATCACTTGATTTAATCTTTTAATCTCAGTATTATTCATATCATCATAACAATCTTTCTATTTTAGGTCCATATTTGTTTATATTCTTATCAACCTCCTACGGTTTATCAATTTGTTCCAAAACACTGCAACCAAAGGTTTTAACCAAAGCTCTACCAAACTATTTCCAATTTGAGCTCAAAATGCTAATTAAACAACAATTCAAAGAATTAACTTCAATGGGTCAACAAACTCATTTTATAAACAGATCTAATTTTCCCATCCAATAATTTTCCTTGCCAAATGTCATATTGCAACACTTTAATAAACCTTCGAAAAATGTCTCCCAAATCAATAAATTCCCTTTTTACTTCCCAAATACTCATCTGTAAATTACATATTCAATTACAGTTTTTCCCTATTTGTTCGGCCTAAATGGCCACTGAAGTGGCTGCCAACATGCAGTACCGTTTTTATCTACCAAGCAAGTATTCGTCCACATAAGATCTCTACCAAAATGTTGTTTGTAAAAACAAATCTGGGATTTCTGATTACATGGATGCACACTCTCAGGACATTTCAGGCTGCTTGTTAACAATCCACTACGATTAATTAATTCCTTTACCCACAATCAAATAATTAGTACAAATTGAGGATATTATCCCTATCACATTCATTTATAGATTCATTATGTTGGATCTAAATTTTCTCCCACTGCTGCAAGGAAGAACAATAGCTCTAATAAGTCTTTGTAATATCTCACTTCATTTACCCAGCATCGAAGAATTTATTTACTATCCATTCCCATCTGTTAACCAGTGACTTTGTTTGAACTCCAAAACTTAATTTGATGAATCCCATGTGTATGGTACCACTTATTGAAACCCCTACTTTTGTAGAAAATATCCAAGTAAGTGTTTTTTTACACCCCCTTAACTGTTGCTCATCCATTTCTATGCACCCAGTGAGTACTACTGACACCAGTATGCCAATATAGGTGTGCGAGATTAACAAATATGTTGCAGGTACACGTAACAGCGCGTTCTGAGTATAAATAACGTAACAGCGCGTTCATGTCTGCCCCTTGGTTTAAGATGCACAATGCATTCCGTTTTAAAACTCACAATAGTTCAAATCAGCAAGATTTTCTTTACTATTTTCCCATATCATCTATGCCTAATACACATCCATACATGCAGCACAATTTATATGCTGATAAAATTCAAGTTTATATATATGCAGTCATCCCTCGCTATATCGCGGTTCACTTTTCGCGGCTTCGGTACATCGCGGGTTTTTCTCGCTAGTATATGTAAAATTATATCGCCGATTTTTCGCTATATCGCGGGATTTTGCGGTATAAATGTATTTTTATATACTATTATTTTAAATATTTTTGTGGTAAAATAAGCATTTTCTAGCCTAAAAAATAAAAAAACGTAAAGAAATAAGAAAAATACAGTATTTAAAACATATTACAAGAAATAAAATACTGTACATAGTGTACAGTAGAAGGGTAGACAAAGAGTCGTGCGTATGGAAAACGCCAGTACATTCATCATCGTCATCACCTTCATCGTCATCAGTACTGCACAGCTAATTCATCATCATCTTCATCACGCAAGTTGTAGTATTGAAGAGCCGGGGCTCTTGCTTGATACGGACGAAATGACGGGCAAGACACAAACTCGTCCGAGAAGATATTTATTCTCAAAACCAACTCGGGAACACTGAAAAGCCCATTTATCGGGCTGCATTATAAAGCACAACCAGAAACCGAAAGCCACGCCTCTCAAGCGTGGCGTGCTTCGGTGGTCACGTGATCAACAGGTGTAGCTGATTATACCCGCAAAGCGCGGCACGCTTTAGCGGTCACGTGACCAGCCACTCTCGCGCCGGGAATCCCCGCCGGTGACGTCACCGGCTGGAGCAAGGAGATTCTGATGCTGGTCTTGCTTGGGGAACCCATGGGTAGCTACAGTATCTTCAATGGTGAGTAACCATTATAATTTTATATGTTGTTAAAATTACGTATGTTTAAGAGTGTAAAAAGTGTTTAAGAGTATAGGGAGTGTTTATAAGAGTATGGGAAAGGTTAATAAGAGTGTGGGGAGTTCATAATGCTTTAAAATATATATAAAAAAAAAAAAAAAAAATGGTCGCTACTTCGCGGATTTTCGTCTATCGCGGGGGGTTCTGGAACGTAACCCCCGCGATAAACGAGGGATCACTGTATATATAAATCCATGAGCAGAGTATCCTGGGAAGTCAGTGTAAGACCTCTCCCAAATTTGGATAATTTTGTACTCCCTCATTTCTTTTTATGAAGCTCATATCCATAAATAGCTGTTATTCTCATATAAATTCTATCAAAAATGGAATCCCCAAATTACTCACAATTTTACTATTAATTAATGGCTGCTCATAACCCAGCACATCAAATCTTTATATTCCATCTCCCTTGACAAAAGAGATAATGTTCATAATCAAATTTTATTTCTATTTTATTTTACGGATTCTCTGCATATTCAATCCCATCCACATAAAACTATCCATTTCCAGACAGGCACACTGTCGGTGTCAACAATCTTGTAAGATTGATACACAAAACAATAAAAAACACTAACATTGACACACAAAAAATACACACACACATGCATTATGCGTATTTGTTTGCGTTGGAACTATTATTTACAGATCAAGATGGGTGTCAATTTTATTTCAATTTCATAAAATTTGTCCTTCAATTTTTTTTATAAATGCTAATACACAAATGGACCAAAAAGTTTATTCTTAGAAAACCCCTATGATGTCACATTGAAATTACCCTTTCAGTTCCCACAATATTTTATCCAAATTTGACTACACACCCATTTACATGTCAGTCGACCACTGACTTATCAATCGTGTGGAACAATAGTCCGAAATTCCCACCTGATCATCATGTGACCCTTGTCCCTTGGTTTAAAATTTGCAAAGCAATTGTTCCAACTTTGTAAATTTAAAATTGTGTGCCCAACATAAAAGATCCAATTTCGGCATGTGATCAATTAATTACTAATTTGCTAACAAGCAAAAGAAAAATGAATAATTCTTGCTCCGAAAACTTTTCAGACCCAAGAATCATCGACAGTTATTCTTGTTTGTCCAGTAATCGAATCTGTTGAGGCCAATCATCATTTGGGATTTGCAGCAATGAAGGCCTAATCATTGTCTGAGGTACCGGTACGCACTGGTACCCTTGATCTTGGTTTCTTTGTCCTTGGTTTCTTTGTCCTTGGTTTCCCTGTCGAAATTGTCTTCTGCTCAGATATGGGCATCTCCTTATCCAGTGTCCCATCTCTCCACAGTTGAAGCACCGGCTTCTGTCGTTACCTGCTCTGTCCACCTGTGCATTTGTATTGCTGGGCTGCATCTCTACATCCCTGAGTTGCCACTGCAATCTCTCGTTGTCTCCTGAAACACGAAAAAATTCTCTGTACCGTCCTTTTTGGGGAGACAACTGGAAATCAGATGGGACAACCGTCACTTTCATTCCTAATTTCGAGGGCAGTTGTGCATTTGTCTCCTCCACTGTATCCTGTATCCTTTTTATTTTAAGTTCTAGATCCGTTATCCGTTCTTGCTGTTCCCGTTGTCTGGATTCACCATCCCAAAGATGGAATGCAAGCCAGTCTACCGTTAGATTCTGTCTCTTCCTGGCTTTCAATCTTTGTTCCAATCTTTCCAATCGACTTCGCTCAAATGTACCATCTCTTGGAAACTCCTCATCATGTCCCTTTGTCCACAAATACCAATTCTCGACCTGCCTTATAGCTTCGGCACCATAACGGTCGTACATATGATGTGTACAAGTACCTTTTTGTGGAATCTCTGGTTGTCCTTGTGTATTCTTGCAGGCTCCATTTCCCATTCTGCCTTTTATCAAAGTAGCGTTGGATGTGTTGTAGTTTGTTCCTCTAAAGCTTCACTCGTACCTCCAGGAAGGGTCTCTCCACCTGTTCACACGGTGATTTTCAGAGAATCTCCCTCAGCCGTGGCTTTTGCACAATCCAATCTCACAGATCAGTATTTGCAGATGAGCCGGAGGGTCAGTATGAAATGGGTGAATCCTCAGGTGTCCGCTCTGTTGACGGGGAAATCACACAATGGTAACCGCACATATATATCTGTATATAAACTCACCACCTCGCTCAATTTTCCCAGGTTGTCTCCACATTGTTAATATCTCGCAAAGATATCAAAGCTTCTTTCTTGAGACCGCATTTTCATCAATCAAACAATCAATATATTCAATTCAATTTATTCAGTTCAATTTATTCAGTTAAATTTATTCAATTAAATTCAATCAATTAGATTCAATCAATTAACAATTCAATCAATTATTCAATTTCAATTAATTCATCAATATTCATCAATAAATCAAATAATCATTTTGGATGACTCCTTGCATAAGCCCTTTCCCCAATGATGTCAGGACAGGTCCATCGATTGACCGTCACCTCTGGTTCGTACCTCATGTTAATTGATGAATCACCGTCCTGTCCTAGGGTCATATCTGACATATTTCCCCATTTTGCCTGGTCTCCACAAATTTTCTTTGCAACCACTAAAGGCAACTCATCCTTCATTCGTGAGACAGCCAAAATGGATGGCAGATACTAAAGTTCTTTGGGAAAAATATCTCATCATTTTTCTTTTAATAGTACCCAAAATCTCTTGGCAATATAAATTTCGTAAAACTCCTGAAATGGGACTGTCAAATTCCTTCAATCATGCTAAATTTTGAAACTCCATCGCTTGTAATACCCAATTTATCCCATAGGGCTTGAAAGTTCTTTCCCAAGTTCATGCAGCATTCTGCATTTGAACCCTATGATATCATTCATAATAATCATCATGATTTTATAGTCATGGTCCTATCATAATCATCTATTTAAACGAACATTTCCTTTATCACCACAGCTATGTGGTATAATCAACAATAGAATAAAACTGTACATAGCAACAGGCTACCTCATGGCCACTTAGTATACCTATTGACAATAAGTCATAACAATATCGAATAATCATTGAACAATTCAAAAATCGCTTCCACTGCTCTAGCCGCAGCATTCGTTATTTTGTTTGCTCATTCACTATTCCTGATTCGTCATCAAGGATCTCCATCATCACACAGCGTACTTAATTCCGCATTTTAATGAGAATTCAACAGGAATTTACGACTCAAAGGAAAAAGAACGAGCAGACCTTTTGCAGGATGATCGTTACAAAATCGTTACATATATTAAAGTATTTATAATGTCGACAAATCATATCTTAATTCTTACAAGATTTGGTTCTTTGAATAAATCACAGCACCGGGAGAACCAGCTCCAAAAATGGATCTTTGTGTTTATTCAGCACCCTAGTAATTGGCTCTTTGTGTACTAATTACACAGCACCCAGGCCCCGCTCATATGGATCTTTGTGCAGCGCTGCACAGCACCTGAGCAAAAGGGGTTTCATCTACATTTTCCCTATCCGGTGTACCATCCGTGATATTTGTTTGCTCATTCACTATTCCTGATTCGTCATCAAGGATCTCCATCATCACACAGCGTACTTAATTCCGCATTTTAATGAGAGTTCAACAGGAATTTACGACTCAAAGGAAAAAGAACGAGCAGACATTTTGCAGGACGATAACTGGAATTAGTCGTGAAAATATATCCAAAATACACAAAAATACACACCCACACAAATAAACAACATTTATTCCGTTTAACAGAACAAACATTTCCTCTATCATGACATGCATGTCTTCAAAATTATATGACCAAGAGAAAAAGTAAAACTAATTAAAACTGCGGGCAGTGATAATCCGGGGACCATACCGCTCCATCCTGATTGGACGAGTGCGTGCTAGAGTCGTTAACAACGACAGTCCAGATCCGATTGTTCAAAATTTCAACTCAATCGATCGAAAAATGAACGCAGGGATGCATTTTAAAGGTGCAGTGGCACTAACTGAGTTGCCACGAATATGGCCACGAAATTGCCAATATGGCCATCACAAAATATTTTCCTTAATCAATTGGCTCATAGCATAACCAATCTGTAAGTATTTCATCCGAAGATGTATTTCTGAGGACTTTTAATTAAATAAGTCATTTATAAATCAACGAGTTAATTTATTAAATGATTAATCAATAAATCAATATTTTCCTTGACAGCCACATCACTTGGTCAGTGTCATGTCCAAATATCAGCTTCCTTACTCAAAAGGTGCCCGAGTAATGATTACTGTAATTACTGTAATTACCGGAACTGTAATTACTGTAATTTAATAAGAAATGTAATTAATTAAATAAGTACTTCATTAATCGCTCATAATTAAATAACTCGTGAATTCTTATCCGATTTATTTAATATTTGAGTGTCCCCAAAACGTTGGAGCAAAACGTTGCAACAACGAAAGTAAAACGTTGTAGCGACGTTGTGGAAACGTTAGCAAAACCCAACATTTAAATGTTCACAAAACGTTGGAGCAAAACGTTGCAACAACGATAGTGAAACGTTGTGGCGACGTTGTGGAAACGTCAGCAAAACCCAACATTTAAATGTTCACAAAACGTTGGAGCAAAACGTTGCAACAACGAAAGTGAAACGTTGGAGCGACGTTGTGGAAACGTTAGCAAAACCCAACATTTAAATGTTCACAAAACGTTGGAGCAAAACGTTGCAACAATGAAAGTGAAACGTTGTGGATTATCCCAATGGATAATCCCAATGAATCACAATGCAATCCCATTAAAATCCCATTAAAATCCCATATCTTGTCACCCTTTGCATTGTTGAAAGCAATTAATTCCATAACTCAATATTACCTCTATTTATATATACTAGGGCGTGCCCGCACGTACGTGCTTGCCCGTACGTGCTTGCAAAAAAAAAAAAAAACATGCGTGCAAGCAACAACAAAAACTTTGAAACCACGTGGCAGTAACGACCACAGAACCCCCCTTCTATTTACATGCAATGGTTTGGTCCATTCGCAAAGCCAAAGCGAACGACCACAGAACCCCCCTTCTATTTACATGAAATGGTTTGGTCCATTCGCAAAGCCAAAACGAACGACCACAGAACCCCCCCTCTATTTACATGAAATGGTTTGGTCCATTCGCAGAGCCAAAGCGAACGGCTTGCGAGTACGGTGACCATACCTTGGGACCCACTTGTCCGATTAATTTCAAACCTTGACAAATTTTCCATTCCTTCCCTTCCTGATCTTTCGATGTAGGGATGGGTTCTTTTTTTAGGATCATGTTGCATCGAGCATTATTTTCCAAAACAGTGTGAACATTAAACCACACCAAAACCTCTGACATCCCACCATTAACACCTATTGTAAGCGTGCCGAATCAGTAAGCATCACCCCTTCTATGAGCCTCGACCAGAGGGTGGTTGTTACTCACAAACACTCGTCGCTAGCTGTTCCATTGTCTGCCGATTCCCACTCTGCTGTTTTTGTCTCATAATCACCAAACAAGAACAGTACACATTTCCTGTAATTATCTCTCATAATCAGGATAAATTTGGAACAGCCCTTAAACTAACACCAAGCAGATCAATTTTTATATTTAGGTTGAGGTTTCACACAAACTGGTTAACTAAATAATACAGAATTATTATTATTATTATATCTCCGCCTTGGTGAACAGTTTATGTTTTGTATCCCACTGATAGGCCGGATCTGGATTCGGACCTGAACCAAAAATGGAATCGGCGTGTTTTTGTCACTTTTTTTTAATTTAATATGTGAATAATATTAAAATAATAACATTAATAAGTATATTATGTTAAATATCATGTATATCGCTTTTCACCCGATCTCTTTATGGTGAAGAATCACTTTAAACAATTCTCGTAGCCGGATTCGCACCTGGGTCTTCACCAAAATCCAATCATTTTGTCCGTGTCACCCATGCTATTTATCTGGCAAATTTCGTTAAAAAAAACAACAGCACTGGTTCCGTGTCACCCATGCTATTTATCTGGCAAATTTCGTTAAAAAAAACAACAGCACTGGTTCCGTGTCACCCATGCTATTTATCTGGCAAATTTCGTCAAAAAAAAAAACAACAGCACTGGTTTTGTTTCCTGGAAGCATCCTGCAAAACGCTTTGCTTCTCGCAAAACGTCCGCCAATGGGAAGTAAAGGGAGGGAAAAGGAGCGGGAGGAAGAGACAGGGTGCCGGAATGGACATGAGGGACAATGAGGGACAGTGAGGGAGTGTTGGTATGCAATTTTTATCCAATCGCCATCTTTCACAGTAATTCTGGACCGGCATGAGGTGGGATTGTCTGTCATGAATTTATTTGTTGATCGAACGAGTTTTAATTTGTCTAAATCCGACCAGTCGTTTCCAAAGATATAAGCCTTTTTGTCGCAATACCATAAATTGGAATGAGGTAAAAATATATATATATAAATATAATACCCTTTCCCGGTTCCCTGTCGCTCGCCGAGCGCCGAGCAAGTCGCTCGCTCGCCGAGCAAGTCGAGTGCTTTGAACAAGTGCAAAAAAAAGAAGTACTTTATACGTGTACGGGTGTGTAAACGAGTGTACCGGCGTTACACGTCCTGGAAGCAAATGGTCGCAAGGTGCACGCTTGCTCCGTTTGCTCCCAGGTCACAGTAAGACCCTTAATGACCAGCGCAAAAATACGTATTTACAGAAATCATTTAGAAAAAAAAACACGAATAAATTGCTACAGTCGTTTATCGAAGTACCATTCGTGATGGCTCACGCCACCTATCGCGGCATCGGTGCGCACGGAACCCCCAGAACCACCTCCTTCCCCATGTATGTACAAAACTATTTCCAAGTTCGTAATCATA
Source organism: Myxine glutinosa (assembly GCF_964187855.1). Lineage (NCBI taxonomy): Eukaryota > Metazoa > Chordata > Myxini > Myxiniformes > Myxinidae > Myxine > Myxine glutinosa. The sequence goes on from NC_136268.1 coordinate 13,883,216, forward strand.
TTGGACAAAACAAGACACACTCACCTTTTTTTTAAAGACTTGTTCGTACAATTGATGTCAGCGGTGCCTCCAAATTGTAGGGGAATTTGTAGCTGAGAGACTCAGGACTCCAATGACCGGACACAGGTTTACAAAAGGTCTGGTTTATTAACTGGTTATTCACTTCATTCCATTTACCAAATAATACCGCATAATATAATGGATCAGGTTAACTCTTTTCGCATGGTCCTTCTCATTCGGCTGATGTTCCTCTGCCACTCCCGTTGGTCAGAGCTTCTGGTAGCAAGTTCTGTCGACTCCACGTTTGCTCTCGTTTATATGGACAAACTGGACTTAATCCCCTCTCCGCTAATGCCCCGAGGTCATGCATGTACCAAGTCCTGGTATCAGCTCGCTCCCCTCCTGTTGTGAGTTCCGTTTACCAAACGATAGGGGGGTGCTTCAGCCAGGGGCTGTGACCAGGTGGACAAGAGATTATCATGTTCGGGCGCATTCCTGACACTCATTTACAAACTCGTCTTTCACAGAGTTTGCATGTAAAATGTATCTGCTTTGTTACCAGGTTAATTAATAAGTTACCAGTGCCAATTAATAAGTTACACTGAGTTACACTTCCACACTCTTCTCAACCAGTCGCTTTCATCCTTCCTCAACACATGACCAAACCATCTCAACCTGTTCCTCTTCACAGCATCAATCACAGGCAATATTCCCATCATCTTTCGCAATTCATCATTTGTCTTCCCCTCTCTCAACGATACTCCACAAATCCACCGAACCATTCGCATTTCCACCCTTTCCAACCTTCGTTGCTGCACTACGTTAATTACCCATGTCTCGCTCCCATAAATCATAACACTTCTCACACATGCAGCATACACCTTTCCCTTCAGCTTCAACGACACTCCCCTCCTCATCAGCACGCCACTCAGTTCCCGAAACTTCTTCCATGCACATCTCACTCGAGCAACCGTTGCCGAGTCTGATCCACCTTCTCCATTCAGCATGTCTCCGAGGTAGCAAAATGTTTTCACCCCTTCCAGCTTCACGCCGTCTCCAAGATCCAACCAACATTTCCTCCATCTGTAGCTCCCTCTGTGCACACCTTACATTTGAATGTAGCTGCCACACTGGTTAATGACCCTCTCAGACCACTACATTTTTGATGAACCAACTCAGCGCACATTGTACATTGAATGGAGTTCACTCCGACACCCTTCCTACACACAGCACAGGGCCACTTCCCAGTTCTTTCCACCTCACCACATGCTTTACCACTTGCCATCACCTTCGTCTTTCCGATATTCACCTTCAGACCTTTTGTCTCCATACATTCCTTCCACTTGTTCATCTTTTCCATCAGTCCATCCATACTTTCCGCAATCAACACCAGATCATCTGCATACAACAACTCCCATGGTAAACCCTCCTTTACGTTCTGAGCCAGCACCTCCATCACAGCTACAAATAGTAGTGGACTTAGGACCGACCCCTGATGCACTCCCACCTTCACCTCAAACTCACCACTGTTCCCGTCCTTCGTCCTTACAGCTGTGCGCGCTCTTTTGTACGTTGCCATCACCACTCTGATCAACCATTCCTCCACTCCTAACTTCCTCAATGCCCATGTCAATACTTTGCGTGGAACCCTATCGAATGCTTTCTCCAGATCAACAAACCCAAGAAACAACTTCTTCCTCTTCTCCATGTACTTCTCCTGCAACTGCCTCACAATAAAGAGCATGTCTGTCATTCCTCTTCCTGGCATAAATCCAAACTGCATTTCGTCGATCTTCACCTTCTTCCTTATCCTCCTCTCCAACACCCTTTCCAATACCTTCATTCCATGCTCCAATAACTTTATCGCTCGGTACGAGCCACACTCCAGAGGGTCACCTTTCCCCTTGTATAGAGGGATGAGGGTACTCAGTTCGCAATCCACTGGAATGCGGCCTTCTTTCACCACCAGATTACAGATCTCTGTCATTCTCTTCACACCCCAACTTCCTGCTGCCTTCAACATATCTCCCACAACTCCTGTCGGCCCTCCCGCTTTTCTATACTCTTCATTGTTTTTATCGCTTCCTCAACTTCCTTCTCAGTTATCTTCTCTGCCGGTCCTAAAACTGGGTTACTCTCTATGTTGCCATCCCATTCATTCTCTGTATTCAACAGCATTTCCATATATCTTTTCCATCTTCCTTTAATTCCATCTGGGTCCACAACGATTTGTCCCACTTCATCCTTCAAGCAACTCACCCCCATCACATCACACCTCTCTTTCGCTATCTGCTTTGCAATCCTGAATACCGCTCTCTGACCCTCTTCCGAATCCAAGCGTTTTCCGAACATTTTCCTGCATGCCTCCTGTGCCTTTGCTACCTCTTTCTTTGCAGCCTTCATGGCTGCCTTATAACTTTCATGCTCTGCTTTTTTGCTCCCGTACTCTTCGCCTTCTGCCACTCCTTGAACTTCTTCCTCTTCTCGTCAATCCTCTTTCCAACTTCATCATCCCACCACCATGTTTCCAAGTGCCTCGGTCGTCCTTTTGTCCATCCACATACCTCACCAACAGCTCCCAACAGACTAGCTTTCATTGACATCCAACCACTTTCAAGCTCAACCACATCATCCTCTACCCTACTCAGCCTCTCTTTTAATGTCTCCCTTACTGACACCTCTTTCAACCTCCACACCTTCATTCTCGGTTGGTACTTCACCCGCCGAGCTCTCCTCGCACCTTTCACCCTTATGTCGCAGACAACCAAGTGGTGCTGTGAAACAGCCTCCTCCCCCGGGATCACCTTTGTGTCCCGGAGGTGCCCCCTATCTCACCTACGCACCATCAGGTAGTCAACGGTTGTCGTCGACCCACCTGACGTGTTTGTAACAAGCTTATTATCCTCTTTCTGGAACTGAGTATTACAAATCAACAAATCAGCTCCATCAGCAAACTCCAAAATCCTTTCACCTTCTCCATTTCTCACACCATATCCGTACATCTCACACTTACATCTCACACTTACGATGTCTTTCCGAAATGACCGACTGGACAACCCTCCCATCCACTTTCTGAATAATCCTGTCCAAGAAGTTCTGTCACTCAAGCTTTTGGGTCTCACAATCTGCCATGATCTTTCCTGGGAAAACCACATTTCAAATCTGGCCTCCAAAGCCAGTCGACGACTGGGCATCCTCCGTCGTACGAAGTCCTTCCTTGGCACACCTGAGCTCCTCACCACATATAAGGCTTTCATCCACAGCTCAATGGAATACTGTTCCCCCCTCGGGGCTGGTGCTCCTGCCTCACACCTAGCTCGTCTTCACGCTGTTGAAACCAAAGCGTTCAGAATCATTGGAATCTCCCGCGATGAAGCTACCTAGGAGGGCCTTTCACGTACTCACCGCAGGCAGGTTGGTGGTCTTTCTGTCTTCTACTGACTCCTCTCCGGCCTTGCTCCTCCAGCTCTCTCTGGGCTCTGTCCCCCAACTATTCCTACAGGTCGCACAAGATCTGCCTGCAAGCCTCTTATGGTTAAACTGCCAAAATCAAGACTCTATGCTCACCTTCACTCCTTCATTCCACTTTTCTCCCGCCTCTGGAACAAACTCCCTCACTCTCTTCAATCCCACTCCTCCCTCCAGGTCTTTAAAACAGCTGTTCACCACCATCTCTTATCTTCCCCCATCCAAAACCTTGATTTTTTCTAATCCCGCTAATTTCACCCTAAATCCACTTTTTTGAAATGCCAACTTCTTTCCTGGAAGTCCTTGGTGTCCTTGTGTTTATACTTCTCCCACCCCCCCCCTCCCTTCCCACGCCGCCTCCCCCCAAGCCCTCTCCCTCCCACACATTCCCGATGTCCCTGCTCTCAAATGTTGTGTTTAAGTGCTTCCCCTTCTCTACCCATCTTGTCGACTGCTCCCCTTTTTATCTACTTTGTTTGTTTGTCTGTTTGATTTTTTGTTTGTGTGATAAATGTTAGCTCTTTCACGAGCCTCGATTCTGTATACAAAAAAACAAACAAACCCCATGAACTACCTCAAAACCGTCCTTACTCCTTCCCACATGTCCATTTAGGTCTCCTCCTACCACAACAACTTCCTCATCTTTCACGTTTTCCATCAGCTTCTCTATCGCACACCAGAACTTGTCCTCCTCTTCATCACTTCGACCAACCTGCGGAGCATATCCCGAGATGACGTTCACCAAGAGCTTTCCAATCATCATTTTCACCATCATCAACCTATCACTCACTCTAGTCACACTCACCACAATGTCTACAAACTCCTCAGAAAACAGGACACCAACACCATTCACGCCCTCCGGGCACCCTTGCCACACAAACTTGTATTCTGTCCCTGCCTACCCTTCACCATTCTCACACCACTTCCCTTCCATCTCGTCTCTTGCACACAACATATGTCCACTCTACTTCTGTCCAATACTTCCACCACTTCTCCTGATCTCCCTGTCATTGTCCCGACATTCCATGTCCCAAACCTCAGAAACCAATCTCCACTTCGGGCTGTACCCTGCCCATATGCAGTTGTAATTGTCATGGTTCTCTTTTTGTGGCAATGTTTTTATGGCCGGATGCCCTTCCTGACGCCAACCCTCTTAGTCGCCTCCTACGACATGCAGGGATACGGTGTACCTATTCTAAACCAGGGTACACACCGGGAATGAAACCAGGGTACACACACCTGAATTGAGACACATCTTCAGTTTAAATAACCAGGAACTACAAATAACCAGAAAGGCTCATCGAGGAAAATATTGTTCCGGTTCTCTCGCCGGCCTTCTTCCCCTTATCAAGGGGGGATTAATCCCCTTGTCTTTACTGGCCTGGCGGAACCGAGATTTATTACGTCCTTTCTGGGCGAGCGCAAAATAGGGTTTTGGGACCAAATTGTCGCTCGTACCTAAGTACTCGCGCCGCCACGGAAACGAGGTAGCAAGCCTCGCACAAACCACGTGAGGTTGGAGTACGCCGAGCGGTTTGCGTACACGTGATCCACGCAGTCTCAATTAATGGACCCCGATTTAAGCGGTTCTATTCGTGCCACGCTTAGTCAAATGGAGAAATCACGGGAACGATCGAATCAAGAAGAAAGGAAGAACAGATGGGTTTAATGATTTCCACACGTATGTACAGTTCAGGACGAAGAGACACAGAGCAAGCTTAGACAGTTTTACATATCCCTGGGACAACAGGCCCGTCTCACACACTCACACAGGGGATTGCAGATGTCGATGTTGACCAACGCGCCGATGTGGTCGTCCAGGATCGGCCCCGTCCGGCTCTCCGTGGTCCACGTGCGTCCCACGAAGATGGTGATCGGTGAAGACAGGGACTCGTAGCGCGTCTCTCGAACGAAGGCGATATATCAGGCGGAACGGCAAGGGGCGGACTTTTACGGCAAAGGGCGGTTACTCAGCCGTTCTCATGCAAGTGCGGCGAGGCGCATCATGCTCATCAAGCACCGCGCGTTCGGGCTGTAAGTTCAACACGAGGCCTTTCGCTATTCCTCTCCCATGTGAGTCCTTTGGGTTCTCCAGCGCGAGTCCTCTGCTTCAGTCCTTCTCTCTCCCGGCAAGTCCTTCTCCTCCAAGTCCTTCCGAGGGCTTTGTGCATCAGGTTAGATAGGCACGCCCCGCAAACTTTCTGGAACTCACCAAACTCTTCTCACCATGCCCTCTGACGCCACCACCTCTGAGCTCTGATTGGCGGCTCATGCTTACCATCATCGCTCCTGCCGCTCCACCTCGACTCCGCCCCGATCCTCATCCGCCTCCCTCGTGTTAACTCGCCCAAAATGAACCAACGTTAACAAACTGTATTGAGGTTACGGACGTAGGGTGATCGGTGGCAGTAGGGCCTATTTTCCTGGCTTTACACAACGCAGAATTAACACTGGAAAGGGCCTATTCTCACACATACGAAGAAATAACTATACTACAAATGAGGCTACATGTTGCTTGTGTGACTATCTATGGGGGACAGACTTTAACCTTTATTGAACTCACTGTGCAAACCTCAAAACCATAGCAATATAAATACATCACATGGAGGAGGAGGAGGAGGAGGACATGAGGGGACTGTGCACTTTTACATGAATCACCAGAACATGAGTACGCAATGGACAAATGAACACAGGATTTGAATCTTGGATCCCATGAGTATGAGCAGCAGTTTGAGTGAGATCACTGTTAAAAGTTTTGATAACATCAGGGACATTTGCTGTTGAGGTGTTTATTCTCCTGATTGTTGTGTCCAACTGTGGGCCCATGGCCTCACTTTCGGTTTGTTGCATTTTTACCTTCCGTCATAAAATAGGATGCACCTTGTGATCATCTTAAGTGCAGGTAAGTGATCTTGCTCTTTATGAACATCAAGAGCATGGATTGTGCATCGTAAGTCCTCTCTCTACTTCTCAGATCACAGAGCAATATGTCAGCCTCGCCATCTACTGACCACCAGACAGTGGAGGGCAAGGAATTTCTTTGAAATCCCTGAAGTAGAGAATGTAAACACAGTACCTGGTTCTGGAGCTCCATTTGGACATGTATGTAGAATTTGAAGAGGAACGATAGGCAGAGGGAACACCTGTATGTTTCCATGCCACCTGGAGAACCACCAGGAAGTTGAATCTCCTGTAGCAGAGAATTGGTAGCGTCTTCAAGCAGATCTGAGTTCCATAACCTGATGGGAAAAGCACATGTTTAAAATTACTTGATAACTCAGAGATGTACACTCGATACCTCTAACCTGGTCACAAATTACATGGAAATATCTGCACCAGGAAATGAGATAGCACACCTTTGAGGTATTTTGTACTGTACAAGTTCCTTACAAAACGGGAATTGTTCATGAGATGAAAAGTGACGTTTCTTAATGATGTATCAATACAACCTAGTGAGGTACCCGTGCTACGCATGGGTTGGAGGCCAGAAGCAAACAGACAATGCAGAAACGGCGAATGCTAAAGCATGAAACCAATAAATTCCACATTCCTGTAGCACCTTCAGTCGCACGTCAGACATGGACAGCAAGTTCGTGAAGGACTTCCATGAAAAACGTACCCATTGGCAAACAAACGGGTACGTTTGTTCCATACCCAGTCAATGGCGAATCTGCATATGGCGATCCACGAATTCACGTTTAGAAAGTAGATACCGTCACGGTATTTCGTCATTCACTTGAACTCGATATCTTTTTTCATTCCAAACAGCATAACTCCAATCACAAATGAAATAACATTAATATAAAAAATAAACTTTTAACAACATTCGTGACATAAACAAATATTTAAATCCTGATGTGAAGTTCCGTATGGTTGGGTGAATACAATTACGAATTCAAAATCGTAATTGTATTCACTCAATTCCAATCATCAATTGATACTTCAACAAAACGATTAACACGATTAACGTTTAACGAGTTAACATTACGATTGAATGACGGTTGTATTTGGATATTATCAAACCCGCACATTGACGTCATCTGTCCACTTCCTCATTCACGGCGGGTTCGTAATATTGTCATAAAAATCTAAACAGTATTTGTAGAATTTCAATAAAAGCCACATTGCTGTTCATATCGGTATATATTATTCCATCGTGTTTGGAAAAACTGGAAAATTGGAAAACTTGGAAAAACAATATATCCTATTTTACTCCCAGGGGTCCCAGGAATACCCACCCAAAATATCGTTGCGATCGGTTGAGCCGTTTTTGCGGTACCTTCGAATGGACAGACGGACATTTGGTGAATTATAGTAAGATTTACATCAGACCATTAGGAAAGAGAGTGCATGAGGTGCTGTGCGGAAAGTTTCACATCAAATTCGGCAAGCTCACAAGCTGCTATACTGTATATTTATAGGTATACACCTTCCCAAAGCAGAAAACGGCAATAAAACATGGGTCTACCTCAAATTTTTGCAGTCGACTCTGAACTAAAGCAACGTAGGTTTAGCGAGTGTGAAAATAACATGGAGAGAGTTCTCTTACTCATGATACAATTAAGGGTTCTGAAGCATCACTCATAATACACTCTCCCAGTGACAATGGAAATGGTGCTACATGTTACACATTACACATTACATGCTACACTTTACATGCTACACGTTATACGCTACACATTACATGCTAAATGCTACTTGTTGCACGCTACACATTACACGGTACATGCTACATGTTACACACAACACGTTACATGTTACATGTCACATACTACATGGTACACACTACACAGTACACACTACATGTTACATGTTACATACTACACACTACACACTACATATTAAATGCTACTGTTACATGCTACATGGTACATGCTACAAGTTACACATGACATGCTACAAGTTACATGCTACATGTTACATGCTACATGGTTCACACTACACATTACATGCACTGTAGGAGTTGCGGACAACGAGAGGGTGAAACACTTCTTGACTTGTTCAAGGCTCCTTTATTTCAACAGAACTAAACCCCGACCGGAACTCATGCATCTTTATAACTCAAATCACTTCTGCCCCAGCCTCTTAAGGGGGCGTGGCTCCAACAACCGAGCGCACGCCACACCCATACCATCAATAGACCCACTGGTCCCGTGCCTGTGGATTATGCCTCAATGGGGTAACCCCCACATGCGCCCCCCCCCCCCCCCCCCCAGAATTCACTCGCACGGGCAATGTCAGTTTTCGGGGGGCCTTAACCACCCGGCCGAAACGACCCCGATGACCCGAGCATGGACTGTTAGTGGCTTGGCGGTAGGCGGGCCACCCAGGGACTTACCCGACGGGGGACGGCCCCGCCGTCGGGGTTGAGCCAACCGAGGGGGCTGGTCTAGGTCCAAGTGAGCCGGCTTGAGGCGGTGCACCAAAAGGTGGTCCGGTTTGCCGCAGATGTCGACCATGAAGGACTTGTCCCCGGCCTCCAGAATGTGGAAAGGCCGTCGTAAGGCGGCCGAAGCGGCCCCCGGTGTGCGTCATGGCGAACAAAGACGTACTCCGCTGTACGTAGATCCGGCGGGACGTGGGCCTGAGGCAAATCATGTTGAGATGTGGGCACTGGTGCAAACATCTTGGCATTCTCCCGGAGAACCGACCGCTGACGGGCAGCGGACCAGGGGCTTGTGGCGTCAGGCATGAACTCCCCGGGAACCCGCAGCGGCTGGCCATAGATGAGCTCAGCGGATGAGGACTGGAGGTCTTCCTTAGGGTCTGCCCTGAGGCCCAACATGACCCACAGGAGTCTGTCGGCCCAACTGTCATCCCGGAGGCTGGCCCTGAGAGCAGCTTTCATAGAGCGATGGAACCTCTCACACAATCCATTAGCCTGGGGATGATATGCAGTGGTGCGATGGAGCTTTTCCCCCAACCCCATGGCAACAGCACCCCAGAGCTCTGAAGTGAACTGGGGCCCCCTGTCTGAAGAGATGTCCGAGGGGGCGCCAAAACGGGCAACCCAAGTGCTGATGAACGCCCGGGCCACATCGGCGGACGTTGTAGATGTGAGCGGGATGGCCTCTGGCCACCTGGTGGTCCTATCGACCATCGTGAGGAGGTGGGCGAATCCCCGCGAGGGGGGGAGGGGCCCTACCAGGTCCACGTTAACATGGTCAAACCGTCGCTTGGGCACTGTGAATGGCGCCAATGGGGTCTGGGAATGGCGATGCACCTTTGAGCGTTGGCACTCGACGCAGGTGTTGGCCCAGTCACGCACAACTTTACTGAGCCCGTGCCAAACGAACTTCGCCACCTCAATGGGGTAACCCCCATAATTATTGTTATTACGGGTACGCTGTTGTTATTACGGATTACGGTTATTACGGATTATGCCATAATTATTGAGGCATAATCCTCAATGGATTATGCCTCAATGGGGTAACCCCCACACTACACGTTACATGCTACAGGGTGTTACACTCGTGGGGTGGATTGTTTAATGATTGTACACTCGTGGGGCTGGGCTTGCAATGACGAGAAGCTGTGATGGTTTGGGGTGTTCTTATGTGAAATTCCGGGCTGGCTGTGAAACCAGATTTGCTCTTTTCCTTCTTCCTTCCCTTTCGACTTTATTTTTATTCGTTTGTTAAAAAACAAACAAAGATCTTCCTTATCGGCCTTCTCCCTCCCACCGAAGCTCTACATAATTGAATAGAGAAAGAAACTCTAGCAAGGAAAAAAAGAAAAAGAAAAAAGAAGGGCGAAAGAGGAGGAAGAAGAGTGTGTCGGGTCGGTGGAGAAAGGTGAAAACGAACGCAGCACGTACGGTCCAAGTTTTGATGAGAAACTCGGCCTGTGTGAGCTTTTTGAAGATTTGATTAATCTCTCTGAGGGCTGCCTGTTGGAGGGACAGTCGGTGCAGGAGATGTTTGGGTGGAGGAGGGTTTTCTCGGTGCACGTGGGATCGTGAGGAAAAAGTAGGAGAGGGAGCAGAAGCTTTTGCTCCTCATCAAGTTTTCCCTGAGCCGGCCGGAGGCAACGTGCGGTTTCATGGTCTTGCAGGAACTGCTAGGGGCAAGTCATTCATGGAGTTTGAGGACACCCACTGAGAAAGAGTAGAGTGGAGGGGAGGCGCCACCCTCGGGACAAGTGGCTGGGGCGAGGCAGCCAGGACGCCATCTGAAACAGGCCTGAATTCCCTTCCCCTCCTATCCTCCCCTCCCCCTCTTCCCCTCTCCCTTCTTCCCCCCTCCTCAACCTACCCCCTCCAATTCCTTTATATCCTGGCGAATATTTCTTTGTTATTTTGCTTCCCTCTCCCTCCCCTTTGGGATTAGCTAGGCTAGGGATACCGGGTGGGTCGTTTAATTGTCTTGTCTGTTTTGTCTTGGCACCTGTCTGTCCTTTAATTACTTGATCTTTGCCGCTGCATATCAGCGGGATTTCTTTTTCTTATGATTTATCTTTTCCTTGGTGTTGTACCCAGTGTTTTTTTCTTCATTCTGAGTAAAGGATTTGCATTTATTCCCCTCTTTTGAATTTGCATTGGATATCTCGATTGACATACTGTGTGTTGAATTATTTTTATGGGGGGGGGGGGGGGGGGGTAAAATTGCGTTAGCATTTGGATGGTAACTTCGCCCGGTCACTTCTGCCTGCTCATGACCCACCCATGGGGAACGTATTGGTCTCCCGAGCACATCGATTAGGATCTCCGGAGCAATAGGCAGTACCCTGAGCCCTTCACACAATGGCCAGGTCGTAACAAGTGTAAACACTACACGTTACATGCTACACATTATACGCTACATGTTACACACTACATCCTACTCGTTACAAGGTACATGTTGCATGTGACATGCTACACACTACATGCTACAAGTTACATGGTACAAACTGCACGTTACATGCTATAGGGTACACTCTACACGTTACACGCTACACGTTAGATGCTAAAAGTTACAAGCTACACGTTATGCGCTACACATTACACGTGACACACTATACGGTACATGTTACACTACATGCTATATGTTACATGGTTCACGCATCACAGTACATGCTACAGGTTACACGGTACACACTACATGCTACACACTACACGTTTGCGAAGATAATTTCGGTCAATCCACCTTCAGAACTCCAGGTGATGGAAGCAAATTAAGTCGCTGCATCCTTTGTCATATGACCGCCGCAACACAGGAACATGTTCCCTTGGGAAGTTTACCTTTTTTTTGTTTCCTTTTTTTTTGTACTAGATCGAGCCTCATGTAAGAGCTAACATTAACCACAAAAAGACAGACTGACACATAAAACATAAGAAAAAGGGAGTGGGCGACAAGATGGGGAGAGAGAGAGGGAAGCACACAACTACAACATTTGAGAGCAGGAACATCGTGAGATCTGTGGGAGAGGGAGGGTTTGGAGGGAGGAGGCACGGGAAGGAGGTGGGGGGGGGGGGGAGGGTGCGAGAGGTATAAAACACATGGACACTGCTAGGACTTCCAGGAAAGAAGTCGGAATTTCAAAAAAGTGGATCTGGGGTGAATTAACGGGGGTAGAAAAGATCAAGGTTTTGGATGGGGGAAGACAAGAGATGGTGGTGAACAGCTGTTTTAAAGACCTGGAGGGAGGAGTGGGATTGAATATAGTGAGGGAGTTTGTTCCAGAGGCGGGAGAAAACAGGAATGAAAGAGTGAAGGTGAGCAGAGAGCCTTGATTTTGGCAGTTTAACCATAAGAGGGTTGCTGGCAGATATTGTGCGACCTGTCGGAATATTTGGGAGGCATAGCACAGACAGAGATGGGGGAGCAAGGCCGGAGAGGAGTCGGTAGAAGACAGAAAGACCACCTACCTGCCTGCAGTGAGTGAGTGAAAGGCCCTCGGAGTTAGCTTCATCGCGGGAGATTCCAATGATTCTGAACGCTTTGGTTTCAACAGCGTGAAGCCGAGATAGGTGTGAGGCAGGAGCACCAGCCCAGAGGGGAGAGAAGTATTCCATTGAGCTGCGGATGAAAGCCTTGTATGTGGTGAGGAGCTCAGGTGTGTCAAGGAAGGACTTCGCACGAAGGAGGATGCCCATGCCCAGTCGGTGACTGGCTTTGGAGGCCAGTTTGGAAATGTGGTTTTCCCAGGAAAGATCATGGCAGATAGTGAGACCCAAAAGCTTGAGTGATGGAACTTCTTGGAGAGGACTGTTCAGAAAGTAGATGGGAGGGTTTTCCAGACGATCTTTTTCGAGAGACATAGCAAGAGTGTGAGATTTATCAGGATTGAAAGACATGTTCCACTTGCTTGACCAGTCAGTGATTTTGTCCAGGTCTACACAGAGTGCGGAGGCTGCAGACTGCCGATCGGAGGGATGAGGTATGGAGCGGCAGAGCATTGTTGATACAGCAGAAGCAGCATGTCCAGAGTAGAATGACCTGGTCTGAATCCAAATTGATGATCCGAGATCAAGCCATTGGAGAAGAGGAATGCAGAGAGTGGAGTCATCAGCAAAGAGATAGAGAGGATTTTCCAGAGAGTCAGAGAGATCATTGATGAAGACCAGAAAAAGCACAGGGCCCAGAACACTGCCTTGGGGAACTCCCACCTGAACAGGAGGGGAGATGAGAGAAATCTATTCAGGGCCACACGTTGACGACGACCAGAGAGGAAGTCCGCAAGCCATGTGTGGAGATTTCCATGGATACCATAGGAGGAGAGTTTGTTGAGCAGAGTGGGGTGCCAGACCGTATCGAAGGCACGTGATATGTCAAGGGAGACAGCTCTGATTTCCTGTTTGGCATTGAGGACCACCATCCAATGATGAGACAGCAGAAGCAACATGTCCAGAGTAGAATGACCTGGTCTGAAACCAAATTGATGATCAGAGATCAAGCCATTGGAGAAGAGGAAAGCTTTGATATCCGAAGCTAAGATGGATTCCATGACTTTGCTGATAATTGGGAGAAGGCTGATTGGTCTGTAGTTGCAAGGATCTGTTTTTGCACCTTTTTGTGTAAAGCGGTGATGTTTGCTGATTTCCAAGATTATGGCAGATGACCTTGAGCAAAAGAGAGGGTGAAGAGAATAGAGAGAGGGAGTGAAAGAGCAGAAGAAGAAATTGTCATACTTGATTTGTATTGTATTTTGTATTGTCAATCAGGTCATTCCTACTGGGAAGTAATGTCATACTTGAAATTCCCCTTGAATCTCCACATTCATCAATTCGTTCAAAGATGTATTTACTGTTTAGTAAATCACAAACTGAAACAGACAAAATCAATTTTATAAACAAAGATGACAAGACACTTGAGTACATAAAGGCATACTCACTTTCCATTAAGTAAGCTGGTTGTTCTTGCTGCAGTGAGAGTCCGATTTCCCATCCCTCCAAAAGCCATTTCCAGTTCTGTTACCCGGCTTGTCTCAAGACAGAACCTCGCCCGCATGGCAGCGTTCACTATAGCCATGTCGTCCTCTCTGCGCTGTCCTTGCTTGAATGCCATCAAAAACTCCAGCTGGGACAACACAGGAACATGTTATCTGCAGGTGCTCATCAAAAACTCCAGCTGGGACAACACAGGAACATGTTATCTGCAGGTGATCATCAAAAACTCCAGAAGGGACAACACAGGAACATGTTATCTGCAGGTGATCATCAAAAACTCCAGCTGGGACAACACAGGAACATGTTATCTGCAGGTGATCATCAAAAACTCCAGCTGGGACAACACAGGAACATGTTATCTGCAGGTGATCATCAAAAACTCCAGAAGGGACAACACAGGAACATGTTATCTGCAGGTGATCATCAAAAACTCCAGCTGGGACAACACAGGAACATGTTATCTGCAGGTGATCATCAAAAACTCCACCTGGGACAACACAGGAACATGTTATCTGCAGGTGATCATCAAAAACTCCAGCTGGGACAACACAGGAACATGTTATCTGCAGGTGATCATCAAAAACTCCAGCTGGGACAACACAGGAACATGTTATCTGCAGGTGATCATCAAAAACTCTAGTTGGGACAACACAGGAACATGTTATCTGCAGGTGATCATCAAAAACTCCAGCTGGGACAACACAGGAACATGTTATCTGCAGGTTATCATCAAAAACTCCAGCTAGGACAACACAGGAACATGTTATCTGCAGGTGATCATCAAAACCTCCAGCTGGGACAACACAGGAACATGGTATCTGCAGGTGATCATCAAAAACTCCAGCTGGGACAACACAGGAACATGTTATCTGCAGGTGATCATCAAAACCTCCAGCTGGGACAACACAGGAACGTGGTATCTGCAGGTGATCATCAAAAACTCCAGTTGGGACAACACAGGAACATGTTATCTGCAGGTGATCATCAAAAACTCCAGCTGGGACAACACAGGAACATGTTATCTGCAGGTGATCATCAAAAACTCCAGCTGGGACAACACAGGAACGTGGTATCTGCAGGTGATCATCAAAAACTCCAGTTGGGACAACACAGGAACATGTTATCTGCAGGTGATCATCAAAAACTTCAGCTGGGACAACACAGGAGAATGTTATCTGCAGTTGATCATCAAAAACTTCAGCTGGGACAACACAGGAACATGTTATCTGCAGGTGATCATCAAAAACTCCAGCTGGGACAACACAGGAACATGGTATCTGCAGGTGATCATCAAAAACTCCAGCTGGGACAACACAGGAACATGTTATCTGCAGGTTATCATCAAAAACTCCAGCTGGGACAACACAGGAACATGTTATCTGCAGGTTATCATCAAAAACTCCAGCTGGGACAACACAGGAAGATGGTATCTGCAGGTGATCATCAAAAACTCCAGCTGGGACAACACAGGAACATGTTATCTGCAGGTGATCATCAAAAACTCCAGCTGGGACAACACAGGAACATGCTATCTGCAGGTGATCATCAAAAACTCCAGCTGGGACAACACAGGAACATGCTATCTGCAGGTGATCATCAAAAACTCCAGCTGGGACAACACAGGAACATGTTATCTGCAGGTGAATACATCGATAATGAACGCACTTCTCAACTATTTGCATCGTAACGGCAAAATGCGTTAAAAATCTGACTAAACTGGAAAATATAATTGGATGTGAATTAATCCATGTATGTATGTGCTTCCACCCACATTAGATGTCAACACACCGTTACAATTGTTCATAATTAAAGGTCACAGGAAAGATTAAAGGACAGATGAGAGAGGGAATGAGGCAGAAAAGAAAGAAAAGTAGAAGAGAGACAACATCAGTTGCTTATAACTTGGGTTCTGGTCTAAGTTACCTCGCGAGAGTACAGGATGTGTATTGAGATACGGACTTCGTTATCTTTGGCCTATATATGTTACCTCACGAGAGTATGGGATGTGTATTGAGATATGGACTTCGTTATCTTTGGCCTATATCTAAGTTACCTCGCGAGAGTACAGGATGTGTATTGAGATACGGACTTCGTTATCTTTGGCCTATATATGTTACCTCACGAGAGTATGGGATGTGTATTGAGATATGGACTTCGTTATCTTTGGCCTATATCTAAGTTACCTCGCGAGAGTACAGGATGTGTATTGAGATACGGACTTCGTTATCTTTGGCCTATATATGTTACCTCACGAGAGTATGGGATGTGTATTGAGATATGGACTTCGTTATCTTTGGCCTATATCTAAGTTACCTCGCGAGAGTACGGGATGTGTATTGAGATGAGGACTTCGTTATCTTTGGCCTATATACAAGTTACCTCGCGAGAGTATGGGATGTGTATTGAGATATGGACTTCGTTATCTTTGGCCTATATATAAGTTACCTCGCGAGAGTATGGGATGTGTATTGAGATGAGGACTTCGTTATCTTTGACCTATATCCAAGTTACCTCGCGAGAGTATGGGATGTGTATTGAGATACGGACTTCGTTATCTTTGGCCTATATATAAGTTACCTCACGAGAGTATGGGATGTGTATTGAGATGAGGACTTCGTTATCTTTGGCCTATATCCAAGTTACCTCGCGAGAGTATGGGATGTGTATTGAGATGAGGACTTCGTTATCTTTGGCCTATATATAAGTTACCTCGCGAGAGTATAATAATAATAATACATTTATTTTATATAGCGCTTTTCAAGAAGCCCAAAGACGCTTTGACAGAGTACCAAAAACAAGTGCAAAAAGACAAAAATCAATAGGTAAATAATCAAAGCAAAAGGAGGGAGAAGGAGAAGAGATAGTCAGGGGTTAAATGCTGTGGGTTAAATGTTGAATGCAGTGTTGAACAGGTGGGTCTTGAGTGATGTTTTGAATGTGGTGAGTGAGGAGGAGTCTCTGATGGTGTGAGGTAGTGAGTTCCAGAGGGTGGGAGCAGCGATGGAGAAGGCCCTGTCCCCCCAGGATCTGAATTTGGTCCGGATGGGGGGGGGGGGGGGGGGGGTCATTTGGTTGGTACCAGCAGAGCGGAGGTTTCGGGTGGGAGTGTGTCTGGAGAGGAGGTCAGCCAGGTCGGATGGGGCCAGGTTATGGAGGGCTTTGTAGGTCAAGAGGAGGATTTTGTACTGGATTCTCTGGGGGATGGGGAGCCAGTGAAGCTTGTAAAGGACGGGGGTGATGTGGTCACGGGTCCGGGAATGGGTGAGTAGACGGGCAGCGGAGTTCTGAATGTATTGGAGTTTATTGGTGATTGTTGAGGGTGAACCATAGAGGAGACTGTTGCAGTAGTCCAGACGGGAAGTGATGAAGGCGTGGATGAGGGTTTCTGCAGCCGTGGAGGAGAGGGATGGACGGAGACGGGCGATGTTTTTCAGGTAAAAGAAGGCTGTCTTTGTGATCTGTTTAGTGTATTTGTCGAAGGAGAGGGTTTGGTCAAAGATGATGCCAAGATTCCGGATGTGAGGGGAGGTGGATACTGGGAAACCGTCGATGTTGAGGGCAAAGTTATGGGTGGATTTGGTGAGCGTTTTTATGGGATGTGTATTGAGATGAGGACTTCGTTATCTTTGGCCTATATCCAAGTTACCTCGCGAGAGTACGGGATGTGTATTGAGATGAGGACTTCGTTATCTTTGGCCTATATCCAAGTTACCTCGCGAGAGTACGGGATGTGTATTGAGATACGGACTTCGTTATCTTTGGCCTATATCCAAGTTACCTCGCGAGAGTACGGGATGTGTATTGAGATACGGACTTCGTTATCTTTGGCCTATATCCAAGTTACCTCGCGAGAGTACGGGATGTGTATTGAGATGATGACTTCGTTATCTTTGGCCTATATCCAAGTTACCTCACGAGAGTATGGGATGTGTATTGAGATACGGACTTCGTTATCTTTGGCCTATATCTAAGTTACCTCACGAGAGTACAGGATGTGCATGGAGATGAGGACTTCGTTATCTTTGGCCTCGGTCTAAGTTACCTCACGAGAGTACGGGATGTGTATAGAGATAAGGACTTCGTTATCTTTGGCCTAGGTCTAGGTTACCTCACGAGAGTATGGGATGTGTATTGAGATACGGACTTCATTATCTTTGGCCTAGATCCAAGTTACCTCGCGAGAGTACGGGATGTGTATTGAGATACGGACTTCGTTATCTTTGGCCTATATATAAGTTACCTCGCGAGAGTATGGGATGTGCATGGAGATGAGGACTTCATTATCTTTGGCCTCGGTCTAAGTTACCTCATGAGAGTATGGGCTGTGCATGGAGATGAGGACTTCGTTATCTTTGGCCTATATATAAGTTACCTCGCGAGAGTACGGGATGTGTATAGAGATGAGGACTTCGTTATCTTTGGCCTCGGTCTAAGTTACCTCGCGAGAGTACGGGATGTGTATTGAGATGAGGACTTCGTTATCTTTGGCCTATATCGAAGTTACCTCACGAGAGTATGGGATGTGTATTGAGATGAGGACTTCGTTATCTTTGGTTGCAGTTGAGCGGTAACTAGTGAAGAAATCCTGAGTCATTTGGAGAGTTCTTGATCCATCTAAAGTAAAAGAAAGATACCAAGCACAAATGTAAAGTTTCTGATATTAAAAATGCATTTCACTCATTGACATCAACTTAATCTCCATCCTGACCAAACCTTCTTTCATTATCCACCCCATTAATTATCTTTTATCTGCATTCATTTGTTCCTCTTTTTCCGACCTGTGGAATCACAACTTCCACATTCCTTTCAATCTCAATCTTCGCTTCAGGCATTCAAGACACCTGTTTACCACCATCTTAGATCATCCTCTTTATTTTCCAGGTTTTCCTACCTGAGAGTTTCCTTCTGTATCCATCTTGTCCACCCCATGCATCCTCCCATAATTCCTCCCACATCCCTTATTTGTTCAAGCCTCTCTCTATTTTGTCCCTCAACCCTGCTGTTACTCCCCCATATTTCTACTGTTCCTTTTGTTCTGTTGTGCCTTGATCTACCTCTTACACAAGCCTTGACAATGTGTACAAACAGGTATTTTACAATCACTATATTGGGGCATCACTCAGGTGAATCACCAATGGAGGAGAAGGTCAGGGAAGTCCGGCTGGCCAGCAATAGAGGGTTCAGGTCAGATAAAGGACTTGCAGTCATGATGTTTCCTCCAATTGCCTGTTTCCATCACAAAATAATAAATACATTAAACCTAATAAAAACAAGTTATTATTATTATTGTTACTAGTGTGACTCGGCACGCTCAGCGCGCCTCACCACACGTCGTTTCAGAGGGGTGGGCATCTTTGACCATTTCGGTGTCTTTTGGGTTTAATGGTGTTTTGGGTCTTCAAGGACATTTGGGTCTTCAGGGTCTTTTGGATCCTCCAGACCTTTAAGGGTATTTTGGGTCTTTGAGGTGTTTTGGGTCTTCAGGGTCTTTTGGGTCTTTGGTGTCTTCAGAGGCTTTTGGGTCTTAAGGGTCTTCGGTGTCTTTTGGGTCATTGGGGTCTTCAGGGGCTTTTGGGTGTTAAGGTTCTTTTGGTTCTTCTTGGTCTTTAAGGGTCTTCGGGGTCTTTTGGGTATTTTTGGTCTTCGGGGTATTTTTGGTCTTCAGGGTCTTTTGGGTCTTCGGGATCTTTTTAGTCTCGGTCTTTTTGGTCTTCCGGGTGTTTTGGGTATTCGGGGGCATTTTGGGTATTCGGGGTGTTTTGGGTCTTTGGGGTGTTTTGGGTCTTCGGGGTCTTTTGGGTATTTTGGGTCTTTGGGGTGTTTTGGGTCTTCGGGGTGTTTTGGGTCTTCGGGGTGTTTTGGGTCTTCAGGGTGTTTTGGGTGTTCAAGGTGTTTTGGGTCTTCGGGGTGTTTTAGGTCTTTCGGTATTCAGGAGCTTTTTGAGCCTCAGGGCCTTGAAGGGTATTTTGGGTCTTTGGGGCCCTTGGTGGTCTGAAGGGTCTTGGGGGAATTAAAGGGTCATCAAAGGTCTGAGGGGTCTCAGCAGTCTTTATGCAATTAAGAGGGTTAATTCAGAGGGTGGTAATTTTATTTGAAGAAGAAGACGTTTCCGTCGCATATAAACATACATACATAGCAACATAACGACATACAAACGACATACGTTTGCTCTATTATAATAAGACTAGTGGGGTCACCCGTGGGAATCCCACGGGCATGGACGTGTGTGACATTTCGACATATTGAGTTAGATCTAACTAACTGTATGCATCTATGCATCTATGCTGCACCTGCACATTCAGTTTCACAAAATGGTTACTGGCAATTTATCAGATGCACAAATGATGTAATCTACACAATGTATTTACTTCTGATAACATGTGAATGCATGTGCGTGCACACCCATACACACATATACACACACAAACACACGTACACCCACACACATATATATACACACATACATCCACACACACACGTACACCCACACACATATATACACACACATACATCCACACACATGTACACACACATACACATCTCGTTTTTTCATTTCTGTTCCTCACAATTTTGTCTCTCTCTTATTCACAGACACACACACACACACACACACACACACACACACACACACACACACACACACACACACACACACACACACACACACACACACACACACACACACACACACACACACACACACACACACACACACACACACACACACACACACACACACACACACACACACACACGCCTGGTGATGGCTTAGCGGTTAGGGTGCCGGCTTGGGGATCCTCGGATCCTGGGTTCGAATCCCGGTCGATTGCTGAATTAACGCCAGGGGGTTGACTCAGCCTGTCATCCTTACGAGGTCGGCAAATTGAGTACCAGCTTGCTGGGATGAATGATCACGGTGTGTACCCCGATTTAGAATAGGTACACCGTATCCCTGCGCATCCTAAGAGCGTGACCAAGGGTTGGCGTCAGGAAGGGCATCCGGCCATAAAAACATTGCCCCAAAACAGGGAACCATGACTGTCATGGGGCCCGCAAGGCTAACCCCTGCTCTAGCGGGGAAAATTGCCTTAAAACGATCATTCATTCACACACACATATATATATATATATATATATATATATATATATATATATATATATATACATATATATATATATATATATATATATATATATATATACACATGTATACATGCAGACACATACATATATATATATATTGTAACGAATTTGAGAAGTGTAACGGTTTTGAGAAGGGTAACGGTTTTGAGAAGTGTAACAATTTTGGAGAAAGTGTAACGAATGTGAAAAGTATGGTTTTGTTGTGTGTAACACCCTCGTAATGTAAATAATGGTCGCAGCCGTCCTCCTAGTTAATTCCATGAAACTTACACACAGGCCACGATATATCTTTTTAAATAGTTTATTTCCTTATTCTATGTAGGCTAAATATGTGTTTCCCACTAGATTGACTCTGCATTGTATCAAACGAAATAAGCGTAGGCCCCTTTCAATTTCCCCAATCATCTCCGCTCTCCAAAGTTCCTTTCAAAAGCGGTGCGAGTGGTGTTCAATCCCGCAAGCCGCCATTGCCCATGTGCTCATCACGGAGAAGAGGGGGGTAGGAGCCGCCAACTCACAGGCGTGGCACGTCGTCATGATCAAAGGAGGAATCGGACAGCCCTAACAGCCAACCAGCACCGCGGTTAGCGACCCGGTAGGCGTGCCCTCGCAGCCGGCGGCTTGATTCCGCCCCGAGTAATAAAAGCGACTGGAAGGGACTGCTTCGAGAGATGACATAGGAGATGACATGAGAGATGAGCTGTGAGCTGAGCTGTGAGCTGTGAGATGAGAGACGCTCCAAACCAAAAAGGAGAGGTACTTGGAGAGGAAACAAGCTTTGGAGAGACGCGCTGAGAGGAGGGAGACGGCTCCACCAGAAGGAGAGGAGCAGGTGTGACCGAGCCAGCGCGTGACGTCCACAGCATCAGCAGCGTCGACGCGACCGAGGGTTTTCCCGCCAAAAACGCGAAGAATTGGGAGCTGCTACCTCCAGCCCTGCCGGTTGCAGGGACCTGACCCTGCCTCCCTCTCCAGCAACCCACCTCCGCCATTCCTGCCTGCAATATCCCCCGTGTAAGTGTGAACGTCGTCTGTCCTAATCGTTGTCCTGGGGTTAAGTAAATTGAATAGTATAAGCTAACGATTCACTGTGTGACTGCTTCTTCCATCCATTGCTTGTAAATAACTTTGGTCGCTCCTTCTTTTTGCTTGGGTGTGTATAATAAATCTGTTCTTCCTCCGTACTCTGTCTTCTTCTCTTTTCCTTCTCTTTCGGTCGCTTTAGAGGTTTCCAAATTGAATATCTGTGGTGCGATCTGGTCAACGTTGGGGGAGTCGGGCCAATCGGGGATCCTGTAACGGTCGCGGTGGACCATCCGCTCGGCCCATCATAACATCTAAACCGCGATCCGTAACAATATATATATATATATATATATATATATATATATAAATATATATATATATATATATATATATATATATTATATATTATATATATATATATATATATACACACATGAAGCGCGGTGCTGCACGCGCTAAGGCTTACGAAAAGATCAAGCGGACAACGCGGTTCATAACAAAAGAGTCTTTATTAAAAGAACTCAAACTGCAGCACTGGTCTCTCCGGGCTGCGCGCCCCGTGTATATCCTGAGGCCACGCCTCTCTCTCGGGCGTGGCCCACCCCCACTTGGTGTGCGGGGTGATGTCACCACGCCAGTGCTTTCGTGTCCGCCACACGCCCCCCCCCCCCCCCCCAGAATCCCCGCGCACCTGAAGGGTCAGTTTGCGGGGCAAACGGATGACCCGGCCGAAGCGCCCTCTGGCGACTGGCGGCGTCTGGGATGCAGGGATGCCATCTGGGATGCCTCCGGCTGCCCCTGGGATGGGTGCAGGACCGGGGGGTGGCGTGGCGGCAGGGCTAGGCAGTGCCGGGGGACCGCCCGCAGGGGGGCGGCCCCGAAGCGGGGGCCGGGCCACTGGCGGTGGGTGGTCAACGTTGAGGTGGGCCGGCTTGAGGCGGTCCACAGAAACGCGGTCAGGAGCACCGCTGATGTCCAGGGTGAAGTGCTTCACCCCGGTCTCCAGCACGCGGAAAGGCCTGTCGTACGGGGGCCGCAGTGGTGTCCGGTGGGCATCGTGGCGGACGAAGACGTATGCCGCCATGCGAAGCTCCGGGGCGACGTGCGTCGGTGGGTGCCCGTGGTGTGCCGTTGGCACCGGGGCGAACCTCTGGGCGGTCTCCTGCAGAGCGGAGCGCTGATGTGCCGCGGACCATGGTGCCGTGGAGTCGGGGAGGAACTCGCCCGGCACCCGCAGCGGTTGCCCGAAGACCAACTCCGCCGCGGATGCACGCAGGTCATCCTTGGGCGCCGTCCGGAGGCCCAGCAGGACCCAGGGGAGCCTGTCGACCCAGCCGCCATCGCGGAGGGTGGCCCGGAGCGCGGGCTTCAATGAGCGGTGGAATAGCTCGCACAGGCCGTTAGCCTGGGGGTGGTAGGCCGTGGTTCGGTGCAGCTGGACCCCGAGCCCCCGCGCGACCGCCCCCCAGAGCTCCGAGGTGAACTGGGGGCCGTGGTCGGACGAGATGTCTGAGGGGGCACTGAACCGGGCGACCCAGGTGGCGATGAACGCTTGCGCGACGTCCGCCGCCGTCATCGACGCCAAGGGCACGGCCTCCGGCCACCGGGTGGTGCGGTCCACCATGGTGAGGACGTGGGTGAAACCCCGCGAGGGGGGCAGAGGTCCCACCAGGTCCACGTGGACATGGTCAAACCGGCGTTCCGGCACCGTAAACGGGGCCAACGGGGCCTGGGTGTGCCGGTGCACCTTGGCGCGCTGGCACGCGAGGCACGTCCTGGCCCAGCCGCGGACGGCCTTCCGGAGGCCATGCCAGACGAATTTGTCGGCGATCAACCTTTGGGAGGCCCTCGCGCCCGGGTGGGACAGGCCGTGGATGGCATCAAACACTTGGCGCTGCCAGCCCGCGGGCACGATGGGGCGAGGCCGCCCGAGGGAGACGTCGCACAAGAGAGCCGTGCCCGCGCCGTCGAACGGCACCTCGGTGACGCGGAGGCCCATGACGGCGGTCCGCAAGGCCTGGACGTCGGGGTCAGCGGCCTGGTCCGCTGCCATCCGGGCATAGTCAATGCCGAGGTGGACTGCATGGGCGACGGACCGGGAAAGGCAATCCGCCACCGGGTTGTCCTTCCCCGTGACGTGCCGGATGTCCATCGTGTACTCGGACACAGCCGAGAGGTGACGCTGCTGCCGGGCCGACCATGGCTCGGTGACCTTGCCCATCGCGAAGACCAGCGGCTTGTGGTCGACGAAGGCCGTGAACGCACGGCCCTCGAGCAGATGGCGGAAGTGCCTGACCGCCAAGTGAAGCCCGAGCAACTCGCGGTCGAAGGTACTGTAACGGCGTTCGGGCGGGCGAAGCTGCCGGCTAAAGAATGCCAGCGGTTGCCAAGCTCCACGCACCCATTGCTCGTGCACCGCACCCACCGCGTAGTCCGAGGCGTCGGTGGTGAGGGCGATCGGTGCATCGGGCGCCGGGTGCACGAGCATGGTGGCGTTAGCCAAGGCGAGCTTCGCGCCCGTGAACGCCGCGTCCATCTGCTCGGGCCAGGTAACGTCGCCTTTGCCCGGCTTACCTCGGAGAGCTTCGTGCAGGGGGCGCAGGAGCTGGGCGATACGGGGCAGGAACCAATGGTAAAAGTTCACCATGCCCAGGAACTCCTGCAGCCCCCTGATCGTGCGGGGGCGCGGAAACCTCTTCACCGCCTCCACCTTGGCCGGCAGGGGGACGGCTCCGTGCCTGGTGACGCGGTGCCCCAGAAAATCGATTTCGGCGACGCCGAACCGGCACTTTGCGGGGTTCACAATCAGGCCATGCTGGCCCAAGCGTTCGAAGAGCGGAGGTGGTGTAGGTGCTCTTCGCGGGACGCGCTGGCGACGAGGATATCGTCCAGGTAGACGTATACAAAATCCAAGTCGCGCAGGACGCTGTCCATCAGCCGCTGGAACGCCTGAGCCGCATTCTTCAGACCGAAGGGCATCCGCAGGAATTCGAAGATTCCGAACGGCGTGATGACCGCCGTCTTCGGGACGTCCTCCGGCCTGACGGGGACCTGATGGTAGCCGCGTATGAGGTCCACCTTCGAGAAGAAGGACATGCCCGCCAAACGGGCGGAAAAGTCCTGAATGTGGGGGACGGGGTAGCGGTCGGGGGTGGTGGCGTCATTGACACGGCGATAGTCCCCGCACGGTCGCCATCCCCCACCGGGCTTCGGCACGATGTGCAGCGGCGACGCCCAAGCACTCTCCGAGCGCCGAACGATGCCGAGTCGCTCCAGGGTAGCGAACTCCGCTTTTGCTACCGCCAGCTTCGTCGGCTTGAGGCGGCGTGCCCGGGCGTAGACCAGTGGCCCGACGGTGGGGATGTGATGGGCCACCCCGTGCTTGATGGCCCCCGCCAAGAAGGTGGGCCGCGTGAGGGCCGGGAAGCCGGCGAGGAGGTGGGTGAATTTGTCCGCTGCCGGAAGCGTACAGATTAACGTGGCCGGAACCGAACCGTTCAGCAAGCCGCTTGGCAAGCTGCTCGGTGAGCCGCTCAGTGAGCTGCTCGACGAGCTGGGCAGCGCACAAGCGAGTGAGCTGAACGTCTCGGCCTGGACAAGACGTCTGTGCTTTACGTCGACCAGGAGCCCATTGGCGCACAGGAAGTCCGCGCCAAGCAATGCCATGGGCACGTCGGCGGTGACGAACGACCATCGGAAAACCTGCCCTTCAAACCGCAGAGAGAGGCAGCGTTTTCCGTACGTACGGATAGGCGTCCCGTTCACGGCAAGCAGCGCGGGGCCCCCGCCCGCGGCGTGCTTGTCCGACGTACCGGCAGGAACGACACTCACCTGCGCTCCCGTGTCGCACAGGTAACGGCGCCCGGATAAGGTGTCCGTTATGAACAGCAGGCTGCTTGAACGGCCAGCGCTCATTGCCACTATCGAGCGCCGGCCCGGGCGTTTCCCGACCTGTTGAAGGAGCATGGCGGATGACACTGTCGAGCCTCGTGGCCGAACTTGGCGTGGAACCAGCACCAGGTGGTGGAGCTGGAGGAGTGCGGCTGGCTCCGCCAGGCCGGTGGAGCCGGCGGCTTTCCCCGCGGTGGCGGTTTTCGCCGCGGCGGTGGGCGGGGCGTGGCGGCGGCCACGAGGTGCGTATCAGCATGCTGCGTATGCTGTGTAAGCTGATGCTGTGAATCAGCATCAGCCTCGGGATCCACGAGGTAGGCAGCAGCATCAGCCTCGAGGTCCGCGACGACCGCACCGACTCTCGCCCGCATGTCCGAAGCCGCAAAGTACCTGTCCGCCTCGGCGGCCAATGCTCGGTGTTCCGTTAGCACGGTCCCGGCCAACGCGAGGCGTACCTGTGCTGGAAGTTGGCGACGGAAAAGTGCCCGGAATAGAGAACCAGGGGCTTCGTCGCCCAACAGCGACAGCATATGGTCCATTCGGACCGACGGGCGTGTGTCGCCGAGCTCAGGGAGATCCAGGAGGCGGTCGGCCCATACGTCCTCCGTGAGGCCGAACGTGGCTCGGAGCCTCGTACTTGTGGCCCACTTGAGTGCCTCGTACTTGTGGCCGTCCGGTGCGTGGCGAAGGACGGACACAAGTCGAGCGGCCGTGCCGGGCCCGAGGGAGGCGACGACGTGGCAGTAGCGTGTGTCGTCGCCGGTGAGGCGCCGAAGCTGAAACTGGGCTTCGGCTTGGACGAACCAAACTTCGGCCTGGGCCTCCCAAAATTCGGGAAGTTTAATCGACATCGCGTTGTTGGCCATGGCAATGGCGTCGTGTTTGGAAGGATCGCTACGGCAGATCCAACGTCGAGGTCACCAGTAAAGCGCGGTGTTACGCGCGCTGCCTGTAAGCAAGGAGGAAGCGGACAACGCGGTAATTTTTAAGAGTCTTTATTCAAGAGTTCACTGTAACACTGAGCTGCTCAGGGCTGCGCGCCCCGTGTATATCGTGAGGCCACGCCTCTCTCCCGGGCGTGGCCCACCCCCACTTGGTGTGCGGGGTGATGTCACCACGTCAGTGCTTTCGTGTCCGCCACATCGGCATCATTGTTGACGTTTTTGTGACGACTGTCATCAAATGGAAAAGTAATACATTTTAACGGAAAAGAAAAAGCGAATTTTTAAAATATGTCGACATTTTCCCCGACTGTTATTTTAGGCGGTGTATTTTTGTGTATCATCATGGCGTGATTTAAAAATATATATCTCTGCATTTTCCCGTGTGTGCGTGAATGTTCTCAATTATTTCTGACATCGAGTCTAAAACCATCGATAAAAATTAAATCAGATGGTGAATTCGATATAAAATCGTGAGGGTGACTCAATGAATGGGCTTTATGTTACAGGCCTTTGAGAATTGATTTCGTTCTAAAAACGGAAACTTTCATCGGATTTTATTCCCGTTTTTTTTCAACCGAGTCTAAAACTATGTTAGCGACTGTTAAAAATGAAATGATATATCGAATTTGAGTTGAAATAAACCTGTGTGAGAGAGAAAGACAGCGCGGGCCTAACTAAACAGGCCTCAAAGCTATTCGAGTTAATAAAATGGTGGATATTTGTTTACATGAGGCCTCTCCAAGAATGGGTGGAGCTATGGGTGGAGCTACTCTGCAAACGGAGTAAGCCACACCTCGGACAGACAGACAGACAGACAGACAGACAGAATCACCTTCGCCTATTATAATATAGATTATGTTCATCAAACATTCATGGGTTTGTGGAGGAAAATGAACATTTCCTGAGAATAATTTTATCATCTATGTAAATGAAACCCACTATGTTTGGATTTCATGATGCCTCATATAATGAAAAGACAACATGAGTAAAGTAATTGAAAATCACTCATGTACCTGAATTGCAAAACTTCTACCATAACATTGTGCTCTGAGTTAAGGTGTGTATCATTAATAAGAGTGCACAGTGTTTGCCCATCTTGCAGGTTTAAGGCAAACATCCGTGTGCATGTCTTGAAAAACTTTTATGATCACATCGTGTTCTGAGTTAAGGGGGTTGTATTATGACGCAAGGTGTTTGTCAAGCTTGGATTTAAGGTTGTTTAATTCATCTGACAGTACAGGCACAAAAAAAACGAACTGCGAGCACTGATGATAATGCTTCCGTTTTCGGTTTTGCCGGCGAGGTTGTGGGTTTTTCCAAGCTCTCCACGTTACGAAAGTTAAGAAATTTTCCCATTTGTATTTTTGTCAAAAATGTATTTTTATTTTACGGTGTGAGTGCCTACTGTGTGTTTCTAGTTCTATCTCAGTGTAAATCGTGCATACCTGTGTATAATCATCGGTTGGTTCCTGCCGCGTTTTTCAGGCCTGGATTTCCAAGCCTCGAGGCTTTGTTGTCTCCTCTCGGCGGTCGTTTGTGGTCCATTTACTTTCGCTCTCTCACTGTTTTTTCAGTCTTTTTTTCATCCCATACTTCCCCGAACAGCTTACACTTTGTTTGAAGTCTTAATCCCCCCCCCCCCTCCAAAAAATTAAATAAATAAATAAATAAATAAATTCCTTCTCTCCCCGTGTTCGTTCATTCTTCGACCACATATTTCGCCCCACCCGTTTTTTTTCTCTCCTTCCTTCATAACTCAACCCTCTCCAGCCGACACCTTTCTAATTCCAGTTCTCACCATACTTCTTCAACTTTATCCTTCTTCCTCTGATCCATTTTCACCTAACCTTCAAAAAAATATTAACGAAGAATTTAAAAAGTAGGCCTCTCCTCCGGGACAAACACATTTGCGTATACACCTCCCTGTTCCTTCGTTCTCTGCTCTCCTGGCTGTCAATCTCCTATTCTTCGATTCCTGCTTGTGAACCCATGCTGGAATCATTAATCCACCTGAGGAATCCTTCATGCCCTCATTTAGGGAATTTCCCCAGATAGTTTTCACGGTTTAGTTTTAAAATGTTTAAATTTTCCCCTGAAGTGTTTTATTGTTGCATATGATAACAACATTTTCTTCTTCTTCTTTAAAAGGTTGTTTTCGATTTGCTCACCAATCTCTTCATTTCAAATAAAAATTCAATCTTGCAGTTCTTCCTTCCTACATTCCCTAAGCTCACCTGCATTCCACCCGTCCAACGTTTTCAAACGGATCTCTGACTCGAAAATCACAAGAAACTCATTTTGCAATAAATGATCGTTTTCCATTAATCATCCAACACTTTCGGAAATTCAAATTCATCCTTCCCCTCCTAAACTCCCCCCTTACCCATCCCTTTCAAATCTCCCCCCTTGCCCCTCTCCTCCAAAACTTCCCCCTCACGCCTCCCCTCCTAAATCCCCTCCTCACTCCTCAATTTCAAAACTCCTGCCTCCCCGCTCCCCTTCAAATCTTCCCACCCTCCTTTTTTCTCCAAATTCTACCCTATCACCACTCCTCTCCTCAAAGCATCCTCCGCGCTTCCTCTCCCTTCCAACTCTGACCTCCATCTCCTCCAACCTTCTTCCTCGCTCTTCCCCCCCTCAAACAACACCTCATTGTGCCTCATCCAATCACCATCAAGCCTTTTGTCCTCCTCCTCCTCCTCCTCCTTCCCTTTCTCCTAGCTTTTCTGAAATCTCTGACACACTATCAACAGCTCTCCCTACCTCCCCTCCTCTTCCTCATATTACCCTACCCCTCCCCTCCCCTGACCTGCATCCGATGCTCCTCCTTCCTCTTCCTTAACGTTATGGACCTCAAACATCCGGGGCCTTCGCTCATACCTGATTGACCTCTCCATACAAGTTGCTTCTGACAAACAAGACTTAATCTGCTTAACAGAAACTTTCCTCTTTCAAGATGTCTCTGATTCCTTAATATCTCTCCCTGGTTACTCCCTCCTCCGGTATGATAGACCTGAGCCTTGTCCTGGAGGTGGTGTTGCTGTCTTTATCAAAAACTCTCTTCCTCACTCTCCCTGCACTGCCCTCTCTCCACCTCACCGCCAGGAGTACCTCTGGCTACGGCTTCCTCTCCGCTCTCACCTTTTGTTCATATGTGTGTTGTACCATCCACCAAACAGTGATGACTCCATCTACATCTCGCTGTCTGATAACATGAACCAACTTCTATCGACTCATCCCAACCCTCTCTCTTCCTCATGTTACGTGGTCCTCCCGGTGACTACCTGGTCTCTGTGACCCCCGGACCGTGAGAGGAACCCCGCCAGAAAGATATATGATTTATACGCTTTCGTAACGCAATCAATATGAATTCCAGTCAAGAAGAAACCCCACACCAAGGATCCGGATTAATCAATAATATATTCCCAATCAATCAACAACAATCAACAATATTACTAAGATGGCCATCTCATATATTTCCCCCCTTTCCCCACTCATGACACCCTCAATAGTCACTGTCCCTCACAATGTCTCTGGGCCCCTCCAGACCAAGGGAAGGTCGACTTCTCCGCACACGGGCAGTTGAACGGACCCCTGGCTGACGTGCTCCCAACGTGCGCGTCATGTACCGGGAACAGCTGCTGCCGCGGACACCTCCTCGGCAAGCCACCGAGGTCGGAGCCCGTGATCGCGGCCTCTGGGCTGTGAACGGCTCGCAAAGCGCGCGAGGCCCAAGGTGCGACCCGTACACGCCCTCGGAGGCGTCGAGGCGAACAGTGCCGGACGCTTGGTTCCTTCCAGGAACCCACGGTAACCTGACACGTAACAGGCAATCACCCCGCGCAGGTAACTCCTCTCGCCAGACGGGCTTTTCAAACTCAGCGTTCCAAAGCAGGTAAAGATCGACTCGGCTCGCGTCGGAGCTGGTCGAGGATCAAGATGGCCGCTTCTCTCCCGACCTTGTCTCTTTTTCTCTTCCGGTTTACGATCCCGTTTCCGGTCTCGGTCTTACCAGGAGCGCTTCTCACCATTTAACCACAACAACCTTTAATGGAATAAACATTAATAAGAATTCTCCCCATTTAACCACAACAACCTTTAATAGAATAAACATTAATAAGAAACGACCTGACTAGTAATTCACATAAATCCGGAATTCGTAACTCATATGTGGTGATTTCAACTGTGATCATGCCAGCTGGCTGGGTGTGGGTTCCCTCTCTCACCAGCCATGGCTCCTCAGCAAAGAACTTCTGTGACTCATTGGGACTGACACAATCTGTCAATTTCCCGACCCGGACCTCAGTCAACGGAGTATCTTCTCTTCTAGACCTGGTTATGACTAACTTCCCTGCAAATGTCTGCTGCTCTTCTTCTGCTCCAATTGGCTCTTCTGATCATTTCCTTGTTAAAGTGGACATCTCTCTGGCCATTCTCAGATAGACTCCTCAGCGTCCCGCGAATCTGGCATTTCACTCAGGCCACCTGGCACGGTCTTCAAGCAGCCATCAATCATCTGGACTGGTCTCCCATCTCTACCGCCTCTGACATCAACTCATCCTGGGAATTCTTCCAAAGAAAACTGCTCTCTCTCATGCACAGATTCATCCCATCCCGTCTTCAGTTGTCATACCCTTCCTCCCGTCCATGGTACACGGAATCTTGTGGTGAGGCAGTTGCCCTGAAACAACTTGCCTTCGCCTCCGGGAAAGCAAATCCAACTGAAGGAAATCTCATTTCCTTTCACAAAGCCCGAAACAAGTGTGTCCACCCTCAGGAGAGCCAGGAAACAATATCTCTCTTCTCTCAAGAGTGAACTCTCAAACCTGTCTCCCTCTTCCAAATCCTGGTGGCGTCTTGTCAAATCTGTTTCTGGTTTTGCTCTCCCTCCATCCCCTACCTTACCTCAAACGGCTACACAGCTGACTCCACATGTGAAAAAGCTGAATGTCTCAGCTCTGAGTTTGCCTCAAAATTTTGTGTCCCAAACCAGTCTCTCTCTGTACACACTGTACCCAGTCGTACCCAGCTGCTCGTGGACTCTGTGACCTTCTCTCCTGACAAGGTGGAGAAGTTTCTGTCAATCCTCGACTCTGATTCTGCAACTGGACCAGACGGGGTCAGCCCAGGGGTCCTAAAATCTGCTCTGCTACTCTTTCACACCCTCTCTCTGTTCTCTTCACCCTCTCTTTTGCTCAAGGTCATCTGCCATCAGCTTGGAAATCAGCCAACATTACCGCTGTACACAAAAAATGTGCAAAAACAGATCCTAGCAACTACAGACCAATCAGCCTTCTCCCAATTATCAGCAAAGTCATAGAATCCATCATTGCTTTGGATATCAAATCCTTCCTCATCTCCAATGGCTTGATCTCTAATCATCAACTTGGTCTCAGACCAGGTCACTCTACTCTGGACATGCTGCTTCTGCTGTCTCAACAATGGATGGAGGTCCTCAATGTCAAACAGGAAATTTGAGCTGTCTCCCTTGACATATTATGTGCCTAAGATACGGTCTGACACCCTGCTCTGCTCACCAAACTCTCCTCCTGTGGTATCCATGGAAATCTCCACGCATGGCTTGTGGACTTACTCTCTGGTCGTAGCCAACGTGTGGTCCTGAATGGATTTCTCTCATCTCCCCTTCCTGTTCAGGCTGGAGTTCCCCAACGCAGTGCTCTGGACCCTGTGCTTTTTCTGGTCTTCATCAATGATCTCTCCGACTCTGGAAAATCCTCTCTGTCTCTTTACTGATGACCCCACTCTCTGCCGCTCTATACCTCATCCCTCAGATCGGCAGTCTGCAGCATCCTCACTCTCTGCAGACCTGGACAAAATCAGTCTGGTCAAACAAGTGGAACATGTCTTTCAATCCTGACAAATCTCACACTCTTACTATGCCTCTCCGAAAAGACCGTTTGGACAACCGTCCCATCTACTTTCTCAACAATCCTCTCCAAGAAGTTCTGTCACTCAAGCTCTTGGTTCTCACAATCTGCCATGATCTTTCCTGGGAAAACCACATTTCCAAGCTGGCCTAACATGCCAGTCGCTGACTGGGCATCCTCCGTTCTGTGAAGTCCTTCCTTGGCACACCTGAGCTCCTCACCACATACAGGGCTTTCATCTGCAGCTCAATGGAATACTGTTCTCCCCTCTGGGCTGGTGCTCCTGCCTCACAGCTAGCTCGGCTTCACGCTGTTGAAACCAAAGCTTTCAGAATCATTGGAATCTCCCGCAATGAAGCGAACTCCGAGGGCCTTTCACTCACTCACAACAGGCAGGTTGGTGGTCTTTCTGTCTTCTACCAACTCCTCTCCGCCCTTGACCCCCAGCCCTGTCTGTGCTCTGTCCCCCAAATATTCCTACAGGTCGCACAAGATCTGCCAGCAACCCTCTTCAGGTGAAACTGCCAAAATGAAGACTCTCTGCTCACCTTCACTCTTTCATTCCTGTTTTCTCCCGCCTCGAGAACAAACTCCCTCACTCTATTCAATCCCACTCCTCCCTCCAGGTATTTAAAACAGCTGTTCACCACCGTCTCTTGTCTTCCCCCATCCAAAAGCTTGATCTTTTCTACCCCCGTTAATTCACCCCAGATCCACTTTTTTGAAATTCCGACTGCTTTCCTGGAAGTCCTAGCAGTGTACATGTGTTTTATACCTCTCCCACCTCCCCCCCCCCCCCCCTTCCCATGTCTCCTCCCCCAAGCCCTCTCCCTCCCACAGATCTCCCGGTGTCCCTGCTCTCAAATGTTCTACTTGTGTGCTTCCCTCTCTCTCCCAATCTTGTCTCCCGCTCCCTTTATCTCATGTTTTATGTGTCAGTTTGTATTTTTGTGATTAATGTTAGCTCTTACACGAGCCTCGATCTTGAATACAAAAAATAATAATGGGTAAACCACTAAAACACCCACTTGTTCACATGTGTAAATCACTAAAACACCCACTTGTTCACATGTGTAAACCACTAAAACACACAGTTGTTTTTCCATGTGTAAACCACTGAAACACCCTCTTGTTCACATGTGTAAACCACAACACACCCACTTGTTGACATGTGTAAACCACTGTTTATATGTGTATACGACTAAAACACACAGTTTTTACATGTGTAAACCATTAAAACACCCACTTGTTCACATGTGCAAAAACCACTAAAACACCCAGTTGTTCACATGTGTAAACCACTAAAACACCCACTTGTTCACATGTATAAACCACTAAAACACCCAGTTGTTTATATGTGTAAACCACTGGAACACCCCAGTTGTTTACATGTGCAAACAACTAAAACACCCAGTTGTTAATATGTGTAAACCACGAGAACACCCAGTTATATACATGTGTAAACCACGAGAACACCCCAGTTGTTTACATGTGTAAACCACTAAAACACCCAGTTGTTTATATGTGTAAACCACGAGAACAGCCCAGTTGTTAACATGTGTAAACCACTAAAACACCCAGTTGTTTATATGTGTAAACCACTAGAACACCCAGTTATATACATGTGTAAACCACTAAAACACCGAGTTGTTTGCATGTGTAAACCACTAAAACACCCAGTTGTTTTTATGTGTAAACCACTAGAACACCTCAGTTGTTTACATGTGTAAACCACTAAAACACCCAGTTGTTTATATGTGTAAACCACTAAAACACCCAGTTGTTTATATGTGTAAACCACTAGAAAACCCAGTTATATACATGTGTAAACCACAAGAACACCCAGTTGTTTATATGTGTGAACCTCTAGAACACCCAGTTATTTGCATGTGTGAACCACTAAAACACCGAGTTGTTTGCATATGTAAACCACTAGAACACCCCAGTTGTTTACATGTGTGACCACTAAAACACGGAGTTGTTTGCATGTGTAAACCACGAGAACACAGAATTGTTTTTCCATGTGTAAACCACTAAAACACCCAGTTGTTCAAATGTGTAAACCACTGAAACACCCTCTTGTTGACATGTGCACATGTAAACGACTGAGGTGTTCTAGTGGTTTAAACATGCAAACAACTGGGTGTTTTAGTGGTTTACACATGTATATAACTGGGTGTTCTAGTGGTTTACACATATAAACAACTGGGTGTTTTAGTGGTTTACACATGTTAACAACTGGGGTGTTCTCGAGGTTTACACTTATAAACAACTGGGTGTTTTAGTGGTTTATACATGTGAACAAGTGGGTGTTTTAGTGGTTTACACATGTGAACAAGTGGGTGTTTTAGTGGTTTACACATGTTAACAACTGTGTTTTAGTCGTATACACATATAAACAGTGGTTTACACATATCAACAAGTGGGTGTTTTGTGGTTTAAACCACGAAAACACCGAGTTGTTTGCACCACTATAACACCCAGTTATATACATGTGTAAACCACTAAAACACCGAGTTGTTTGCATGTGTAAACCACTAAAACACCCAGTTGTTTATCTATCTATAATTCCAGTAATCTCTGTGTGTTTGTTTGTACGTTTGTACGTTTGTACGTTTGTTTGTTTGTCTGTGACCGCTGTTTCTCGACAACCACGGGTCCGATATACTTTAAACTTGCCAGGTATATTGCTGGGGACCCGAGGATGTGCCTTTTCAAGGTTTCATATTAATCGGACAAGTACTTACCGAGCTATGGCGATTTAGCCGTTCGCCGTTCGCTTTGGCGTTGCGAATGGACCAAACCATTGCATGTAAATAGAGGGGGGGGGTTCTGTGGTCGTTGCGAATGGACCAAACCATTCATGTAAATAGAGGGGGGGGGGGGGGGGGTTCTGTGGTCGTTACTGCCACGTGGTTTCAAAGTTTTTTTTTGTTGTTGTTTGCACGCATGTTTTTTTGCACCCACGTACGGGCACGCCCTAGGATGTTTACACACACACACCCCTACACAAATTTTTTTTTTTTTTTTTTTTTGGCAAGGAACGGGCACCCACGTACGGGCACGTCCTAGCTTATATATAGTACGGGCATGCCCTAGTATGTGTAAACCACGAGAACACCCTAGTTGTTTACATGTGTAAACCACTAAAACACCCAGTTATATACATGTGTTGACCACAAGAACACCCCAGTTGTTTACATGTGTAAACCACTAAAACACCCAGTTGTTTATATGTGTAAACCACTAGAAAACCCAGTTATATACATGTGTCAACAACTAGATCACCCCAGTTGTTTATATGTGTAAACCACTAAAACACCAAGTTATTTGCATGTGTAAACCACTAAAACATCCAGTTGTTTATATGTGTAAACCACTAGAACACCCAGTTATTTGCATGTGTAAACCACTAAAACACCCAGTTGTTTGCATGTGTAAACCACGAAAACACAGAGTTGTTTGCATGTGTAAACCATTAAAACACCCCAGTTGTTTGCATGTGTAAACCACGAAAACACCCCAGTTATTTGCATGTGTAAACCACGAAAACACCCCAGATGTTTGCATGTGTAAACCACAAAAACATCCAGTTGTTTCTATGTGTAAACCACTGGAACACCCAGTTATTTACATGTGTAAACCACTAAAACACCCAGTTGTTTATATGTGTAAACCACTAGAACGCCCCAGTTGTTTACATGTGTAAACCACGAAAACAAAGAGTTGTTTGCATGTGTAAACCACTAGAACACCCAGTTATATATATGTGTAAACCACAAGAACACCCCAGTTGTTTACATGTGTAAACCACTAAAACACCCAGTTGTTTATATGTGTAAACCACTGGAAAACCCAGTTATATACATGTGTAAACAACTAGAACACCCCAGTTGTTTACATGTGAAAACCACTAAAACACCCATTTGTTTACATGTGTAAACCACGAGAACACCCCAGTTGTTTACATGTGCAAACCACTAAAACACCCAGTTGTTTATATGTGTAAAACACGAGAACACCCAGTTATATACATGTGTAAACAACTAGAACACCCCAGTTGTTTACATGTGTAAACCACTAGAACACCTCAGTTGTTTACATATGTAAACCACGAAAACACAGAGTTGTTTGCATGTGTAAACCAAGAAAACACCGAGTTGTTTGCATGTGTAAACCACGAAAACACCGTGTTGTTTGCATGTGTAAATCACTAAAACACCCAGTTGTTTGCATGTGTAAACCACGAAAACACAGAGTTGTTTGCATGTGTAAACCACGAAAACACAGAGTTGTTTGCATGTGGAAATCACTAAAACACCCCAGTTGTTTACATGTGTGAACCACTAAAACACCCAGTTGTTTGCATGTGTAAACCACTAAAACACCCAGTTGTTTGCATGTGTAAACCACGAAAACACCCCAGTTGTTTACATGTGTAAACCACGAAAACACCCCAGTTGTTTACATGTGTGAACCACTAAAACACCCAGTTGTTTGCATGTGTAAACCACTAAAACACCCAGTTGTTTGCATGTGTAAATCACTAAAACACCCCAGTTGTTTACATGTGTAAACCACGAAAACACCCCAGTTGTTTGCATGTGTAAACCACGAAAACACAGAGTTGTTTGCATGTGTAAACCACGAAAACACCCCAGTTGTTTGCATGTGTAAACCACGAAAACACAGAGTTGTTTGCATGTGTAAACCACTAAAACACCCCAGTTGTTTACATGTGTGAACCACTAAAACACCCAGTTGTTTGCATGTGTAAACCACTAAAACACCCAGTTGTTTGCATGTGTAAACCACTAAAACACCGAGTTGTTTACATCTGTAAACCACTAGAACACCCCAGTTGCATGTTGTTGTCTATATTGCTCACATTGTTATTCTGTACCACAGTGAATGTTGTTGATCACATGGCTACTCTGTATCACAGTGTGAATGTTGTTGATCACATGACTACTCTGCACCACAGTGTGAATGTTGTTGATCACATGACTACTCTGTATCACAGTGTGAATGTTGTTGATCACATGGCTACTCTGCACCACAGTGTGAATGTTGTTGATCACATGGCTACTCTGCACCACAGTGTGAATGTTGTTGATCACTCACGGCTACGTTGCGGATTTGAGACCCTGCGAACCAACGAAGCTGTTCCATAAGAGCAACAAAGGGAGCGGCATGGCAGCGTTTCAGCTTGGGTACCGCATCCTGGAGCTCCGCCTTTACCTGTGCAATACGACAGGATGCACCAATATGGAGACCTGCAAAGAGGGTGAAAGTTTGCTCAATGTGGCATCGACAAGCTTTGTTTATAACACCTCATCCTCAATGTGGCATCTACAAGGTTTGTTTATAACACCTCATCCTCAATGTAGCATCTACAAGGTTTGTTTATAACACCTCATCCTCAATGTGGCATCTACAAGGTTTGTTTATAACACCTCATCCTCAATGTGGCATCTTCAAGGTTTGTTTATAACACCTCATCCTCAATGTGGCATCTACAAGGTTTGTTTATAACACCTCATCCTCAATGTGGCATCTACAAGGTTTGTTTATAACACCTCATCCTCAATGTGGCATCTACAAGGTTTGTTTCTAACACCTCACCCTCAATGTGGCATCTACAAGGTTTGTTTCTATCACCTCATCCTCAATGTGGCATCTACAAGGTTTGTTTCTCACACCTCATCCTCAATGTGGCATCTACAAGGTTTGTTTCTAACACTTCCTCCTCAATGTGGCATCTACAAGGTTTGTTTCTAACACCTCATCCTCAATGTGGCATCTACAAGGTTTGTTTCTAACACCTCACCCTCAATGTGGCATCTACAAGGTTTGTTTCTAACACCTCATCCTCAATGTGGCATCTACAAGGTTTGTTTCTAACACCACATCCTCAATGTGGCATCTACAAGGTTTGTTTCTCACACCTCACCCTCAATGTGGCATCTACATCTAACACCTCACCCTCAATGTGGCATCTACAAGGTTTGTTTCTAACACCTCACCCTCAATGTGGCATCTACAAGGTTTGTTTCTAACACCTCACCATCAATGTGGCATCTACAAGGTTTGTTTCTAACACCTCATCCTCAATGTGGCATCTACAAGGTTTGTTTCTAACACCACATCCTCAATGTGGCATCTACAAGGTTTGTTTCTCACACCTCACCCTCAATGTGGCATCTACATCTAACACCTCACCCTCAATGTGGCATCTACAAGGTTTGTTTCTAACACCTCACCCTCAATGTGGCATCTACAAGGTTTGTTTCTAACACCTCACCCTCAATGCGGCATCTACATCTAACACCTCACCCTCAATGTGGCATCTACAAACTTTGTTTGTAAAACCTCATCCTCAATGTGGCATCCACAAGCTTTGTTTATAACACCTCATCCTCAATGTGGCATCTGCAAGCTTTGTTTCTAACACCTCATCCTCAATGTGGAATCTTCAAGCTTTGCTTTTAACACCTCATCCTCAATGTGGCATCTGCAAGCTTTGTTTCTTACACCTCATCCTCAATGTGGCCTCCATAAACTTTGTTTCTAACACCTCATCCCCAATGTGGCATCTACAAGGTTTGTTTCTAACACCTCACCCTCAATGTGGAATCTGCAAGGTTTGTTTCTATCACCTCATCCTCAATGTGGCATCTACAAGGTTTGTTTCTAACACCTCATCCTCAATGTGGCATCTACAAGGTTTGTTTCGAACACCTCCTCCTCAATGTGGCATCTACAAGGTTTGTTTCTAACACCTCATCCTCAATGTGGCATCTACAAGGTTTGTTTCTAACACCTCACCCTCAATGTGGCATCTACAAGGTTTGTTTCGAACACCTCATCCTCAATGTTGCATCTACAAGGTTTGTTTCTAACACCTCATCCTCAATGTGGCATCTACAAGGTTTGTTTTAACACCTCCTCCTGAATGTGGCATCTACAAGGTTTGTTTCTAACACCTCACCCTCAATGTGGAATCTACAAGGTTTGTTTCTAACACCTCAACCTCAATGTGGCATCTGCAAGGTTTGTTTCTAACACCACATCCTCGATGTGGCATCTACAAGTTTTGTTTCTAACACCTCCTCCTGAATGTGGCATCTACAAGGTTTGTTTCTAACACCTCACCCTCAATGTGGCATCCACAAGCTTTGTTTCTAACACCTTAACCTCAATGTGGCATCCACAAGGTTTGTTTCTAACACCTCACCCTCAATGTGGCATCTACAAGGTTTGTTTCTAACACCTCACCCTCAATGTGGCACCCACAAGCTTTGTTTCTAACACCTCATCATCAATGTGGCATCCACAAGGTTTGTTTCTAACGCCACATCCTCAATGTGGCATCCACAAGCTTTGTTTCTAACACCTTAACCTCAATGTGGCATCCACAAGCTTTGCTTTTAACACCTCATCCTCAATGTGGCATCCGCAAGCTTTGCTTTTAACACCTCATCCTCAATGTGGCATCTACAAGGTTTGTTTCTAACACCTCATCCTCAATGTGGCATCTACAAGGTTTGTTTCTCACACCTCAGCCTCAATGTGGCATCTTCAAGCTTTGTTTCTTACACCTCATCCTCAATGTGGCCTCCATAAACTTTGTTTCTAACACCTCATCCCCAATGTGGCATCTCCAAGGTTTGTTTCTCACACCTCACCCTCAAAGTGGCATCTACAAGGTTTGTTTCTAACACATCCTCAATGTGGCATCTACAAGGTTTGTTTATAACACCTCATCCTCAATGTGGCATCCACAAGCTTTGTTTATAACACCTCAGCCTCAATGTGGAATCCACAAGCTTTGTTTCTTACACCTCATCCTCAATGTGGCATCCTCAAGCTTTGTTTATAACACCTCATCCTCAATGTGGCATCTACAAGGTTTGTTTCTAACACCGCCTCCTCAATGTGGCATCTACAAGGTTTGTTTCTAACACCTCATCCTCAATGTGGCATCTACAAGGTTTGTTTCTAACACCGCCTCCTCAATGTGGCATCTACAAGGTTTGTTTCTAACACCGCCTCCTCAATGTGGCATCTACAAGGTTTGTTTCTAACACCTCATCCTCAATGTGGCATCTACAACGTTTGTTTATAACACCTCATACTCAATGTGGCATCTACAAGCTTTGTTTATAACACCTCATACTC
Organism: Myxine glutinosa; assembly: GCF_964187855.1. NCBI lineage: Eukaryota > Metazoa > Chordata > Myxini > Myxiniformes > Myxinidae > Myxine > Myxine glutinosa. Next base: position 13,924,123 of record NC_136268.1, read on the forward strand.
AATGTGGCATCCACAGGCTTTGTTTATAACACCTCATCCTCAATGTGGAATCTTCAAGCTTTGTTTATAACACCTCATCCTCAATGTGGCATCCACAAGCTTTGTTTATAACACCTCATCCCCAATGTGGAATCTTCAAGCTTTGTTTCTAACACCTCATCCCCTCAATGTGGCATCTGCAAGGTTTGTTTCTAACACCTCACCCTCAATGTGGCATCTGCAAGGTTTGTTTCTTTCGCCTCATCCTCAATGTGGCATCTACAAGGTTTGTTTCTAACACTTCCTCCTCAATGTGGCATCGACAAGGTTTGTTTCTAACACCTCGTCCTCAATGTGGCATCTGCAAGGTTTGTTTCTAACACCTCACCCTCAATGTGGCATCTACAAGGTTTGTTTCTAACACCTCACCCTCAATGTGGCATCTACATCTAACACCTCACCCTCAATGTGGCATCTACAAGGTTTGTTTCTAAACCTCACCCTCAATGTGGCATCTACAAGGTTTGTTTCTAACACCTCACCCTCAATGTGGCATCTCCAAGGTTTGTTTATAACACCTCAACCTCAATGTGGCATCTACAACGTTTGTTTCTAACACCACATCCTCGATGTGGCATCTACAAGGTTTGTTTCTAACACCTCATCCTCAATGTGGCATCTACAAGGTTTGTTTATAACACCTCGTCCTCAATGTGGCATCTACAAGGTTTGTTTCTAACACCACAACCTCAATGTGGCATCTACAAGGTTTGTTTATAACACCTCATCCTCAATGTGGCATCTGCAAGGTTTGTTTATAACACCTCATCCTCAATGTGGAATCTACAAGGTTTGTTTATAACACCTCACCCTCGATGTGGCATCTCCAAGGTTTGTTTATAACACCTCACCCTCGATGTGGCATCTACAAGGTTTGTTTCTAACACCTCACCCTCAATGTGGCATCTACAAGGTTTGTTTATAACACCTCGTCCTCAATGTGGCATCTACAAGGTTTGTTTCTAACACCACAACCTCAATGTGGCATCTACAAGGTTTGTTTATAACACCTCATCCTCAATGTGGCATCTTCAAGGTTTGTTTATAACACCTCACCCTCAATGTGGCATCTGCAAGGTTTGTTTATAACACCTCATCCTCAATGTGGAATCTACAAGGTTTGTTTATAACACCTCACCCTCGATGTGGCATCTCCAAGGTTTGTTTATAACACCTCACCCTCGATGTGGCATCTACAAGGTTTGTTTCTAACACCTCACCCTCAATGTGGCATCTGCAAGGTTTGTTTATAACACCTCATCCTCAATGTGGCATCTACAAGGTTTGTTTCTAACACCTCACCCTCAATGTGGCATCTACAAGGTTTGTTTCTAACACCTCATCCTCAATGTGGCATCTAAAAGGTTTGTTTCTAACACCTCATCCTCAATGTGGCATCTACAAGGTTTCTAACACCTCATCCTCAATGTGGCATCTACAAGGTTTGTTTCTAACACCTCCTCCTCAATGTGGCATCTACAAGGTTTGTTTCTAACACCTCCACCTCAATGTGACATCTACAAGGTTTGTTTCTAACACCTCATCCTCAATGTGGCATCTGCAAGGTTTGTTTATAACACCTCATCCTCAATATGGCATGTACAAGGTTTGTTTCTAACACCTCACCCTCAATGTGGCATCTGCAAGGTTTGTTTCTAACACCTCACCCTCAATGTGGCATCTACAAGGTTTGTTTCTAACACCTCACCCTCAATGTGGCATCTACAAGGTTTGTTTCTAACACCTCATCCTCAATGTGGCATCTACAAGGTTTGTTTATGACACCTCATCCTCAATGTGGCATCTACAAGGTTTGTTTATGACACCTCATCCTCAATGTGGCATCTACAAGGTTTGTTTATGACACCTCATCATAACCATGGCCGGATTAAAGCACTGGCCAGTTAGGCCATGGCCTAGAACTGCAGAGCTTCTGCTCACCGACCAACCTCATCCACCAAGTTTTGTTACAAGTAATCCACAACACTGTAGAATGCCAAATAATTCCGGAAGTTTACCGTCATTGATGCAGTGTTATACACCATCTTATTAAACATGTCAAAGTACTGTGAAATGGAACGGTTTTGAAATGGCAAATAAACCACTTTTGTTCTACACTGTGAAAGTTAAAAATGTAATTGAGGTTTTAAAGGTTGTTGGGAAAAATTCTTTTTGGGAACTTTCAAAATGTACGTAATGCATTTTTGCCCATAATATGACCCCCCCCACACTCCCCTCCCCGTGTAACACCCCATAACGCTTCAACAGACACCCGATAGTAGTCGGTACTAAGTCCACTACTATTTGTAGCTGTCATGGAGGTGCTGGCTCGGAACGTAGAGGGGGGTTTACCGTGGGAGTTGTTGTGTGCAGATGATCTGGTGTTGATTGCGGAAAGTATGGATGGACTGAAGGAAAAGATGAACACGTGGAAGGAATGTATGGAGACAAAAGGTCTGAAGGTGAATATCGGAAAGACGAAGGTGATGGCAAGTGGTAAAGCATGTGGTGATGTGGAAAGAACTGGGAAGTGGCCACATGCTGTGTGCAGGAAAGGTGTCGGAGTGAACTCTATTCAATGTACAATGTTTGCTGAGTGGGTTCATCAAAAATGTAGTGGTCTGAGAGGTTCATTAACCAGTGTGGCAGGTACATTCAAATGTAAGGTGTGCACAGAGGGAGCTGCAGATGGAGGAAATGTTGAGTTGGATCTTGGAGACGGCGTGAAGCTGGAAGGTGTGAAAACATTTTGCTACCTCGGAGACATGCTGAATGGAGAAGGTGGATCAGACTCGGCAACGGTTGCTCGAGTGAGATGTGCATGGAAGAAGTTTCGGGAACTGAGTGGCGTGCTGATGAGGAGGGGAGTGTCGTTGAAGCTGAAGGGAAAGGTGTATGCTGCATGTGTGAGAAGTGTTATGATTTATGGGAGCGAGACATGGGTAATGAACGTAGAGCAGCAACGAAGGCTGGAAAGGGTGGAAATGCGAATGGTTCGATGGATGTGTGGAGTATCGTTGAGGGAGAGAGGAAGACAAATGATGAATTGCGAAAGATGATGGGAATAGAGCCTGTGATGGATGCTGTGAAGAGGAACAGGTTGAGATGGTTTGGTCATGTGTTGAGGAAGGATGAAAGTGACTGGTTGAGAAGAGTGATGGAAATGAATGTAGAAGGAAGTAGAAGACGGGGAAGACCGAGAAAGACTTGGCTAAAGATGGTGGAAGAAGAAATGCAGGCAACGAGGTTAACAAGGGGAGATGCAGAAAATAGGGCAAAATGGAGAAGATTGTCATGGGGACCGCAAGGCTAACCCCCGCTCTAGCAGGGAAAATGGCCTTAAAATTCCTGTTGTTGTATGTTTTGTAGACACCCTCTAAAATATTCGGTAATGCTCAATGAAGACACCCACCTCCCCCTATTTGATACCTTAATCCCAAGATGCTATTCATCCCATAGTTTTTTTTTTTTGTTAGTTACTACGGACTATATTTTAAAAAGTAAAGGCGGTACAGTGTACTGTCAATACAGTGCCTTCAGAAAGTATTCACACCCCTTGACTTTTTCACATTTTGTTAAAGACTGAATTTTAAATTAATGAAATTGAGATTTTTTTGTCACTGATCTACACATAATACCCTATAATGTGAAAGGGGATATTTGTTTTAACAAAATAATTAAAAATGAAAATCTGAAATGTCTTGAGTCAATAAGTATTCAACCCCTTTGCTATGACACTCCAAATTGAACTCAGGTGCATCCAATTTCCTTTGATCATCCTTGAGATGTCTCTACAACTTGACTGGAGTCCACCTGTGGCCAATTCAATTGATTAGACATAATTTAGAAAGAAAGACACCTTTCTAAAGGGTGACCCAAAAAAACCTCCCACATTTCGAAAGGCTGTAGCACTGGCAGTAGTGAGGCGGGCGGGGCGGGGCTAGGGTCTGTTGGTAGCCCAACCCCAACCGTCCTCAGTCGCCAACATGGCGTGGTCGGGAGCACACCGTGCGTTCGCTGTCGAAGCGTTCTTCACAAACAACCGTTCCGTGATCGCCGTGCAGAGGGCCTTTCGAAGACGTTTCAGTATTCCACGGAACCAAAACGTTCCAGATCGGAAAACCATCTTGCAGTGGGTTGAGAATTTCAGGGCAACAGGCTCAGCTTTAAAAAGAAAATCACCTGGTCGACCTAGGAGCGCTCGTCCGCCTGAGAATATTGAAGCATTGAGGCAATCTGCTGTGCAGTCTCCGAGACGTTCTGTGCGGAAGCATGCTTTAGCTGAAGGGATAACCCGGGAAACTGCAAGGAGAATCTTACACAAAGACCTCCACTTCCATCCATACAGTGAAGCATGGTGGTGGCAGCATCGTGCTATGGGGATGCTTTTTAGCAGCAGGGACTGGAAGACTTGTAAGGATAGAGGTACCAATTAATGGAGCAAATGCAGGCAAATCCTTGAGGAGAACCTGCTTCAGAGTGCAAAAGATGGTAGACTGCGGTGAAGATTTACGTTTCAACAGGTCAATGACCCCAAGCATCCAGCCAAAGAAACACTGGATTGGATTCAGAACAAGAACGTGAAGGTCCTTGAGTGGACCAGCCAAAGGCCAGACTTGAATCCCGTTGAGAATATGTGGAAAGATTTAAAGATTTCTGTTCACAGACACTCCCTGTCCAACTTGACAGAGCTTGAGCAAATCTGCAAGGAAGAATGGGAGATCTTTGGGAAATGATGGGAAAGGAGAATGAGAAATGCAATGATCTATCTTGGGAAAATCACATTTCCAACCTGGCCTCCAAAGCCAGTCACCGACCGGGCATCCTCCATCGTGCAAAGTCTTTTTCTGGGCACTTCTGAGCTCCTCACCACATACAAGGCTTTCATCCGCAGCTCAATGGAATATTGCTCTCCACTCTGGGCTGGTGCTCCTGCCTCACAACAAGCTCGGCTTCACACGGTTGAAACCAAATCATTCAGAATCATTGGAATCTCCCGCGATTAAGCTGATTCTGAGGGCCTTTGTCTCTCTCACCGCAGGCAGGTTGGTGGTCTTTCTGTCTTCTTCCGACTCCTCTCCAGCCTAGCTCCCCCTTTTTTGTATGTGCTGTGCCCCCCAAATATTCCTGCAGGACGCACAAGATCTGCCAGCAACCCTCTTCTGGTGAAATTGCCAAAATCAAGACTCTCTGCTCACCTTCACTTTCATTCCTCTTTTCTCCCACCCCTGGAACAAACTCCCACAATCTCTTCAATCCCACTCCTCCCTCCAGGTCTTTAAAACAGCTGTTCACCACCATCTCTTATCTTCCCCCATCCAAAACCTTGATCTTTTCTACCCCCGTTAAAACACCCAAAATCCACCTCTTTCAATCTCCAACTTCTGTCCTGAAATTCCTCGTAGTGTTCCTTTGCTTTATACTGTGTACCCCTTTCTCGCCCCCCCCCCCCCTCACACCCCCCACACCCCCTGCCGGCCCTCTTGCTTCCACATATCTACCGACGTCCTTGTTCTCTACTGATATTGTGCTTGTGTGCTTTCCTCTCTCCCCCCCCTCTTGTCTCCCGCTCCTTTTATTTATTGTATGTTATGAGTCCGTGCATGTTTTCATGCGTAATGTGTTGGCTCTTACACTCTGTATACAAAAAAGAAAACCAAGTCTCGAAGAGATGATGTACCATTGACTGAATCCGGACCGGTAAATTGACAGATTGTGTCAGTCCCAATGAGTCACATAAGTCCTTTGCTGAGATGCCATAGCTGGTGAGAGAGGTACCCACACCCAGCCAGCTGGCATGATGACGGTTTAAGTCACATTTGAGGAAGAGAAGGTTGGGATGAGTGGATATAAGTTGGTCCATGTTATCGGACAGCGAGATGTAAATAGAGTCATCACTGTTTGGTGGACGGTACAGAACACATATGAACAAAAGGTGGGAGTGGAGGGGAAGCCGTAGCCAGAGGTATTCCTGGGGATTTGGTGGAGATAGGGCAGTGCAAGGAGAGTGAGGAAGAGAGTTTTTGATAAAGATAGCAACTCCATCACCAGGACGAGGCTCTGGTCTATCATACTGTAAATTAGATGTAAATTAGGGGATACTTATGCAGGAATACTTAGGTAAATTGGATAATTATGTATTTCATTTTCAATAAATTTGTAAAAAATTCTAAAAACATGTTTTCACTTTGTCATTATGGGATATTTTGTGTAGATCGGTGCCAATATTTTTAAATTTAATCCATTTTAAATGCAGACTGTAACAACAAAATGGAAAAAGTCAAGGGGTGTGAATACTTTCTGAAGTATATATATGAGCTATAAAACTATATGTAACTGTATAGGAGTTCCATAAGATGTCAGTATGATTTACATATGTGGTTCATTAACTGGAAAGATGACCTACCAGAATCATCCCAGTGCATAACACACATTTCTTGTATGTACGAAGGCTCCAATATAACAGGGTAGAGCTTGTTTTTAAACTTTATTTCCACACCTGCACATGACCAGGAAAGATACATTGAGAGCAAATTACTGTTTGCACAAATCCAAGGATGCACTCATGTTAACATGACACACTTCATCGACAAATAATTCCTATACATTCGTAATTATCAGGCTGGGGTGTAGTCATAATCTTGGTTTAACATGATGATGGTGTGAGTCGTCGCTTTCGCCAAATCTCTTTCCTTCGTTAGGGTGCGCACTAAGCATTGTGCATTGTGCGATGGTTGTATAATCCAATGCAGGAGTGGAGGAAAACACTGCTAAATAATAAGGAAGCTCGGACAAAGCCTTGCTTTGTATCATACAGGAAATGGCTCAAGTGCACCAACTATCCCTCATACGACCAACCATGCCATCGTGGAAGGATCTGATGATGTTGATCAACTAAGTGGGAAATCTGACTGAGTGAAGAAGCTACCACAGGTCCATAAGATGCTCTCATATATCGCATTTAGCTGTCAAATATAGGAAACGACTCTCAAATATCATAAATATCGGATTCCAGCTCTCAAATATCGTAAACAGCTCTTAAATATCGTAAACAGCTCTTAAATATCGTAAACAGATCTCAAATATCGTAAATATCATAAACAGCTCTCAAATATCGTAAACAGCTCTCAGATATCGTAAATATCGTAAACAGCTCTCAAATATCGTAAACAGCTCTCAAATATCGTAAACAGCTCTCAAATATCGTAAACAGCTCTCAAATACCATAAATATCGTAAACAGCATTTAAATATCGTAAACAGCTCTCAAATATAGTAAATGTCGGATCCCAGCTCTCAAATATCGTAAATATTGTAAACAGCTCTCAAATATCGTAAACAGCACTCAAATATCGTCAATATCATAAACAGCTCTCAAATATCATAAATATCGGATTCCAGCTCTCAAATATTGTAAACAGCTCTCAAATATTGTAAATATCATAAACAGCTCTCAAATATCATAAATATCGGATTCCAGCTCTCAAATATAAATATCGTAAACAGCTCTCAAATATCGTCAATATCGTAAACAGCTCTCAAGTATCGTAAATATCGGATTCCAGCTCTCAAATATCATAAATATCAAAACAGCTCTCAAATATCGTAAATATCGGATTCCAGCTCTTAAATATCGTAAATATCGTAGACTGTTCTCAAACATCGTCAATATCGTAAACAGCTCTCAAATATCATAAATATCGGATTCCAGCTCTCAAATATCGTAAATATCGAATTCCAGCTCTCAAATCTCGTAAATATCATAAACAGCTCTCAAATATCGTAAATATAGGATTCCAGCTCTCAAATATCGTAAATATCGTAAACAGCTCTCAAATATCGTAAACAGCTCTCAAATATCATAAATATCGTAAACAGCTCTCAAATATCGTAAACAGCTCTCAAATATCGTAAATATCGTAAACAGCTCTTAAATATCGTAAACAGCTCTCAAATATCATAAATGTCGGATCCCAGCTCTCGAATATCGTAAACAGCTCTCAAATATCGTCAATATCGTAAACAGCTCTCAAACATCGTAAATATCGGATTCCAGCTCTCAAATATCGTAAACAGCTCTCAAATATCGTAAACAGCTCTCAAATATAGTAAATATCGGATTCCAGCTCTCAAATATCATAAATTTCATAAACAGCTCTCAAATATCGTAAACAGCTCAGCTCCCAAATATTGTAAACAGCCCTCAAATATCGTAAACAGCTCTCAAATATCGTAAACAGCTCTCAAATATCGTAAATATCGGATTCCAGCTCTCAAATATCGTAAACAGCTCTCAAATATTGTAAATATCGTAAACAGCTCTCATATATCATAAATATCGTAAACAGCTCTCAAATATCGTAAACAGCTCTCAAATATCGTAAATGTCGGATCCCAGCTCTCAAATATCGTAAACAGCTCTCAAATATCGTTAATATCATAAACATCTCTCAAATATCGTCAATATCGTAAACAGCTCTCAAATATCGGATTCCAGCTCTCAAATATCGTAAACAGCTCTCAAATATCATAAACAGCTCTCAAATATCGTGAACAGGTCTCAAATATCTACCAAGTGCCATTCTCGTACTGTTTGCCATTACTCCCTCCACCTTCCTCCTCACATTCGCACCCACCCGAATCCTCCTCCACACCTCTGCCTCTGCCTTACCATCCCTGGGTGCTGTCCCCACCCCGCCCCCCCCCCCCCCCGATACTCAAATCTATTTCCTTTTCTGATCTCCCTCCACTCTAACTTGATATTCATTTCTTTTCTCTCCTGCCTGACCCACATCACCTCCTTCTTCTCCATGCTCGTTTTCAGCCTATGTTTCTCAAATGCTTCTTGTACTCCCCCATTACCTCCTGCATCTCCCACCCACTCTCCACCACAACAGCCATATTGTCCACATATAACATCCTCCCCACACTACCCCTCATGTTCACCTACCTGCTTGCAAGCTCCATCACCATGATAAATATGAGTGGACAGAGAACACTCCCCTGCCGCAAAAACCGATGTTCACAATCTGAGGACAAAGCAAAACTCTTCCTTTCGTTCCCTTGTACATTCTTTCCACCAACTTAGCATCTGCTTCCGGCACTCCCATTCAACTCAGTGTCACCATTATTTTCTCTCTCGGGACAGTGTTACTGTTGTAGGCCTTCTCCAAGTAAACAAATCCCAATGCCATTTCACCTTGCACCTCCAACCTCTTATCCACCAGCTGTCTCAGCAGAATTATCCCAACCGTCATTTTATTACCCTTTCTGAACTCTTGCTGCTCTTCACCAATCTCCTTTTCCACACTCTTCCTTATCCTCCCATCCAGAACCCTCTCCAGCACCTACATCACATGATTAAGGAGTTTAATGCCCCTGTACTTTCCCGGATTTTGAACATCACCTTCTTCTTCTTCCATATCGGCATAAGTAACCTTGTCCACCACTCCTCCAGAATTAAACCGTCTCTCATACATACATTCAACAGCCTCTTCGTCCAACTGACTCCAACCTCTCCCGCTGTAATTATCATATATGTGCTGTACATCTCATCAATGCCTGGCACTCTTCCCTTCTTCATCCTCTTCAAAGCCACCCACACTCCCTCTTCCATGACCTCCACCAACTCCACTTTCCCATCCACATAACACGGTAGCTCCAGCTCTCCGTTGCTTCCTTCCCGCTTCAACAGCTCTTTGAAATGTCCTTCCCACACCTTCAATTTCTGCACTCCTCTCTGTAACTTGCCACCCACCATCCTTAATCACCGCCGCCATCTTCCGCCTATTCTGATTCCACACCAAATGGAGCCCGAACAGCCGATTCACTCCACGGTACCATGGGCAAAGGAAGTCCACGAGCACAAGGACCAAATGTAGCACCAGAATCACACAGGAATATGGTTAATTTTAGTTTTGTATTTTCTTTTTAGCCGCGTCGCAAGACGCTGGTCATAGAGTGCCCTCTGCTGTTGTTGTTGTTGTTCTTCTTCTTGTTCTTGCAGAGAAGACAAAACCTCAAAGCTCCACCCATTCTGGGAACCATAGCTCCACCCATTGTGGGAGAGGCTTCATATAAACAAATATCCACCATTTTATTAACTCGCATAGCTTTGAGGCCTGTTTTGTAGGCCTGTGGTGTCTTCCTCTCTCACACAGTTTTATTTCAAATCAAATTCGATATATCATTTCATTTTTCACAGTCGCTAACATAGTTTTAGACTCGGTTGAAAAAAAAACGGGAAGAAAATCCGATGAAAGTTGCCCTTTATAGAACGAAATGAATTCTCAAAGGCCTGTAACTTCAAGTCCATTGAGATTTTTTTTTTTTAAATCGCGGCATGGTCAGTCATACACCGCCCGAAATAAGAGACGGGAAAAAGCCGAGATATATATATATTTTGTTTAAATCGCGGCATGGTCAGTCATACACCACCCGAAATAAGAGACGGGAAAATGCCGAGATATATTAAAAATTCGTCCATTTGATGACAATCGTCACGATGAAATATTTAATTTATACGTCGTCACAATAATGTGGAGAGAGGAGCATAGCTTCGTTCACGTGTCGCCACACACGGGAAATTGCCGAGATTTTTTTTTTTTTATCGCGGCATGGTCAGTCATACACCGCCTGAAATAACAGACAGGAAAATGCCGAGATATATTAAAAATTCGTCGCCACACATGGGAAATTGCCGAGATATATTTTCACTTTGCACAAAAATAACATCAAGTAATCGAATCAATAGGAATGTCCTGTGCCTATAACATCGACGTTATAGGCACAGCTGCATCTAGGCATTGTGTAACATCGACGCGGCTTTTGTTTTAATTAAAACTTTTTGTACTTGTTAACTTTAGAACTTGGCATACAACCGTAGTTTTATTTCCCATTCAAGAGGTTTATAAATATCGAAATATTTAACCCAGAGTGCCCCTTTCTCATAATCGAATGATGTTATTCAAACAATCAACAAATTTATGGAGATGAAAGTTTAGTTGTAATTTATTTTGTAATTTCATTCCTATCTATACAGAATGAGTAGGGGGAAATGGGGGTTCGAAAACACACCCAATTTTACATTGAAGTGAATGGGGAAAATGCCTTGGAACTTATGGACCACCCACCAAAAAACCAACAAACATCCGTCTATTTCTCCCTTCCCTATCTAAACCATTAACAAAGATTAAATCCTCAATAGACCCCCAAGCCCTTTGTTGATTCTAAAATACACCCAATTTTACATTGAAGTGAATAGGAAGAAGTGAAAAACTATTTCTAAAACACCCCCTTAACCCTTAAAAATTCCTCCTATTTTTCCCTCTTCCCCGAACATACCTACGATTATTTATTCACAAGCCACGCCCACTTTTTCCATTGTTCCATTGATCAAACCCTAAAAAAATCCGTCTATTTCTTCCCCTTTCAAATAAACCTATTATGAAATATTAAATCCTCAATAGACCAACTATTGCAAACCACACCCACTTTTTGATTAGCCACGCCCACTATTTCCATACCCCTAAAAATCCTCCTATTTCTCCCACTTCTTCCAAGCCCTTTGTTGATTCTAAAACACTCATACCACTCCATTTTCTCTCATATTTTATTTGGACTCATATACAGAGCCAATTCATGTTTGACTATGTTTTATTTCAGAGAATAACTCGATTTTCATATTGAACTCATCAGTCATCACCATCGAGAATATTGATAAATAATATGTTTGAACACAAGTTCTTGGTTTAAATATCTTTGTTGGGCAGAGATGAAATGGTAAACCTCTCTTATTGCTCTTGTCTGAGCACCTCCTGAGCCACATATCATTTTGTTTGTCGTAAATTATTTTTCCATTTAACTTTTAATAAACATCAAAGTTTTCTCTCCATTCAAGGATGTTTATTTTCTTTACATCCTCTAAATTATTTGTATTTACATTTATCTGCTTATTTGTTTTATCTACTTTTGTTTTAGTTATTTCTTCATTACCTTCGCAAAAGCGGAAGGTTATGTTTTGATCGCTGTGTATTTATTTGTATGTCTGTGTGTGTGTGTGTGTGTGTGTGTATGTTATTCGCATAACTCAAAAAGTATTCAACCGAATTGCATGAAATTTGGTGGGATGATTGGTTATTATACGGGACACATTTGATTAGATTTTGGGAGCAATCGGGTCAAAGGTCAAGGTCACGAAAAGGTCAAAATCGTATTTTTACCATAGCGCGGTCAATTTTTATCCAATTGGCATGCAACTAATGCCAAAATGTTCAGAATTCAATGCCCGATCTTGTTTGTCATAACTCGGTCAATTCTTATCCGATTTGCATGAAATCAGCACCAAACTGTTCACTGTTCTGTTCCCTACACTCCCATGCCAAGTACAGAACAGTAGCTGCGGCGAAGGTATGTGCTCTACCGAGTGCCCGTTCTAGTTAAGATTTATTTGATATTTCTCACATTCGTGATGTTTTCCATTTTTATACCAAGGCTGTGATTTTCCCCAATCTTTGGTTTGGTTATTGCTTGGTTCTATCATTTATATACCAGTAAAAAAGGCGGCGGTTGCCCGTTAACACCCCCCCCCCCCCCACCAATCTTCGTTTTTTATTAATTACCTTCGCAAAAGCGGAAGGTTATGTTTTGATCGCTGTGTATTTATTTGTATGTCTGTGTGTGTGTGTGTGTGTATGTTATTCGCATAACTCAAAAAGTATTCAACCGATTCGCATGAAATTTGGTGGGATGATAGGTTATTATCCGGGAACCATTTGATTAGATTTTGGAATCGATCGGGTCAAAGGTCAAGGTCAAGGTCATGAAAAGGTCAAAATCGTCTTTTTACCATAGCGCGGTCAATTTGTGTCCAATTTGTATGAAACTAATGCCAAAATGCTTTGCTACACAGATCTTGTAGTCTTTTATTTTGGCAACAAAAGTAGCTGCGGCGAAGGTATGCGCTCTACCGAGTGCCCGTTCTAGTTCTTATGTATTTCTTAACACTTTACCTCCTCTGTATATAATTGATGTTTATAACTTCTTATTGTATTCATTTTTCTTTACTCTTCTTTTTTAAAGGTTAAACAGTTGTAATAATGTTCAAAGTTTATTGTTTCTTTGATTACATTTTTCTTTACTCCCTTTAACTTTTCATCACTCTTTTTAATATTGTTGCGCGAATCCCTCGGTTAATACCGTAGGATCGCGGTAGGCCCAAACGGACTTAAATAGAGGCGACAATCAATGTGGATTCGACTATAAAAGCATGAGAGGAAGAAGGAAGAGGAAGAAGCGGCAAGCTCGTACCTGTAGCGATCCGACGGCAGCTCCGAGCCTGGAGGAAATGAACTCAAACGAACACAGGATTTTGAATAGAAAATAAAATAATACAAGTGTTTATTTATAATTATTAGTGGGACAGGAAAACGCAGTGATAAAACTAAATGCTATGTTGGGACATCCCCACTCACTGATTTCAAATACAAGACAAAGGGAGAATGAACAAAATAAATGTCCCGCCGTGTACTTGTGGATGCGAGCTTATCTGTCTGTAGTCTGCAGTCGTCAAGGAATCGTCCGCCTTGCTCACGCCCGTGGCGTCGGTCACACGCGAGGTCCCGTCTGCTCATAGCACCGAGCCTCACTCCCAGCACCAAAAGCACCACGAAGGACCAAAAGCACCATGAGCACCACGAAGGACCAAAAGCACCACGAAGATTCAGGGAAAACGCCAACGACCACCAGGTAAGAACGCAGGGAACAAGCACCAGCGAAGCCGATCGCCGAACATGCGAAGCACAAGCACAGAACCCAGCTCAAAGAGCCTGAACGAACCCTCTCAAAATGCCCGCGAACCACCCGTTTTGTCTCCCGTGGTCTGACGTCAATTCTGGCGCGTTAACAATCCATTCTGCCCTGCTTTCTGATCTTTCTCGCCTTCTGAAGTCACTGGCGCTCTTCCTCCACCTAGCAACCTGTTTCTAAATGGTCGTTTGGCGCCCTCCGCCCTGATTGGCCGTAGGTTCGTGCCTTCCGCACCAACCAATCACATGTTCTCTGGGTGTTGTTCCAGCCTGCCTTCCACGATGCACGTTACTAGGTCAGCTGGTGATGTGGCTGGCTGCAGCCCCATGCGGCAGTGCCCCGATCTGGCTTCCTGCCTGTTATCTTCCAAAGTCATTGTGTAAGAGAGGGGAATTATTTCCTATGGTGCACTAATGGGCCTACGTAGGGTCTATGTGAGTGTGTTGCCATAAGGGACACTAGTTTGGCGACAGAGGGGATGACAAACGAGGGGATTTTACCCATAATCCCTGTACTAATTAGCATGCTCTGCCCCCTTGTGGTGGGGACACAGATACAACTTATACCGACATCCGGGCTAAACATAGAACTTATTACAGGTAGATTCCCTATCACGACAGTCGAATACCTACCTATGCAGATCTACCTGGCTCTAGATATTCCTCTATCCCCCGACATTACACCTTGGTGTGTGGGTCTCCACACACCAGGCTCCGTGACCTCCTGCTTCAGCGCTGCTACACAGGTCGACGTGAGTCTCCCTTACCCCAAGGCGCCCAAACAGTCCCTCCACCCACGAGCTCCAATTTCCAGATACCACCGGCTGCCAGGGGTAATTGCCGCAGAGGGGGAGCATTGCTCCTCAGAGCTTGATCTGTACCTGCGGACGCACACACACGTTCCCCACCCACAAAATCCCCAAAACACATTTCCTCCCCCGCTGCCATTCAATTCTCCAACACATATTGTAAGAGCAGATGTTACAAAAAGTTGCCATGGCCTGCCTCATGTGAAATACCCAATTCACATTTACCCAATATATTTCTAAAACACAATCATCACCACTCACTCTCAGTTTCCATTCTCCACGACCACATAAAAACACATCACCACAACACAAAAACAGACACCACCCACAAGACTCTGTGGCACACATTCCATCCCCCTCACCAGCCATGTCATCACTCGCACCCGCCCCCAATTCCAAATTACCTGTCCCAAATTCCTATAGCAAGTCCTGAAGCCTGGGACAGTAAACATCAAGGCCTTACCTCCACCTTGATGTGCAGGTAATTGCCGGTTGGTCAAGTCCAAAGTGCCAGTGATACCCATACAATCCCAAAATTTATCATTGGGCCTATCAAATTTTCACCAAATTTCACTTTTGTCCCCACTATACTGTCAGGTATGTGGATCCGCATCCAACAGTGAACCGTTCTAAACAACTACCTGTGGCTACGACAGCTCCGCACCTCTACCGTGCAAGGTTCATCGGGACAAGGTGAGCAGCCAAAACGCCAACATGGCCCATGAGTGTCCATAAGGGTGCGACCCACCATCCATCCTTCAGCCCCACTGCAAGGAACACGGCTGCACTAGCCCCAGCTGGCCATTGTGGTGAGCACCTGCTGCCAACGACACTCACTCACACAACCTCGGCCCTGGGGGAGACGGTCGCAGTGCGTGGCATTCCAGTGCCGGATATTAACAGAGTCTGGCCAGCCTTTGATCTGCTCAACTACCGCCGTGATTGGTCGAGCCCGCGTCACGTGGTTTACAGGCGCCATTTTGCATACCACCTCAGCCGAGCAGCTTTCCCGCTGCACCCATTCCATGCCATTGCTTCGTATCGTTGCATATTTCATTTGAGTAATATTTCAATAAAATCAACCAATATGGTGTGTTGTGCCGCTTGGGGATGTTCTGTTAGACCAGGACAAGGTCGTATAATGCACAGATTTCCTCGAGACAAGGAATGAAGTTCTATTTGGGAGGTTAAAATACGCCGAGTTGGATGGAATCCATCACCTTACTCATATTTATGTTCGGTAAGTGAAATCGCTTAATATATATTGGTTTCAAATCATAAGTGACATGACACGTGTGTATTAGGTCTCTGGTGAGCTTAACATTTATTTAGTCAACCATATATATATATATTATACATATTCCCTGTAACATTCTTCGTGTACATATGCAGTGCATAGGGTATATATATATATATAAGGGATTGTGTGTAATAACTGAAAATCAGGTATTATACATAATCCCTTATTATACATATACCCTGTAACAGTGTAACATGCACTGTTTATATATGCTTATATATCAGGAAATACTTGTTTATGACGCAATATTTGTCACTGTTTGTGTCAGTTTCCTGCGTAAAGTGTTCTTTGAAAACGTAACATTTTTTGGGGGAAAATAATACCGTTTCCAAATATTATATTGCCAAAAAAAGCAGTTAATTTGGATCGTTTCAATAGAGAGGACTCTGCACAACGTTGTGGGTGTAGGTTGATATGGAGCCCCAATTCAATGTGAACAGCCTGCACTCCCGTACGGAAGTATTTGTATTATTTATTAATGGAAGAAGTGCGTGTATGCTATAAACATAATCTGTTTTTCTTGATTGATGAAGAATAACCTCATGACCATATTAATTGTTTCTTCCAGGACCATTTTGATGAATCTCAATACGAGAAGAATGGACTTGATGGCAAGAAAAAGTTGAAAATGAACGCTGTGCCTTCCATCTTTGCGTTCACTTCTGCTGCAAAGAAGGGAAAGGCTCCTCGTAAGTCACCCCGGAAGAGAGGTGGTCCGGCTACAAAAAGTCCATGCGTGGATCACACGTACACAAAGAGCCAGCCATCCTGCAGTACTGCTGAAGGTCAAACATATACACCATAATTTATATTATCAACTATAAATTATTGTGTTACGATTGTTCTGATATTTATTTTGGCCATATGTTTCTTGAATTGTTCAGAACATGAAGAATTGGAAGATAATGCTACAAGTGAGTGTAACACGGTTGAAGAGGACAACGTTGAGAGCAGTACTGTCGAAAATTCCACCACTGATCACCGGCTAATTATTAAGACACTGAAAAGCCGCACCGCTGAACTGCAGAGAAAACTTGCTTCTGCACAACGAGCAAAACGGAAGATCTACCGTGAAAAAAATGTGTTTAGAGAAAAGCATAAAAAAAAGTGTTCAATGCAGATGAAATTAAGAAACTCTCACTGAAGACAACTCGGGGTTGTAAGTGGTCAAATGACTCAATTAAAAAAGGACTGCAGCGACGTTTCGCTTGTGGGACAACTGGCTATGAAACCCTCCTTGAACAGAAACAACCACTGCCTTCTCTGAGGTCTCTCAGAAGGAGATTAGAGGTTGTTCCCATGGAACCAGGTGTTATGGTGCGAGTCAAGTTATAACAACATTTGTGAACCCAAGCTAATGAATAAAATAATAGACATTGTACTTTCGTAGCATTATGGGAATATTGTATGTTACGTTTCCAGATAATAGATGAAAACTAGTATACAAGCTCCATTTTATCAAATTACAATTTCATGCCAAGAGAAATAAAATTTATCAGTATGCTGTATGCAGCCGACAATAAATCGTGTGCCGCGACAGGCAAACAATTCGTGTGAATAAATGACGCCGCTTGCAGATTTTATTACTCCAATAACAAACAACACATCACTTTAACTTGAATTAGTTGTTCCTCATTAAATCTGCGACCAAACAGTAATAACATCGATTCCCTCGTCACAGAACTACAGGATTGCCACAGCTGACATACATCTCGCAGTGCCAGCGCGCGAAGTTAGGTGTGCAACATGGCGCCAGTATTTCAGTTGGCCAGACTCTCAATATACACGGCACTGTGGCATTCCCCTCACGTCACCTACGCCGCCCTCATCCCCCAGTCCACACAACTGCAGCCCCCAGTGCCCACCCACACTTGACCACGCCAAGGTCCAATCGACAGCCATGCTCCACCAGGAGACTCACCCAGAAGACATGGTTCACACACCTCGGACACCCATAGCACCACGTTGACCCTCAGACCCCCAACTCCATCCCCATGACTCCGCGTCTCAAATATCGGCACAGTAGCCCCCACAGCCAGTTGAAGGCTGTGTCTTGCTAACCTGTCAATTTTTATCACAGCCTCCATCACTTTGGTCTAGCACATCTGGATCAATAATGGTGACACTGCTGTCAGTAACCACCATGACATTTCAAAATTCACCCTTAAATTTACATCCAACCCTCAGATTACCCATGCCAAATATTTCTCACAATTCACTAATTTCACCAAAGAAGGGTGCTTCTCCATACACTTGCCAGCCGAGCATGGCCCATATGCTTGGCACATTACACATTCCCGATTCAACAATCCCATGGCTCTCTTCCCAAACCGAGAGTCCACAAATCATAACGAGACATCTGTGGAAGATCATTCTCACCATCATATTCCACAGATGCCCCAATGGTTGTCCAGTAGGCTATGTCTATCCCTGTCCATTCGGTTCGACCCGCATCCATAGACCAGCACAGTATGGCAGGTCACCACATGCTGGCTGTCCCAGAGTCTCAGGAGGAGGGTGTCAGGCCGCATGCCCGGGTGGTCACCACATCAGGCCCATGTTGGCCATCCGTGATGCCACCACCAAAGCGCGACCTACAACACCTCCCCCTAGTGGTCCTCATATACGCCATGCCAGGCACCTGAGGAACCACCTCGGACCCCCTGGAGGTTGTAACCCCCACCAGGATCCGGTGTGTGGCTCGGGGGCACCCCGATGGACAAGGGACGCCTCACTCCACCAGACCCCCCATGGGGCCCAGGTCGTACCATGACATCCATGGCTAGACCCCACATCCAAATCTCGCCAGCATAGCCCCCCAGCTGGCTGGCATATCCAAATTTTGAAAGGGGCAACTTTTGCCCAAAGCCATCCCTAATGACCTCTCCTGGTCCACATTCCGCAGCCCGGGGACCATCTCCCTCCAAGGCTGTTCCAAATCCAACTCCCATTTTAATTTAATTTTAAATTTACTTTTAGAAATTTTGATTTCCCATCCCAAACCACAGCTGCAGGTAACAACTCCCTCAGGTTGTTCTGCCCCTCCCTGCAGCTGTTCCAAATTCCCTACGGGGACCAAATTGTCTGAGGCTCGATCTCCCGACTCTCCAATGTCCAAATCTAGCTCAGAGCCAAAACACTCCCCCAACTGGTTATTCAATTTTGGAGCCTCCATTACCCAATCGGTGTGTACGGTGAGGGTCCCCTCGGTCACTTCAACCGCCTCCTCGGACCGATTCACCTCCTCCCCCAAACTCCTTTAGAACTGGTCAACCTTTACCTCCATGGGACTGTCCCAGGTCCCCAGCCGCTGGGTCACATCATTTACATCATCCCCATCAATATTTTGCGGCCCCCACAGGCCTTCCCCAATAAATACCTGGTCCGGCTCCATTACCCGGACCCCCCCTATTGTTACCCATTCTTGCTCTGCACCACTGCACCTGTGCAGCAAGGACTCCAATCCATCCCCCGGTTGAGGTGTTGTGACATCCACCTGGCCCCGATAACTCCCCAGGCCACCATGTGGGAAACATTCCCCAATTAAATTTTTACCTTCCCAATTTCCTTCCACACATGCAGTCTCCTCCCGTTTTAATTCGATTCCCGTTACAATTCCCTGCTCCTGAGCCCCATGCGCATCTGCATGGGCCATACTCTCTTCCATTCCCAATTTGAATTCCCCCCGTTCAGATTGAATTTCTGCCACCATTGGCTTCTCCTGTGCCCCATTGGCACCATTCGTTCGTCCTTCCTTCAACTCAATCGTCCATCCATCAATTTTATTTCCCAATCGCTCACTCTGAGCATCCATTTTGTTTTCTAGGCCCTTCATGTCTGCCTTCAATTCATTCCTTTGGGAGTCCATTTTTTCATTCAACCCATCAATTTTATTTTCCAACCGCTCACTCTGAGTTCATTCATTTTGTTATTCAATCGCTTCATTTTGTCTTTCAATTCCTTACTCTGAGCCTTCATGTCATCCATTTTGCTTTTCATTCGCTCCAGAAATTGCATTAAGGCCTGGTTATCGTTCGGGACTGCCTTGATAGCGGGGATAGCTCCATCGCTATGCTCAACCCCAACTACCTCCGACCCACTTCCAAGGCTCCCCGCATCTTCCACCCTTTCTTCCATATTGCATATCTCTTCCATCCGTGAAGAAGAGGTCGCTTCCCCACGTGGCTTTTACCTCAGAAATCGATTTAAATTTAACTGACGCGCTGTGCGCGTCCCGCTCACCGATCGACTATTCAATTTATCGCCTCTGACTAAAAAAAAAATTTGTCTCCAAATTCTCCACACTCCTTGACACCAAATTTATAATACGGTTCAAATCCCACTCCTTGACAACACTTGTCGCGCGAATCCCTCGGTTAATACCGTAGGATCGCGGATGGCCCAAATGGACTTAAATGGAGGCGACGATCAATGTGGATTCGACTATAAAAGCGTGGGTGGAAGAAGGAAGAGGAAGAAGCGGCAAGCGCGTACCTGTAGCGATCCGACAGCAGCTCCGATCGTGGAGGAAATGAACTCAAACGAACACAGGATTTTGAATAGAAAATAAAATAATACAAGGGTTTATTTAAAATTATTAGTGGGACAGGAAAACACGGTGATAAAACAAAATGCTAGGTTTGAACGTCCCCACTCACTGATTTCAAATACAAGACAAAGGGAGAATTAACAAAATTAATGTCCCCGTCGTGTACTTGTGGATGCGAGCTTATCTGTCTGTAGTCCGCAGTCGTCAAGGAATCGTCCAGGCTCCGGTGTTGGCACGAAGCAGGCCTCCGTCCGCCTTGCTCATGCCCGTGGAGTCGGTCGCACGCGAGGTCCCGTCTGCTCGAAGCACCGAGCCTCGCTCCCAGCACCAAAAGCACCACAAAGATTCAGGGAAGACACCAACGACCACCAGGTAAGAACGCAGGGAACAAGCACCAGCGAAGCCGATCGCCGAACACGCGAAGCACAAGCACAGAACCCAGCACGAAGAGCCTGAACGAATCCTCTCAAAATGCCCGCGAACCACATGTTTTGTCTCCCGTGGTCTGACGTCAATTCTGGCGCGTTAACAATCCATTCTGCCCTGCTTTCTGATCTTTCCCGCCTTCTGACGTCACTGGCGTTCTTCCTCCAACTAGCGAACTGTTTCCACATGGTCGTTTGTCGCCCTCCGTCCTGATTGGCCGAAGGTTCGTGCCTTCTGCACCAACCAATCACATGTTCTCTGGGCGTGGTTCCAGCCTGCCTTCCACGATGCTCGTTACTAGGTCAGCTGGTGATGTGGCTGGCTGCGGCCCCATGCGGCGGTGCCCCGATCTGGCTTCCTGCCTGTTCTCTTCCAAAGTCATTGTGTAAGGGAGGGGAATTATTTACTGTGGTGCACTAATGGGCCTATCTAGGGTCTATGTGAGTGTGTTGCCATAAGGGACACTAGTTTGGCGACAGAGAGGACGACAAACAAGGGAATTTTACCCATAATGAATGAATGATTGAATGATCGTTTTAAGGCCATTTTCCCCGCTAGAGCGGGGGTTAGGCTAGAGTGGGGGTTAGCCTTGCGGGCCCCATGATAACCATGGTTCCCTGTTTGAGGCAATGTTTTATGGCCGGATGCCCTTCCTGACGCCAACCCTTAGTCGCCTCTTACGATGCGCAGGGATACGGTGTACCTATTCTAAACCAGGGTACACACCGGGATCATTCATCCCAGCAAGCTGGTACTCAATTTGCCGACCCCGGAAGGATGACAGGCTGAGTCAACCCCCCTGGTGTTAATTCAGTGATCGACCGGGATTCAAACCCAGGATCCTAGGATCCCAAGCCTGCACCCTAACCGCTAAGCCAACACCAGGCTAAAAAAACCATAATAATAAAATAAAAATATAATAATAATAATATAAATAATAATAATAATAAAATATAAATAATAATTAATAATAAAATAATAATATAATAATAATAACAATAAATATAATAATAATAATAATAATAAATATGGTTATTGTCCCCCGTCGCACCGCGGAGCGAAAGGGGGACTATGGTTTTCCCGGGTGTGCGTGCGTGCATGCGTGCATGTGTAAGCGAAGGACTGCATTCGAATTTGGTGTGTGGGTGCAACCCACGTCAAAATCCGAGATGGCCGCCGCCATGTATGTCTGATGCCATGTATGTCTGAACCTTGTGAGCTGAATATCTTGAAAAATAAGCGAAGTACCAACTTCTAATCTGGTGTGTGGGTGTATCTAGGCACAAGGAAGAACGCTATTGAAAATTGGGTCACCACGTCAAAATCCAAGATGGCCACCACCATATATATGTCTGAACCTTGTGAGCGAAATATCTTGAAAAATAAGCGAAGTACCAACTTCTAATCTGGTGTGTGGGTGTATCTAGGCATAAGGAAGAACCTCATTGAAAATTGGGTCGCCACGTCAAAATCCAAGATGGCCGCCGCCATTTATGTCTGAACCTTGGGAGCTGAATATCTTGGAAAAATAAGCGACGTACCAACTTATAATCTGGTGTGTGGGTGTATCTCGGCATAAGGAAGAATGCTATTGAAAATTGGGTTGCCACGTCAAAATCCAAAATGGCCACCACCATGTATGTCTGAACCCTGTGAGCGAAATATCATATCGTAGCATGTTTTCTGCGTCTTCCACTTTGTCAACTCACATCACATCCCCGACGGGGGACCTTGGCATAACGCTTGTTATAATAATAATAACCATAATAAAAACCAATAATCCCTGTACTAATTAGCATGCCCTGCCCCTTTGTGGCGGGGACACAGATACAACGTATACCGACATCCGGGCTAAACATATAGAACTTATTACAGGTAGATTCTCTATCACGACAGTCGAGTACCTACCTATGCAGATCTACCTGGCTCTAGATATTCCTCTATCCCCCCGACATTATATTATTATCAATATATTTATAAGCATAATCCTTTGCTCTCAATCCCACAAATTCACTCATTATCTTTCTACCCAATTAATCTTTAAACTTTCCAATAACCTTTTTATTCTTTGTAGAGAATAGTTTGTTATCTGATTTATATTTGCTTGTATCATAAATATCAACATCCTGAGACATATCCTTATAAATATCTTCCATATTGATTTTCAAAATAAAACTGTGTATCCATATCGAGTAAATGTATTCACAAAATAGATATAAAAGTAAATTTTAATATAAAAGTAGATATAAAGTACATTTATTCACATATTTCTTCTTTAAGTTGTTGCAGTAGTAGGCATACATTAATAATTTTGACAAGTCAAGAATTGATGTTCCCATATAAATAGGTTTATCCATTTCAATACTCTCTTTAATCATACTAGGGCATTGCCCGTACTATATCTATATCTAAAATTATATCCCCCCCCCCCCTCTATTTACATGAAATGGTTTGGTCCAAAGCGAACGGCTTCCGGAGTTTGGTAAAGAAATCGCCATCGCGTGCACAAACGCGCAGGAAAGCGAATGAATCGCAAATTCGTTTTTATTAGTTTTAAAACATAGTTTAACGCCAACATAGCGCCAACATAGTTTGCAAACGTGAAATAAATGAATACGCTCTCAAATGTGCCATCCGAGGCAGAGTGTGTCCGCCACGTTCGGCACACGCGATAGTTCGCTGCTCTCTGATTGGTTGAATCGTTTTTTGGACATAGCTCGGTAAGTAATTGTCCGATTAATATGAAACCTTGAAAAGGCACATCCTCGGGTCCCCAGCAATATACCTGGCAAGTTAAAAGTATATCGGACCCGTGGTTGTCGAGAAACAGCGGTCACAGACAAACGTACAAACGTACAAACAGAGATTACTGGAATTATAGATAGATGAATAGCAGAAAAGTTATCTGAAAACACCTCTACTCTTTGAAAACTTGGTCTATTAATTAGTTTAGATGCTTGTTTCCAAGATGTAGCGAGTCTTATATTTTGTCTGTTCCTAACATTTTCATAGTCTTTCCAAATACAGCATTATTCATTAATTTATAAAAGTCCTTCTTAAAATCTGTTTTTGTTTCCGTTCTCCTTTTTGTATTAAAATCAATAGAGGTCTTTAACCACTAACTTTGTTTAAATTCTAAAAGTCTATGAATTTTCTTCACTCTCAAACCAGCAGATAAATATTGTCTTAAATTCCTTTGATGTAAAACATATTTCCCTTTATCATAGAATGTAGTGTGGAATTAAAATCTTTATTAAACTGCTTTAGGCCCCATGACAGCTTGGCTGAGTTGTATCGGGCAAGTCGAATCTGTTCCGAATCTGTCGAATAAAATTGAGCATTCTTTTGAAATCCACCTGTTCCAAAGGCTGAATCCAGGCTCTCAGAAAAATCCCTAGATCCCTTCTATCCGGATACCTAAAATTAATCATAATATAATACCTACGTATCATAATATAATACCTATATTCTCGCTTAATATATGTGTAAGCTCGATTAAATTAATCTTATAATCTATCAAATTAAAAACATATCAATCTGGACAACCATCTGGACAACCCTCCCATCTACTTTCTCAACAATCCTCTCCAAGAAGTTCTGTCACTCAAGCTTTTGGGTCTCACTATCGGCCATGATCTTTCTTGGGAAAACCACATTTCAAATCTGGCCTCCAAAGCCAGTCGCCGACTGGGCATCCTCCGTCATGCGAAGTCCTTCCTTGGCACACCTGAGCTCCTCACCACATAAAAGGCTTTCATCTGCACCTCAATGGAATACTGTTCTCCCCTCTGGGCCGGTACTCCTGCCTCACACCTAGCTCGGCTCCACGCTGTTGAAACCAAAGCTTTCAGAATCATTGGAATCTCCCGCGATGAAGCTAACTCCGAGGGCCTTTCACTTACTCACCGCAGGCAGGTTGGTGGTCTTTCTGTCTTCCGCTGACTCCTCTCCGGCCTTGCTCCCCCAGCTCTCTCTCTGGGCTCTGTCCCCCAAATATTCCTACAGGTCGCACAAGATCTGCCTGCAACCCTTTTGTATATCTCCTCCACTTTTATGCTTAGAAATGAATTGACACTTTTAGTGCCACACACTAAACATATCCTCTTTTGATAAACTCTATTATTTTTTACCTTTAACATGTGATATATTTTTAGTATAAGTTTTCTTTTTACACTTAACACAATAACTCATTTATTTATGAGAAAAATTCATGCAGAGTGCGAAAACCTTTTTGGTTTCCAACATATACATTTATATCTTGATGTTTATAACATAAATAATCCTTAGGAATGCCTTCACTCTCTCCTCTTTTTTGAATATAGGGAAAAATATATATCTTAAACTTTAACTACAGTCAATAACACCAACATCATCAACTACATAATCTTTTCCTTCTTCCTTATCCCCATTTTCTCGTTTAAATATCCTCCCTGAAATTTAAGATATTGATGAAGTTATTCTTGAAAATAATATTTTCATTAGACTTTTAATTTCTTTATTTTCCTCCTCAGTGCATAGAGTTTGATTTATTTTCCGTAATACCTCCAATCCGTAATCCGCAATTTCCGTAATCCTCCAAATTTCTGTAATAATCTTCACCTTCTACTTCTCCTGGTCGCATTGCTCTGGTTGTAGATACAATACAAATCATAGGGTGTTTTTAAAAACTTACAATCTTTTCATCTTTATGATTCAGGAGCCTAGATTTCTGAAAGTTTTTTTCCAAAAGCAGATTTACCCACAATATTAATAATAATAGTTGTCATTTATGTCTGTAATCTATCTATATATATACAAGAAAGTTTTTGTTTGTTTGTTTGTTTGTTTGTCTGCACGTGCTAATTTCCTGAACGGTGAAAGATAGGAGGAAATCTCTAAAACAAAAAATGTCGGGACGGGCCCCAGGAAGGTTATAGGCTAGGTGGCGAGGCCGGTCGAGGCAGCCTCGGCCGGGCTGGGCCCATTTCGCAATTAAAAGCTGAGCTGAATTATAGTAGTCAATCTTCTACGGCCGCAAGTAAAAGCTGAATTATAGTAGTAAATTCATTCAAAAAGAACCCGGGCAACGTCGGGTGCTTTCATCTAGTTATTTGTAAACAAAAAAAAAATCATTGAGCATCTCATCTCGTTTCACAACAATATATTTATATTTTCCAGTCACGTGTTTAATTTTCTCCTCAAATTCCTTTTTACTACATAATGGAGAGCAATTGTCTCTCCAAAAATTATTTACATCTGTTGAATTTAACTTTAATAAAATAATAGTATTGGCATTGTTTCTTATTGAGCGACAAGGGAGTTGAAAGTATGATTGACTGAGATAACTACAATTACAAGAAGAATGTCTCCCTCTTGTATAGTAGCTATCCATAACCGATTGGTTTCTCTCATTAACACAATCATGAAATATAACGAGGTTCTTTTTTGATTTATCTAAATCTTGGGGTGAAGGTATATCCTCCGTATTATCACTGAGAATACAAGTTATGGGTTTTGGTTTCGGTTTTGATTTCTGTGTATCACAAAATAATTGTATTATATCTTCAATATTGTAATCATTTAGTTTGTTTTGAAGTTTGAATAAACCGATTAAATCTTCTTTTTAAAGACCCGCATTAAAACCTTGTGAGAGTAGTTGATACTCGGGTTGCAAACCTGCCTTTGTAAAAATTATTAAATTATCATAATCTATAAAGTTGGGAGTAAGGAGCATCTTAAAAAGCAAACAGGTTTTTCCACATCCGCTTGAACCAACTATTAGACATTTTAATGAATTTGGAAGATTTTTATCATTGTAAAATTTTTATCTTATTTTCCCAAACAGGCAAAAAATCATTCATTTATATATTTGGAAAACAAGTCATCGAGTTTTTTACAGGCTTTTTTTAGAAACTCTTTGTTTTATCCTGAGTTCAGGTATAATTTTTGGAGAATCCATTATTTTTTATATGTGATATCTTGTGTTAAAATTTCCGTGAAAATGACAATCGTGAATAGCAAATAACATAGTTCCTTGAAACATTTCCCTAATTTTATCAATATCTTCCGTTGTAAGGAAAGGAGCATCCTCAACATCATAAACACCAATAACAGTGTGAAAGTCTTTTTTGAATAAATGTTTGACTTCATCAGAAAAATAAATATTCATTTCTCTTATTAATCTTGTGGAGTAATTCATTTTTGGTGTAAATTTGAAACAGTTATGTTCCTTTTTACATATATTTTTCATCATTAATGAGAAGATAATAATAAAATATACATTGTTTATAGGCTTTTGTCTCTGTGTTTATTCCTACTCTATGACACGCAGAACAATTCTCTAATTTATCATACTAGCAACGGTACCCACCCTACGGTGGGCTTCAATTGGGAAGCCCAAATGAAAAGGCAAAATATCAGACATTCAAGGCTTTTTAAAATTTTAAACGATTCATATAAACATCCGTTGAATCATATCACACGCAAATCATCAAAATCTAAACAGTACATGGCGCCCATTTCGATAAAAGATTGAATACTGCAAAACAGAAGCGGCCGCTACACATCTTTCTGAGTCGCACGTTTATGTGTGAAGAGTGCGTGCCGAATCTGTAACACGGAAGCGGCCGCTACACCTGTTTCTCAGTCGTTTTGCACACGCTGCCGTGTTACTT
This sequence comes from Myxine glutinosa, assembly GCF_964187855.1. Taxonomy (NCBI): domain Eukaryota; kingdom Metazoa; phylum Chordata; class Myxini; order Myxiniformes; family Myxinidae; genus Myxine; species Myxine glutinosa. The sequence goes on from NC_136268.1 coordinate 13,951,703, forward strand.
CGGAGCCGCACGTTTATATAGAAAGAGTTCGTCAGGAGTCGATCTACTCTCTCCTGGAACGTAGAATTTCAACAAAAGCCGCATCACTGTTCATATCGGTAAATATTATTCCATCGTGTTTGGAAAAACTGGAAAATTCGAAAATTGGAAATCTTGGAAAAATTGGAAAAACAATATAGCCTATTTTACTCCAGGGGGTCCTAGGATTACCCACCCAAAATATCGTTGCGAACGGTTCAGCCGTTTTTGCGGTACCTTCGAACGGACAGACAGACAGATGGACATTTAGTGAATTATAGTAAGATGGAGTATCATAATCAGTATTTCATAATAATCATAATCTATAAAACTACTTTCATAACTTTCGTTTGAACACAAACTCCCAGTATCATAACTGTCTTCTGTTCTCATGGAGATACTATAATCGCTATCATAATCCCCAAAATCTTCAACTGAATAATGACTCATTTATTAAGGAAAAAAAATATTGAAGGACTCTAATCAAAGATATTTAAACCAAGAACGAAGTTCAACATACTATTTGTCAATATACTTGATGGTGATAAGTGCCAAAAGAAAATTAAATTATTCTCTAAAATTAAACATAGTCAAATATTCATTGGCACTCTATATGAGTTCAAAGAAAATGTGAGAGAAAATGGAGTGGTATGAGTGTTTTAGAATCAAATCAGGGCTTGGAGGAAGTGGGAGAAATAGGAGGATTTTTTAGGGGTATGGATGTTTTGGAAATAGTGGGCGTGGTTCATCAAAAAGTGGGTGTGGTTTGCAATAGTTGGTCTATTGAGGATTTCATATTTCATGAAAGGTTTATTTGAAAGTGGAAGAAATAGACAGATTTTTTTAGGGTTTGATCAATGGAACAATGGAAAAAGTGGGCGTGGCTTGTGAATAAATAATTGTTGGTATGCTCGGGGAAGAGGGAGAAATAGGAGGAATCTTTATGGGTTAAGGGGGTGTTTTAGAAATAGTTTTTCACTTTTCCCCATTCACTTCAAATGTAAAATTGGGTTTATTTTAGAATCAACAAAGGGCTTGGGGGTCCATTGAGGATTTAACCTTTGTTAATGGTTTAGATGGGTAAGGGAGAAAAAACTGATGTTTTTTGGTTTTTGGGTGGGTATTCCATAAGTTCCAAGGTATTTCCCACATTCACTTCAATGTAAAATTGGGTGTTTTAGAATCCCGATTTTCCCCCTACGAGAATGCAACTTGTAAATGACGTAGTTGTTCGAAAACTCTCATGACTTGCCCACTTCTGTGTTCCCAACAACCAGTCGAGCATCAGGGAACTGGTTCTTGAGTTGTAATAGATGCGTCAAAGTGACAGGACGAAGCCACCGCACTCTTGGTCCTTGAAAATCCAATGGGACGGGTGGTGAGTTGGCCAGAGCCTGTAAACGAGCGATCGGATGGAGAGAGTGAAAACATAATCGCACCAGAGGAAGATTAAATGTGGTGAAGAATCAACAAACTTACCAACAATTCTGGAGGAAATATGGGCTCCTGTGTGGGATCTAGAGGCTTCACCTGAAAGAAAACAAAACTGCATTTTGTACATTTAAAGAGGTCTCACAGGACATGGAAGAGGTATGTGCATTCACCTGTGACCTGTTAACTTGGAGTTAGTATCTGGACCTAGCTAAAAACTGTCACCCAAGTGTTTCACATACAGAGCAAAGTATCAATATGTGCACACTTCTTTGGAACAATGTTAAGTCGTAGGACCCATCTGCTAACTTTTTTTTTTTTTTTTTTTTGTACACAGAATCGATGCTCGTGTAAGAGCTAATACATTGAACATGAAAACATGCACAGACACATACAACATGCAATGAAGGGAGTGGGAGACAAGAGGGGGAGAGAAGGGGAAGCACACAAGCACAACAACAGTAGGGAACAAGGACGTCGGTAGATCTGTGGAAGGAGGAGGGCTGGGGGGAAGAGGCATGGGAGACACACACACATAAACACACATTTACACACACAAACATAAACACACACACAAACACACACACACGCACACACACATATATATATACAAACATAAATACATACATATGCATACACACACGCACACACACATACGCACACTACTAAAATCTTCTATTATTATCCTTCCCATATTATTCACTTTGCAAAATGGTCTGCAGGTGTGTATATGTTCAGTCGACAGTGAAGCAGGTTCAGGTGTAGAATCCCTGCAGCACCTTGATGAACCACAGGTTGTCTTTGCGTGTGATAAGTTATCACAACACTTTCCTGCTTTTGCTCCATCATTTCTTCCACAACACGAGTTCTATGGAAAACAAAATTTAATTCATTTTATTGAGTCTCTGTGACCCAGTGCCACCATAACCCAGGGTACAGGATTGGTTTGGGGGAGTTAGGTGAGGGGGGTGGAGGGGAGGTAAGTGCGGTAAGCCTACCATAAAAACAGTTGAAAAAACATAGGGGCAATACCCCTGGTGCTCACCTGGTAGAATAAGCAGGATACTACAATGACTAAAGGTATTTTAAACCAATTTCGATGGTTTCGAGAAGACTGGGCAGCATGTAGAATCATACAAACATAATCATAAAACTTTTTTAAAAAACAATAAAAAAAACTATTTTGGGGGAACCCCCCCCCCCCTTCCTCCCCCCCTCCCATCCTGTATACCTCCTCAGACCCAAATTTTTCAAATGGCTTGAACAAACATTGGTACATCACTGGTAGTGAAGATTGTGGTGAAGTTTCATCAAAATAGTGTTTGTAGTTTCAGAGAAGAAAACAAATGTCTATTTTGAGGGGTCAAACCTGGACCCACTTTGCCCCCCATAGATCCATTTAAACTTCGATTTTCTTCGTGCCGTGAACAAACTTTGGTTCATCATGGGAGATGAAGATTGTGGTCAAGTTTAATCGAAATATTGTGTGTAGTTTCAGAGAAAAAAAGCAAGTTCCTATTTTGGGGGTCAAACCTGGATCCACTTTGACCCCTGCGACCCCGACTTTTTTCAATGCCGTGAACAAACTTTAGTCACAACACAAAAAATATCATTTGTGCCAAATTTGGTCGAAATCCCATCAGCGGTTTCGGAGAAGAAGTTTCAAGAGATTACGGACGGACGGACAACGCGCCATCGCACAAGCCCCTCTGAACTTTGTTCCAGGTGAGCTAAAAATGAGTACTCCCTTTCGACGGCGTCATCGCCAGCTCCCCCCCACCCCCGTTCTTCTGCTGGCGGTGATGTGATGCAGGGCCTGGAGATGGCATAGAAAAGGAGCGGTGTACAAAAAGTGTGTGATGAAAAGTGTGTGATGAAAAGTGTGTGATGAAAAGTGTGTGATGAAAAGTGTGTGATGAAAAGTGTGTGATGAAAAGTGTGTGATGAATAGTGTGTAATGAAAAGTGTGTGATGAAAAGCGTGTGATGAAAAGAGTGTGATGAAAAGCGTGTGATGAAAAGTGTGTGATGAAAAGTGTGTGATGAAAAGTGTGTGATGAAAAGAGTGTGATGAAAAGTGTGTGATGAAAAGTGTGTGATGAATAGTGTGTTATGAAAAGTGTGTAATGAAAAGTGTGTGATGAAAAGTGTGTGATGAAAAGTGTGTGATGAATAGTGTGTAATGAAAAGTGTGTAATGAAAAGTGTATGATGTTTGTTTGTAAGAAAGAGAGGTTGAAGCTAGCCTGGTCGCGAAAGTTTGAGTGAGACACAAAGTAAGAGCAGCAATCCTGACACGGAGAGTGTAACATGGTTCCGGGCACCACTTTGACACTCCTAAATCCGAACGGTAGTACTAACTTGAGCTTCGGCATAGTTTGGCTTCTCTATTTGGGGGGTGGAGGGAGCAAGGGCTTAATATTAATAATGGGTAATTAAGTCTGCCCCTCTCCTGTGCCACTCCAGGTGCTGCATGACGTCATTCCCGGGCGCTGAGGGGGGCCTGGCAAAGACACACGCCGAAAGGGAGTACTCAGTTTTCACCATGTTTGTTTTCTGTCTTGTTTTCTTTCTTTCTTGTTTGTTTGTTTGGGCGATATCTCAGCCATACGGCTTTTTTTGGGCGAAATAGTGAACAAGTGCTTTGGCAAAAACGATCTCTTATTTTTTTTGATTAATTAATGAATTAATTACATTATTATTATTATTATTATTATTATTTTTACTCTATTTTTATTTTAACCCTTTGAGTACGGGATTTTTTTTGATAAAAATACCCCCGGTACGGGATTAATTTGGCATTTTGGTACGGGAATGCAACCACGTACTGACGATCTATTTATAGGTATAGTCGACGACGTGTAGTAACGTCATCCGTACACAAAACCTTTTCGCGGGTTGCGGCACTCCACGTCATCCGTACTCAAAGGGTTAATTTAAAATACTAGGGCATTGCCCGTACTATATGTATATCTAAAATTATATCCCCCCCCCTCTATTTACATGAAATGGTTTGGTCCAAAGCGAACGGCTTGCGAGTACGGTGACAATCCCCCCCCTCTATTTACATGCAATGGTTTGGTCCAAAGCGAACGGCTTCCGGAGTTTGGTAAAGAAATCGCCATCGCGTGCACAAACGCGCAGGAAAGCGAATGAATCGCAAATTCGGTTTTATTAGTTTTAAAACATAGTTTAACGCCAACATAGTTTGCAAACGTGAAATAAATGAATACGCTCTCAAATGTGCCATCCGAGGCAGAGTGTGTCCTCCACGTTCGGCACACGCGATCGTTCGCTGCTCTCTGATTGGTTGAATCGTTTTTTGGACATAGCTCGGTAAGTAATTGTCCGATTAATATGAAACCTTGAAAAGGCACATCCTCGGGTCCCCAGCAATATACCTGGCAAGTTAAAAGTATATCGGACCCGTGGTTGTCGAGAAACAGCGGTCACAGACAAACAGACGTACAGACGTACAGACGTACAAACGTACAAACAGAGATTACTGGAATTATAGATAGATATATATATATTTTTTGGTGTACAGGATCGAGGCTCGTTTAAGAGCATTAATCACAAAAAACATAAGCGGACACACAAAACATACAACAAAGGAAGTGGAAGAAAATATGGGGAGAAAGAGGGTACAACCGTAGATAACAGGTTAATCGGGAGATCTGTGGGGAGGGAGAGGGAGTGGGGGCAGGGGAAGGGGGGTGTGGGTGCAAGAGGTATAAAATACATGGACACTGCTCGGACTTCAAGGAAAGAAGTTGGTATTTCAAAAAAGTTGATCTGGGGTGTATTAACGGGGGTAGAAAAGATCAAGGTTTTGGATGGGGGAAGATAAGAGATGGTGGTGAACAGCTGTTTTATAGACCTGGAGGGAGGAGTGGCATTGAAGAGAGTGAGGGAGTTTGTTCCAGAGGCGGGAGAAAAGAGGAATGAAGGAGTGAAGGTGAGCAGAGAGTCTTGATTTTGGCAATTTCACCATAAGAGGGTTGCAGGCAGATCTTGTGCGACCTGTAGGAATATTTGGGGGACAGAGCACAAATATAGCTGGGGGAGCAAGGCCGGAGAGGAGTCGGTAGAAGACAGAAAGACCACCAACTTGCCTGCGGTGAGTGAATGAAAGGCCCTCGGAGTTAGCTTCATCGCGGGAGATTCCAATGATTCTGAAAGCTTTGGTTTCAACAGCGTGAAGCAGAGCTAGGTGTGAGGCAGGTGCACCAGCCCAGAGGGAGAGCAGTATTCCATTGAGCTGCGGATGAAAGCCTTGTATGTGGTGAGGAGCTCAGGTGTGCCAAGGTAGGACTTCGCACGACGGAGGATGCCCAGTCGGCGACTGGCTTTGGAGGCCAGCTTTGAAATGTGGTTTTCCCATGAAAGATCATGGCAGATAGTGAGACCCAAAAGCTTGAGTCACAGAACTTCTTTAAGAGGATTGTTCAGAATGTAGATGGGAGGGTTGTCCAGTCGGTCTTTTCGGGGAGACAAGGTCAGAGTGTGAGATTTGTCAGGATTGAAAGACATGTTCCAATTGTTTGCCCAGTCTGTGATTTTGTCCAGGTCTGCAGAGAGTGAGGAGGCTGCTGATTGCCGATCTGAGGGATGAGGAATGGAGTGGCAGGGAGTGGAGTCATCAGCAAAGAGATAGAGAGGATTTTCTAGAAAGTCAGAGAGATCATTGATGAAGACCAGAAAAAGCACAAGGCCCAGAACACTACCTTGGGGAACTCCAGCCTCAACAGGAAGGGGAGATGAGGGATTTCCATTCAGGGCCACACGTTGACTGCGACCAGTGACTGCGATTCAGGGCCACACGTTGACTACCTTTTGAGCTAGGAAGCTGATATTTGGACATGACAGTGACCAAGTGATGTGGCTATAAAGGATATTTTGGATTTATTGATTGATCAATTAATCGATTAATTATTTTATTTTTGGTTAATTCATTTTCATTTAATTAGTTTTCAAAAAGTTACAGATTCAGATGAAACACTGGTGGTGTAGGTATCCTATTAGCCAATTGATTAAGAAATTAATTATTTTACAATTATTAGACATTTATTTAAATTTCACAATTAATCAATCAATTATTGTACACCTCTCCCTCCCAATACCGTCTCTATGCGCTGCATGGCGGCATTTCCGGGCGTCGAAGGCATCCCGGCAATGCCACACTAGAGGACGTTATTTATTTATTTGGCATGCGGGCAGTGTACTTTGTATGTACACGATATGCCCAAAAGTATGCGGACACCCCTTCTAATTAGTGGATTTGGCTATTTCAGCCACACCCATTGCTGAGTTTATTTTTAGTTTTTTTTTGTATACAGAGTCGAGGCTCGTGAAAGAGCCAACATTTATCAAACAAACAAATCAAACAAACAAGCAAACAAAGTATATAAAAAGGGGAGTGGTCCACAAGATGGGGAGAGAAGGGGAGGACACAGCCATGCAATCTCCATAGACAAACATTCACTGTAGAATGGACCGTACTGAAGAGCTCAGTGACTTTCAACATGGGACTGTCATAGAATGCCACATTTCCAAGAAGTCAGATCGTCAAATTTCTGCCCTGCTAGAGCTGCCCCGGTCAACTGCAAGTGCTGTTATTGTGAAGTCGAAACGTCTAGGAGCAACAACAGCTCGGCCACAAAGCAGTAGGCCACACAAGCTCACAGAACAGGACCGCCAAGTTCTGAAGCACGTAGTGCGTAAAAATCGTCTGTCCTCGGATGCAACATTCACTACCGAGTTCCAAACTGCCTCTGGAAGCAGCGTCAGCACAACAACTGTTCTCCGGAGCTTCATGAAATGGGTTTCCATGGCCGAGCAACCGCGCACAAGCCTAAGATCATCATGCGCAATGCCAGGCGTCGGCTGGAGTGGTGCAAAGCTCGCCGCCATTGGACTCTGGAGTAGTGGAAACTCTATGCAGACCTGGACAAAATCACAAACTGGTCAAACAAGTGGAACATGTCTTTCAATCTTTGCAAATTTCACACTCTCACTTGGTCTCTCCGAAAAGTCCATCTGGACAAGCCTCCCATCTACTTTCTCAACAATCCTCTCAAATAAGTTCTGTCACTCAAGCTTTTGGGTCTCACTATCTGCCATGATCTTTCCTGGGAAAACCACATTTCTAAGCTGGCCTCCAAAGCCAGTCGCCGACTGGGCATTCTCCATCATGCGGTCCTTTCTGGGCACTTCTGAGCTCCTCACCACTTACAAAGCTTTCATCCGCAGCTCAATGGAATACTGTTCTCCCCTCTGGGCTGGTGCTCCATCCTCACACCAAGCTCGGCTTCACGCGGTTGAAACCAAAGCATTCAGAATCATTGGAATCTCCCGCGATGAAGCTGATTCTGAGGGCCTTTCTCTCTCTCTGATTTTCTGAGGTGGCTGATTCTGAGGGCGCAGGCAGGTTTGTGGTCTCTCTGTCTTCTACCGACTCCTCTCCAGCCTAGCTCCCCAAGCTCTGTCTGTGCTCTGGCCCCCTAATATTCCGGCAGGACGGAGAAGATCTACCAGCATCCCTCTTATGGTGAAACTGCTAAAATCAAGACTCTCTGCTCACCTTCACTCCTTCATTCCTCTTTTCTCCCGCCTCTAGAACAAACTCCCACACCAATTTTAATCCCTCTCCTCCCTTCAGCTCTTTCAAGCACTATCTCTTGTCTTCCCCAACTAAATCCTTGATCTTTTCTACCCCCATTAAAACACCTCAAATCCACCTCTTTCAACCCCCAACTTCTTTCCTGAAATTCCTAGAAGTGTTCATTTGCTTTATACCGTGTACCCCTCCCTCCTCCCCAGCCCTCCCACTTCCACAGATCTACCGATGTCTCTGTTCTGTTCTGTTGTTGTACTTGTGTGCTTCCCTCTCTCCTCCTCTTGTCTCCAGCTCCCTTCATTGTATGTTTTGTGTGACTGTGCCGTTTTCATGTTCAATGTGTTCGCTCTTACACGAGCATAGATTCTGTACATAAAGAAATATTATAATAATTGTGCACCGCTCCCTCCCAATTCCGTCTCCATGTGTCGAAGGCGCCCCATCAATGTCGCCCGCTGGAGGATATGTTATTTATTTATTTGGTCGGGGGCTGTGTACTTTGAATGTACCTCTACTTGTCTGATTTTATTTTATACCAGACTTTTATTTTATTTTATTACTGCCATGGACACCAGTGGAGATCTTTTTGGATTTGGAATCTATTTTTTGTGTCAACTTTTGTTGATCCCGTGAACATCCTTGTCTGTTCTGTGTTCTTGCTCTCCCACAAGCCTTTATAATATTAAATAAATAAAAAATCCAGTATTGTTTTTTGTGCATCTTTTTATTAATATTAATTCTTTATTCATAAAGCAGCGTCACAGCCACAGGTGCGTAAGATCGCCATCGATGTGGCGGCTGTTAGTGATACTGGTCCCAGCACAGTTTTTCTATGTAGGTCCACACACTATGACATCTTCTTTCACTGGAAACATATTTTGCTCCCAAAAACGTATGTTTTCGGTTTTGAACTCCAACCCCTGTCCTGTACCTTCACCCAATTATTTACTGTTGGTAATCATCGATTTACTTGGTTGAAAAAAACTGTTGGCATGGTTACCTATTCCGTTCGAGAGCTCGTGAAGATGAGTGGTGAAGAGATGGGAGACGGGAGGGAGAGGGAATTGCGGGAGAGAGAGAGGAGTGAGGAAGAGAGAGAAGTAGGGGAGTGGGGAAGGGAGGGGAGTAGGGGAGGGAGATGGGAGAGAGGGATTTGGGGGAGGGAGATGGGAGTGGGGGAGAGAGGGGTCAGGGTGGGAGAGTAGAGTAAGGGAGAGAGGGAATTTGGGGAGGGAGATGGGAGTGGCGGAGAGAGGAGAGGGAGTAGGTGAGAGAGTAGGGGAGAGAGGGGACAGGGTGGGAGAGTAGAGTAAGGGAGAGAGGGAATTGAGGGAGGGAGATGGGAGTGGTGGAGAGAGGAGAGGGAGTAGGTGAGAGAGTAGGGGAGAGACAGGCGAAGGGGATACTATGCTAGGTTTTCCCGTTACTTGGGACAAGATCAACTCACCTTCACAAAGGTCTGGTAACCTTCTATGATTCCTCTATATCCAGTGCACCTGCAGAGGTTACCTAGCAAAGGCAAAGAAAGACCCAACTTTTGTCAAACACAACTCATGGAACAGTTGTTCAGCAACCATCAGGCATAAGGTGGTTTAAGACCAACAGTGAGGCTGAGGGTAATAGCTGGACAAAGGTTATATACTTTTCAGTGAAGTATGGAGGTTCATGGATAGCCAAGGGTTGTGGGAGAATTGCAAGAGAGGTGGGAGATCAGTAAGAACAGAAAGGTTAATAGATACGAATGGGAAACAAATGTTGTGGCCAAGAGGGGTTTGTGGAGTCACAGACTTGTGCCACCTCTCGTCTGATCTTGCTTGCTCTTCCACCATTTTTTACTCCTCAGCACCACCAGGATGCACATGTTCTTCCGTAAACTCGCACCCCGTTACCCTCCTTGGTTCAAGTTTATCGATTTACTCTCCTCTTTCGTTACACTATTGTCAGGCCGACAGAGTTTCCTCCGATAAGGTCCGCTCATCCTCAACCATCCAGTCTTTCCACAAGGGCCACCATGTATCGGCTCCTTATAGGACAAAGCATATGATGGTACACACACAATAAGGGAACATGGTGAAAGGTAAAAAAGCATTTGATGGTACACACACAATAAGGGAACATGGTGAAAGGTAAAAAAGCATTTGATGGTACACACACAATAAGGGAACATGGTGAAAGGTAAAAAAGCATATGATGGTACACACACAACAAGGGAACATGGTGAAAGGTAAAAAAGCATATGATGGTACACACACAATAAGGGAACATGGTGAAAGGTAAAAAAAGCATTTGATGGTACACACACAATAAGGGAACATGGTGAAAGGTAAAAAAGCATTTGATAGAACAAACACAATAAGGGAACATGGTGAAAGGTAAAAAAGCATTTGATGGAACAAACACAATAAGGGAACATGGTGAAAGATAAAAAAGCATTTGATGGAACAAACACAATAAGGGAACATGGTGAAAGATAAAAAAGCATATGATGGTACACACACAATAAGGGAACATGGTGAAAGGTAAAAAAAGCATTTGATGGAACAAACACAATAAGGGAACATGGTGAAAGGTAAAAAAAGCATTTGATGGAACAAACACAATAAGGGAACATGGTGAAAGGTAAAAAAGCATTTGATGGAACAAACACAATAAGGGAACATGGTGAAAGGTAAAAAAGCATTTGATGGAACAAACACAATAAGGGAACATGGTGAAAGGTAAAAAAAGCATTTGATGGAACAAACACAATAAGGGAACATGGTGAAAGGTAAAAAAAGCATTTGATGGAACAAACACAATAAGGGAACATGGTGAAAGGTAAAAAAGCATATGATGGTACAAACACAATAAGGGAACATGGTGAAAGGTAAAAAAGCATTTGATGGTACACACACAATAAGGGAACATGGTGAAAGGTAAAAAAAGCATTTGATAGAACAAACACAATAAGGGAACATGGTGAAAGGTAAAAAAGCATTTGATGGAACAAACACAATAAGGGAACATGGTGAAAGATAAAAAAGCATTTGATGGAACAAACACAATAAGGGAACATGGTGAAAGATAAAAAAGCATTTGATGGAACAAACACAATAAGGGAACATGGTGAAAGATAAAAAAGCATATGATGGAACAAACACAATAAGGGAACATGGTGAAAGGTAAAAAAAGCATTTGATGGAACAAACACAATAAGGGAACATGGTGAAAGGTAAAAAAGCATATGATGGTACAAACACAATAAGGGAACATGGTGAAAGGTAAAAAAGCATTTGATGGAACAAACACAATAAGGGAACATGGTGAAAGGTAAAAAAGCATTTGATGGAACAAACACAATAAGGGAACATGGTGAAAGGTAAAAAAGCATTTGATGGTACAAACACAATAAGGGAACATGGTAAAAGATAAAAAAGCATTTGATAGAACAAACACAATAAGGGAACATGGTGAAAGGTAAAAAAGCATTTGATGGAACAAACACAATAAGGGAACATGGTGAAAGGTAAAAAAGCATTTGATGGAACAAACACAATAAGGGAACATGGTGAAAGGTAAAAAAGCATTTGATGGTACAAACACAATAAGGGAACATAGCAAAAGATAAAAAAGCATTTGATGGAACAAACACAATAAGGGAACATGGTGAAAGGTAAAAAAGCATTTGATGGAACAAACACAATAAGGGAACATGGTGAAAGGTAAAAAAGCATTTGATGGTACAAACACAAGGGAACATGGTGAAAGGTAAAAAAGCATTTGATGGAACAAACACAATAAGGGAACATGGTAAAAGATAAAAAAAGCATTTGATGGAACAAACACAATAAGGGAACATGGTGAAAGGTAAAAAAGCATTTGATGGAACACACACAATAAGGGAACATGGTAAAAGATAAAAAAGCATTTGATGGAACAAACACAATAAGGGAACATGGTGAAAGGTAAAAAAGCATATGATGGTACACACACAATAAGGGAACATGGTAAAAGATAAAAAAGCATTTGATGGAACAAACACAATAAGGGAACATGGTGAAAGGTAAAAAAGCATTTGATGGAACAAACACAATAAGGGAACATGGTGAAAGGTAAAAAAGCATTTGATGGTACAAACACAAGGGAACATGGTGAAAGGTAAAAAAGCATTTGATGGAACAAACACAATAAGGGAACATGGTGAAAGGTAAAAAAGCATTTGATGGAACAAACACAATAAGGGAACATGGTGAAAGGTAAAAAAGCATATGATGGTACAAACACAATAAGGGAACATGGTGAAAGGTAAAAAAGCATTTGATGGTACAAACACAATAAGGGAACATGGTGAAAGGTAAAAAAGCATTTGATAGAACAAACACAATAAGGGAACATGGTGAAAGGTAAAAAAGCATTTGATGGAACAAACACAATAAGGGAACATGGTGAAAGATAAAAAAAGCATTTGATGGAACAAACACAATAAGGGAACATGGTGAAAGATAAAAAAGCATTTGATGGAACAAACACAATAAGGGAACATGGTGAAAGATAAAAAAGCATATGATGGAACAAACACAATAAGGGAACATGGTGAAAGGTAAAAAAAGCATTTGATGGAACAAACACAATAAGGGAACATGGTGAAAGGTAAAAAAGCATATGATGGTACAAACACAATAAGGGAACATGGTGAAAGGTAAAAAAGCATTTGATGGAACAAACACAATAAGGGAACATGGTGAAAGATAAAAAAGCATTTGATGGAACAAACACAATAAGGGAACATGGTGAAAGATAAAAAAGCATATGATGGTACAAACACAATAAGGGAACATGGTGAAAGGTAAAAAAGCATTTGATGGAACAAACACAATAAGGGAACATGGTGAAAGGTAAAAAAGCATTTGATAGAACAAACACAATAAGGGAACATGGTGAAAGGTAAAAAAGCATTTGATAGAACAAACACAATAAGGGAACATGGTGAAAGGTAAAAAAGCATTTGATGGAACAAACACAATAAGGGAACATGGTGAAAGGTAAAAAAGCATTTGATGGAACAAACACAATAAGGGAACATGGTGAAAGGTAAAAAAGCATTTGATGGTACAAACACAATAAGGGAACATGGTAAAAGATAAAAAAGCATTTGATAGAACAAACACAATAAGGGAACATGGTGAAAGGTAAAAAAGCATTTGATGGAACAAACACAATAAGGGAACATGGTGAAAGGTAAAAAAGCATTTGATGGAACAAACACAATAAGGGAACATGGTGAAAGGTAAAAAAGCATTTGATGGTACAAACACAATAAGGGAACATGGTAAAAGATAAAAAAAGCATTTGATGGAACAAACACAATAAGGGAACATAGCAAAAGATAAAAAAGCATTTGATGGAACAAACACAATAAGGGAACATGGTGAAAGGTAAAAAAGCATTTGATGGAACAAACACAATAAGGGAACATGGTGAAAGGTAAAAAAAGCATTTGATGGAACAAACACAATAAGGGAACATGGTAAAAGGTAAAAAAGCATTTGATGGAACAAACACAATAAGGGAACATGGTGAAAGATAAAAAAGCATTTGATGGTACAAACACAAGGGAACATGGTGAAAGGTAAAAAAGCATTTGATGGAACAAACACAACAAGGGAACATGGTGAAAGGTAAAAAAGCATTTGATGGAACAAACACAATAAGGGAACATGGTGAAAGATAAAAAAGCATTTGATGAAACAAACACAATAAGGGAACATGGTGAAAGGTAAAAAAGCATTTGATGGAACAAACACAATAAGGGAACATGGTGAAAGGTAAAAAAGCATTTGATGGTACAAACACAATAAGGGAACATGGTGAAAGGTAAAAAAGCATTTGATGGAACAAACACAATAAGGGAACATGGTGAAAGATAAAAAAGCATTTGATGGAACAAACACAATAAGGGAACATGGTGAAAGGTAAAAAAGCATTTGATGGAACAAACACAATAAGGGAACATGGTGAAAGGTTAAAAAAAAGCATTTGATGGAACAAACACAATAAGGGAACATGGTGAAAGGTAAAAAAGCATTTGATGGAACAAACACAATAAGGGAACATGGTGAAAGGTAAAAAAGCATATGATGGTACACACACAATAAGGGAACATGGTGAAAGATAAAAAAGCATATGATGGAACAAACACAATAAGGGAACATGGTGAAAGGTAAAAAAGCATTTGATAGAACAAACACAATAAGGGAACATGGTGAAAGGTAAAAAAGCATTTGATGGAACAAACACAATAAGGGAACATGGTGAAAGGTAAAAAAGCATTTGATGGTACAAACACAATAAGGGAACATGGTGAAAGGTAAAAAAGCATTTGATGGAACAAACACAATAAGGGAACATGGTGAAAGGTAAAAAAGCATTTGATGGTACAAACACAATAAGGGAACATGGTAAAAGGTAAAAAAGCATATGATGGTACAAACACAATAAGGGAACATGGTAAAAGATTTAAAAAAGCATTTGATGGAACAAACACAATAAGGGAACATGGTAAAAGATAAAAAAGCATTTGATGGAACAAACACAATAAGGGAACATGGTGAAAGATAAAAAAGCATATGATGGAACAAACACAATAAGGGAACATGGTGAAAGATAAAAAAGCATATGATGGAACAAACACAACAAGCATTCTGAGTATTGCGCTGCAATACATGTCCCCTACCAAAGTTCAAAGTGCCATAACTTTGTCAAAAATGATCGCATCTGCAAATTTATGCACGGTTGATGCTGGTTTTCAAACTTGATCTGAGGTATGCTGAGACACATGTGTGTCACGCCTCGCCTCGTTGATAAGCCCGCAAGGTCGCTCCGTGGAGCGGCCTGCACGTATTGCACTGTGTGAATTATATAATTACCAACTCATGGTCTGAGGTACTGGCGATTCAAGAGATATCCATTTAAAAAATATATATTTTCGTTTAATTAACGATATCCCTCAAAAATGAGGGAGGAGCTTGGTTTTAAAGGTTCATGCTTAAAAACGTCATAACTCTGAAACCATGTGACGCATGACGTCATGTTCGCTGACCTTTTTGTTCGTCATGGGTATGCGATTCTGCCTGCAAAGTTTGGCCTCGATCTGTTCAGCCGTTGCAGAGAAAAAGGGGTTTTCGTGTTTTCACGAAAAACAATATGGCGGCCGAACCACATGATCTGTGACGTCATAATTACCATTAAAATATTCCACAGACCGATTCCCCCCTACTGTGAAAATTTGCTCTCAATCAGACCAATTATTGCAGAGAAAATCTTTTTAAAAGGAAATTAAAACTTAAAATGGCACTGAGTTAAGGATCATCAGAATTATCAGAATTCCCAAAGTTCAAAGTGCCATAACTTTGTCAAAAATGATCGAAACGTCGTGAAGTTCGAACTTGATCTGTAACTTATCATGAGGTAACCATGTGCCAAGTTTGAAATCATTAGCATTAAGAGTTTAGAAGAAAAGTCCGGAAAACTGTTCTTTGCGTGACGGACTGACAGACTGACGGACGGAGAGACGGCGTGCAAACCTATAGTCCCCTCCGGTGAACACCGGTAGGGGACTAATAAGGGAACATGGTGAAAGATAAAAAAAGCACATGATGGTACAAACACAATCAGGGAACATGGTGAAAGATAAAAAGACCAAAAGTCTAACATCGGTGGAGCCGGGCTTGGTACTTAAGTTGAAGAGGATAGTATCACCTGGGTGGGGATACCAGTTAGCAAATAATAATAATAATAATAATAATAATTCATTTATTTTGTATAGCGCTTTTCCAGAAGCCCAAAGGCGCTTTGACAGAGTGGAAAACATAATGCATAACAATACATGAAAACAACAATTGCAAAAAGACAAGAATCAAGAAAACAAACAGCAGCGATATACGGCATATATATAAGACAAGAATCAAAAAGACAAGACAAGAATCAATAGGGAAATATTTAAAGCAAAAGGAGGGAGAAGGAGAAGAGATAGTCAGGGGTTAAATGCTGTGGGTTGAATGTTGAATGCAGCGTTGAACAGGTGGGTCTTTAGTGATGTTTTGAATGTGGTGAGTGAGGAGGAGTCTCTGATGGTGTGAGGTAGTGAGTTCCAGAGGGTGGGAGCAGCGATGGAGAAGGCCCTGTCCCCCCAGGATCTGAATTTGGTCCGGATGGAGGGGGTCAGGAGGTTGGTACCAGCAGAGCGGAGGTTGCGGGTGGGAGTGTGTCTGGAGAGGAGGTCAGCCAGGTAGGATGGGGCCAGGTTATGGAGGGCTTTGTATGTCAAGAGGAGGATTTTGTACTGGATTCTCTGGGGGATGGGGAGCCAGTGAAGCTTGTAAAGGACGGGGGTGATGTGGTCACGGGTCCGGGAATGAGTGAGTAGACGGGCAGCGGAGTTCTGAATGTATTGGAGTTTATTGGTGATTTTTGAGGGTGAACCATAGAGGAGGCTATTGCAGTAGTCCAGACGGGAGGTGATGAAGGCGTGGATGAGGGTTTCTGCAGCCGTGGAGGAGAGGGATGAGCGGAGACGGGCAATGTTTTTCAGGTGAAAGAAGGCTGACTTTGTGATCTGTTTAGTGTATTTGTCGAAGGAAAGGGTTTGGTCAAAGATGACGCCAAGATTCCGGATGTGAGGGGAGGTGGATACTGGGATACCGTCGATGTTGAGGGCAAAGTTATGGGTGGATTTTGTGAGCGTTTTTGGGCCAATGATGATTATTTCAGATTTATCACAGTTAAGCTTGAGGAAGTTGATTTGAAGCCAGGATTTTATTTCAGTGATGCAGTTTGTCAGGATAGAGTGGGTGTCGGTGGAGACGGACTTGGTGGAGATGAAAAGCTGGATGTCATCGGCGAAGCAGTGGAATTGGAGACCATGACGGCGGATTAAGTGACCGAGCGGGGACAGGTAAAGGATGAAGAGGAGGGGGCCAAGAACTGAACCTTGGGGGACACCTTGGGGGAGGGGAGCAGTGGGGGATTTGCAGTTATTGATGGAGATGAACTGGCATCTGTCAGAGAGGTATGATTTAATCCAAGAGAGGGCAGTGCCGGTGACGTTAAAGGTGGATTCAAGTCGGGTGAGGAGGATAGTGTGATCGATGGTGTCAAAGGCAGCGCTGAGGTCGAGGAGGACGAGAATGTTGAGGTTGCCAGCGTCAGAGGAGAGGAGAAGGTCGTTGGTGATTTTGAGGAGAGCAGTTTCAGTACTGTGGTTGGAGCGGAATCCGGATTGGAATGTTTCATACAAGTTATTGGCAGAGAGATGATGTTTGAGTTGAGTGGCTACAGCGCGTTCCAAAACTTTTGACAGAAAGGGTAGGTTGGAGATGGGTCTGAAGTTGTTTAGGGTGTCAGGGTTTAGACCAGGTTTTTTTAGAATGGGGGTAACAGCAGCAATTTTGAGGGAAGGTGGGACGATGCCTGTAGACAGGGAGGAGTTTATTGTTGCAATGATAAGTGGAGAGAGAGCAGGGAGGGAGGCTTTGACAAAGCTGGAGGGGATGGGGTCAAGAGTGCAGGTGGCAGTTTTCATTCCTATGAGGAGTTCAGAGAGGTCAGTAGGAGAGATTGGGGAGAACCGAGACAGGGGATGGCAGGACAAGGGGGGGCAGGTGGTTGGAGGGGGAGCGGGTGCGGCGGTGGTCAAGCTGTTGTAGATGTTGTCAATTTTGCGTTGGAAGAAAGAGAGGAAGGAGATGCAGTTGTCTACTGTGAATGACTGGGTGGTGGTGTTCAGGGGGCGGAGGAGTTTGTTTATTGTCGAGAAGAGTGCTTTTGGGTTTCCGGAGCCAGAGTGGATAATTTGAGAGTAGTAGGCAGAGCGGGCGCGGGAGAGGGCATCTTTGTAGTGTTGTATGTGGTCCTTGTAGGCTTGGGAGTGAACTGTGAGACCCGTTTTATTGCGGAGTCTTTCAAGTTGGCGAGCACGAGTTTTCATCAGGTGGAGTTCAGGGGTAAACCAGGGAGCAGAATGGGTGAAAGAAACTGTTTTGGTTTTTACAGGCGCAAGCTGGTCAAGGCAGGAGGAGAGAGTGTGGTTGTAGTAGTCAGTGAGGTCGGAAGGGGTGTGGAGGTCAATGAAGGGAGAAGTGGACATTTTTTCAGAGAGGGTGGATGAGAATGAGGTAGGTGAAAGAGCGTTTAGCTTACGGAAGTTGATTGTGCGATAATGCCTTGGTGTTGGGGCGGGGATGTTGATGGTCAGAGTGATGGCTAAGTGGTCAGAGAGGGTGAGGTCGGAGCCATAGAGATGGTGCAAATTTAATCCAGTGGAGCAGACAAGGTCCAAAATGTGACCACGGATATGGGTAGGAAAGTCGACATGTTGAGTGAGGTTAAAGCAGGTGAGTAAATCAGTGAAGTCAGTGGTTATTGTGGAGTCAGTGGAGTCCATGTGGATATTGAAATCACCAAGGAGGAGGATTGAGGGGGAGAGGGAACATAGCTGGGTCAGAAAGTAGGAGAAGTCAGACAGGAATGATGGGTGTGGTTTGGGAGGGCGGTAGACGACAGCCATGACTGACTGCGTGTGACCAGAGAGTTTTAAAGCCAGGTGTTCAAATGATGGAGCAGATGAGATGGAGATGAGGTTGGTCTTGATGTCTTGACGGTGGATAACGGCAATTCCACCACCTCGGCCCTCCGAGCGTGGTTTATTGACGTAGGAATATCCATTGGGTGTGGTGAGGTTGAGTGTGTAGTAGTCCAGAGGTTGTTGCCAGGTTTCGGTGAGACAGAGAAAGTCCAGTTTGTTATCCAGGATGTATTCGTTCAGGATGAGGCATTTATTGTTGAGGGACCGGGTGTTGAACAGGGTGAGCTTGATGTTGTTTTGAACAGCAGGGATGAATTCAGGTGATTTAGCCAGGGTTCGTAGGCAAGAGGTGCGATCGTGTGGGTTGCTGTGACCAGGTGCGCTGGGACGAAGAGTGAGAGTGCGCTGAGCCGACCAGAGGACGGGGATGGAGTGACCTGATTGCAAATAAACAAACTTGCGACCGGAGCCACGGTGAATGTACCTGGGTCGTCGGAGGAGTCCATTTGATTTGATGGCAGAGATGCATGATGGGGTGGAGCGGGTATTGAGCAGAAGAAGCCTTGCAGCGGAGTACTTCAGAGCCATGCCAGGCAGGAGCGAAGGGACGAGTACGAGGCCAAGGTCGAGGAGGCAAAGCGGCAAACGCAGCGGCAAACGCAGCGGCAAACGCAGCGGCAAACGACTGCAGCCGCTAATCAAGACCACAGCGGCAAACAAGGCCACAAGGCCACCGGCAAACAAGGCCACGGCCACAATCAACGGGAGCGGGCCTTTCGAATTCCGTATTCCGTACCATCAAAAGCAGATTCCGTTATCCAGCCGGAGAACACGCGGCACGTGCGGGTGTGAAAAGGCAGGACAGGTGTGAGATGTCAGGTCAGAAAGGTAGAAGCAGACCCTGTACATCCATCCAGTCGGAGAAGCGGCGAATATGCAACGCCAGCGTCCTCTCGCAACCGAACCCGGAAGTGTATAATGTATTTACTGTCCAAGGAAAGGAAAGGGTTTGGTCAAAGATGACGCCAAGATTCCGGATGTCAAGATTCCGCCAAGATTCTCCTATAATATCAATATTTAATTTTTTTTTGCATCGAGACACTGGTTTATTCTATGTTTCGAGTCAACAATGAACCAACCATACACCGCTTAAATCTAGAAAGTTTACAATAACGACAAAGGGATTGCAGTGTTCTGATTATATTTGCTAGTATTAACTTTACTTAGTTATTTTACTTGGTATTACTTTTACTTTACTTAGTTTACTAGATTATATTAGTACTAGTGGGGTCACCCGTGGGAATCCCACGGGCATGGATGTGTGTGACATTTGGACATCTTGATTTAGATGCTGCACATTAAATTTTACAAAATGGTTACTGGCAATTCATCAGATCCAGAAATGGTGTAATGAACACAATTTATATATTTCACATAATATGTGCCCCCTCACTCCTCTCCACCTGACACTCTCCTCTCTCCACCCTCACGCCTCTGCAATCCCACTCCTCCTCACACTCCCCTCCAATACCTCCTCACACTCCCCTCCAATACCTCCTCACACTCCTCTCCAATACTTCCTCACACTCCTCTCCAATACTTCCTCACACTCCTCTCCAATACTTCCTCACACTCCTCTCCAATACTTCCTCACACTCCTCTCCAATACTTCCTCACACTCCTCTCCAATCCCTCACACTCCCCTCCAATCCCTCACACTCCTCTCCAATCGCTCCTCACTCTCACACACACCGGAGAGTGGGTGACACACACACATGGAAACTCATGCGAAAACAATTTTTTTTCAATTTAATTAAATTAAAGATTTCACGATTTAAATTGAGGGAGGGAACATGAGGAGGGAGGGAGAGGGAACATGGCTGTTGTCTACCGCCCTCCCAAACCACACCCATCATTCCTGTCTGACTTCTCCTACTTTCTGACCCAGCTATGTTCCCTCTCCCCCTCAATCCTCCTCCTTGGTGATTTCAATATCCACATGGACTCCACTGACTCCACGCTAACCACTGACTTCACTGATTTACTCACCTGCTTTAACCTCACTCAACATGTCGACTTTCCTACCCATAACCATGGTCACATTTTGGACCTTGTCTGCTCTACTGGACTAATTTTGCACCATCTCTCTGGCTCCGACCTCACTCTCTCTGACCACCTAGCCATCACTCTGACCATCAACATCCCCACCCCAGCACCAAGGCATTATCGCACTATCAACTTCCGTAAGCTAAACGCTCTTTCACCTACCTCATTCTCATCGACCCTCTCTGAAAAAATGTCCACTTCTCCCTTCGTTGACCTCCACACCCCTTCTGACCTCACTGACTACTACAACCACACTCTCTCCTCCTGCCTTGACCAACTTGCGCCTATAAAAACCAAAACAGTTTCTTTCACCCATTCTGCTCCCTGGTTTACCCCTGAACTCCGCCTGATGAAAACTCGTGCTCGCCAACTTGAAAGACTCCGCAATAAAACAGGTCTCACAGTTCACTCCCAGGCCTACAAGGACCACATACAACACTATAAAGATGCCCTCTCCCGCGCCCGCTCCGCCTACTACTCTCAAATTATCCACTCTGGCTCCGGAAACCCAAAACCACTCTTGTCTACAATAAACAAACTCCTCAGCCCCCTGAACACCACCACCCAGTCATTCACAATAGACAACTGCATCTCCTTCCTTTCATTCTTCCAACGCAAAATTGAAAACATCGACAACAGCTTGACCACCGCCGCACCCGCTCCCCCTCAAACCACCTGCCCCCCCTTATCCTGCCATCCCCTGTCTCAATTCTCCCCAGTCTCCCCTACTGACCTCTCTGAACTCCTCATCGGAATGAAAACTGCCACCTGCACTCTTGACCCCATCCCCTCCAGCTTTGTCAAGGCCTCCCTTCCTGCTCTCTCTCCACTTATCATTGCAACAATAAACTCCTCCCTGTCTACAGGCATCGTCCCACCATCCCTCAAAATTGCTGCTGTTACCCCCATTCTGAAAAAACCTGGACTAAACCCTGACACCCTAAATAACTTCAGACCCATCTCCAACCTACCCTTTCTGTCAAAGGTTTTGGAACGCGCTGTAGCCACTCAACTCAAACATCACCTCTCTGCCAATAACCTGTATGAAACATTCCAATCCGGATTCCGCTCCAACCACAGTACTGAAACTGCTCTCCTCAAAATCACCAACGACCTTCTCCTCTCCTCTGACGCTGGCAACCTCAACATTCTCATCCTCCTCGACCTCAGCGCCGCCTTTGACACCATCGATCACACCATCCTCCTCACCCGACTTGAAACCACCTTTAACATTACCGGCACTGCCCTCTCTTGGATTAAATCATACCTCTCTGACAGACGTCAGTTCATCTCCATCAATAACTGCAAATCCCCCACTGCTCCCCTCCCCCAAGGTGTCCCCCAAGGTTCAGTTCTTGGCCCCCTCCTCTTCATCCTTTACCTGTCCCCCCTCGGTCACTTAATCCGCCGTCATGGTCTCCAATTCCACTGCTTCGCCGATGACATCCAGCTTTTCATCTCCACCAAGTCCATCTCCACCGCCACCCACTCTATCCTGACAAACTGCATCACTGAAATAAAATCCTGGCTTCAAATCAACTTCCTCAAGCTTAACTGTGATAAATCTGAAATAATCATCATTGGCCCAAAAACGCTCACCAAGTCCACCCATAACTTTGCCCTCAACATCGACGGTTTCCCAGTATCCACCTCCCCTCACATCCGGAATCTTGGCATCATCTTTGACCAAACCCTCTCCTTCGACAAATACACTAAACAGATCACAAAGACAGCCTTCTTTCACCTGAAAAACATCGCCCGTCTCCGTCCATCCCTCTCCTCCGTGGCTGCAGAAACCCTCATCCACGCCTTCATCACTTCCCGTCTGGACTACTGCAATAGCCTCCTTTAGGGTTCACCCTCAACAATCACCAATAAACTCCAATACATTCAGAACTCCGCTGCCCGTCTACTCACCCATTCCCGGACCCGTGACCACATCACCCCCGTCCTTTACAAGCTTCACTGGCTCCCCATCTCCCAGAGAATCCAGTACAAAATCCTCCTCTTGACCTACAAAGCCCTCCATAACCTGGCCCCATCCTACCTGGCTGACCTCCTCTCCAGACACACTCCCACCCGCAACCTCCGCTCTGCTGGTACCAACCTCCTGACCCCCCCCCATCCGGACCAAATTTAGATCCTGGGGGGACAGGGCCTTCTCCATCGCTGCTCCCACCCTCTGGAACTCGCTACCTCACACCATCAGAGACTCCTCCTCACTCACCACATTCAAAACATCACTCAAGACCCACCTGTTCAACACTGCATTCAACATTTAACCCACAGCATCTAACCCCTGACTATCTCCTCTCCTTCTCCCTCCTTTGTGCTTTGAATATTTCCCTATTGATTCTTCTTTTTTTGCAATTGTTTTTATGTTTTGCTATGCATTATGTTTTGCACTCTGTCAAAGCGTCTTTGGGCTTCCTGAAAAGCGCTATATAAAATAAATGCATTATTATTATTATTATTATTAAAAATAAATAAATAAAGATTTCACGATTGTCGTTCCTGTAGCTGTGGAACGCACTTTCTTTGGGTGGTGTATAATCGCTCCGAACGAAACAGGCATTACCTCGTTCTAGTCGTTCTGAAAGTAATTCATGATCGAAGACGTGTTGATTGAGTCTTAAAATGCACATCCAATCATCCAGCCATACAGAGCATACAGAAGCCGATCGTCGGCCTATGGAGCCCATGACTCTTCTTCATTTTAAAACTTTAATGTATCGATAACTTTTCGCTTTACAAAGTAAAAATAGATTAAAACCAAACGTTATTAATAAATATTATATTCCATAGTTAGTTTACATTATTATGTAAATTTTTGAAGTACTGTATTGTTTAATTCCATGGTTGGAAAAGAGTTGACTCGCTTAAAACAAACTCTGTATGTACACCTCAGGGATATGGAAAAATATAATTACACTTCGATTGGATCCCGAACTTCAGTATTCAGTCGCTGTATTTTTACTCAGTGATAATTTAAATAATGAAGTCCTGGGAACGTTCTCTCCTCTCTCCTTCCCTTCTCCTCTCTCCTTCCTTCCCCGTGCCGACGTAACGGTCGACACATTCAAAACGGCTGTTGGAATACATGTCGCCGATTTTCTCAACTTTAGCTGAAACTGAGACTTGAGTTGAACCATCCCAGCGACTGTGATGGTGAATTAGTCGAGATAAAGCCGTGAGGGAGACTCAATGAATGGGCTTGATGTTACAGGCGTTTGAGAATTCATTTCGTTCTATAAAGGGCAACTTTCATCGGATTTTCTTCCCGTTT